>NC_056736.1:383009006-383374911 GCF_019279795.1 Protopterus annectens
ACACATGCACGCATGCACACATGCAGACATGCACATGTGGACACAAGCACACGTGGACACATGCACACATGCACACATGCACATGTGGACACATGCACACATGGACACATGCACACATGCACACATGCACACGTGGTCACATGCACACATGGGCACATGCACACATGCACACATGCACACATGGTCACGTGTACACATGCACACATGCACACATGCACATATGCACACGTGGACACAGGCACACATGCACACATGCACACGTGGACACAGGCACACACGCACAGATGCACATGTGGACACAGGCACACCTGCACACATGCACACATGCACACATGGGCACAGGCACACCTGCACACATGCACACCCTGCAGTATACACACAGAGCACTACTGAGTTACACTACTGTTACTAGCATTATCAGGACTATTATAGGTTATGTTAAACACACTCACCAGCATGGATGGCCTGTCTTGCTATAACCCTGGAGGAACCTGCAGAAATGATGAGATTAATGTCAGTGGACACAACTGTGCCATTGATATTGCATATGATACAGTGTACAGAACAGTCAAGTGTACATATGGCATATTACCTGCACGCTCCATGTCGTGCTGCTGTGTGGAACCAGCCTCCATCATAATGCAGGTGTACTGCTGTTGGTGTTCCAGGGCTGGAGCCACAACACTTAGGAGTAGCCCCTCCAGTCTGGTGAGGGGGGGATGTGTGGCCACCCCACCTCCTGTGGTGACCTGTTGACTGTAGATATCTGATGCACGCTGCCGGACACTTCGGATTAAATCACTGCAGTGATGTCGTACCTGCTCATATATCCTGTTATGCATGCCAATATCATTTACCCTACGGACAAGGTCTTGCCACAGTGCGGCCCTCTCCTGCTGATTCTGACTGGTGCGGGAAAACAGGATGTCATACTCCCGCACCAGGCTCTGGTGGATCTCCTCATCTTCCGCCACAGAGTAGGCGGGGTTACGCTGTCTCGCCATCTCCCTGGAAGAGAACACAAACAGGATATCAGCAGACCATGTCAGCAATATATGGCACACATACTATACATGATACTCATGTGTAGTGATATACTACTACTCCCATATGTTGCATGTGTGTGTGTGTCATGGTGGATACACAGGTACATGGCCAGATATCAGTGCTCAGCCAACACCTGTGCAACAATACCTGCCACATTCCACACAACATAGTAGCATGCCCCATCGGTCAGCACACACTGACAGGTGCAATACACAACCTCACTCTGGGGGTTCATCCCAAGGTACTGTATGTGGAACACCATCCACTACTGTGATGTGGACAGAAGTTCTCGGCCTGGATATACATATCCCACCACCACCACCAGCACAGTAGACTACTTTGATATGTATGTGATTAGACAGTTATTCACTTGCTGGGACTGAGATGGTATCCATGCAGCACACTGGGCCAGTGGAAGCCACAAGCCACACTGCTGACCCCTTTGCAAATGCTTACCACGGACATGCCACAGATTGCATGGAACTTGCACACACATTTCTAACCCAGACCCTATGCACAAAGGTTAGGCATCCTGTCCGGTGGACCCCAGACAGAGGCAGATTGTATAACAATAGCAGGAGGCTACTGCAGGACAGAGCACATTCACATTAAGGGAAGGCATCTGTGGTCAGCACTGGTACTACACTACAGTCCGTCATAACAATGGCCACGGCCTACTCTGGGAGGGAAATGGACACAAACACTATGGATGACCACAAGGCCTTCTTCAGTTATGTTACACATATGGACCACATGCCCCAGATATGCTCTGTTTTAATACACACCTACTTAACATTCACCAAACACACGGATATTGGCAACAATCTTGCAGACATGTTCGGTGCACGTATCCCCCCTCCTTCACCCCCACCAGTTGAAATATTTATCACAGCTGGATGTAACCTCCCTATCATCTCACATGTCTAGGTGAGGGCCGCGCTCAGCAGAGAAGAACACACAGCATCACTGTGACCTCATGGTATCCCTGGATGTGTGCTACCGGCACTCCGAGAGGACATACAACCGCATATAACACTGATAGTTTATCTTGGCCAGGATATGTACCTGGACAGTGGCATACAGCAACAGTGGTCCCACACCACTAAGGGGGCACCTCAACTGACCCTGGGAATTACCACATCATATGAATAACGGGCCTGGTCTGCTAAGCTATGGAATTATGCAGTATGGGATGCATATGCAGTGACATCGGGTACCTGCAGACACTTGTTCCCAGCCAGTGTGCCTTTGGGATGGGCTGATCCTGACTTTTGAACCTGGCTGACCTTTCAAAGCAGTCACTACAGCCATTGCTGGGCCAAAGCACAGACAACTGCTGCCAGGATCATGGCCTAAGACTGATTGACATGTAATGTATGGTCATCCCCTTTTGGTGGAACTACGTACACACAACATATCACATGGACATACCTATGGATACAGACCTATGACACATTTGGAGGGTTCACAGTATGCACACTATTAACCTGCTACTTTGCATTAACTCTGTTTGTCGCAGCTGGTTGCATTACCACAGCTTCTGCTTGCTGCTGCTACTGTCAGTGCTGACAGCTTCGGGTGACAGAGTCACAGTGTCTAATTTTTTTTTTTTTTTTTTTTTTGCTCTCTCTCTCTCTCTCTCTCTCACTTCTCGCTCTCCCTCTGTCTGCTTACAGACAATGCAATGAATGTATTGCATGTGGGGAGTGTTAGCACTGGATGCTTTTGTAGGTATCTGCATAGGTCCATGTGATGGCCTCTGCACCAATTGTAAGCCAGCATTTGCTAATTGCATACAGCCAGTTGTGTACTGATTGCAGTTCTCACTGTGATTTCAGGTCAGTGCTATAAAAGGGTATGTGGGATAGGCGTTGCCCTTTCAGATTGTGAGGGCGGGGACCATGCTGGTATGCTGTGGACAGTGTTCTGTGAGTGTAAAGGTTAGTATCTCTCTCATGATTCAGGCTGTGTTGTATATTCACATTTCTCCATTCCTCTCTCATGTTCCCTGTAGCAAGTGTGTATGCACATTGACTCCTACAACTATATATATAGATATATATATATATATATATATATATATATATATATATATATATATATATATATATATATATATATATACATACATTTATATATGTACTTTAACTGACCTTATTATCTACAAGCTGCCAACTAGCATGGCTGTTTCTGTTCACACACTACTATTATGGAAATCTAGTAGTTTTGACAGTAATTTTAAATGACATGCTTTGTGTACTACACATCCTATATTCCCTTTACATTCATTCCTACTATTACATGTTATATTTATTTTAGCACAATGTTTTTGTATAAGAGTCATGGCTTAGTGGTAGGTCGTGCAGACTAGTGTTTCCAAGGTCCTGGGTTCGGGACTGACAGTGGGATTTTATTTTGCTTTTGAACTGAGTACAGGACCTGTCAATCAAAGTGACTAAGGCACTTTTAAGCAGTTGTAACCGGGTTAGCGCTGGTTTACGCGGAGCTCACGCATGCATACTGGCGGTAAGCTCTGCGCACACAAGCGCACACCCGCTTACAACCGCTTAACGGTGCTTACTCTGGCGCACACCTGCGCTATTTTCTTTGAAAGAAAAGAAAATGGGGAGACAGGAAAGTGGTGAAAAAGGGGTCACAAAGAGGGTAAGACAGTAGGGAAACAAGCTTGGGATGTGCAGGAGGGATGTAGGTAAGGCCCATAGCTGCCCATTTCTTCATCAGCAACAGCTGTGCATATGTATGTAATTTGGTGTGACATTTGAAACCTTCCACCCCTGAGAGAGGTGTCAGGACAACAATAATACTTGTTGTACAACCAATTGTAATTGATAGGTTCCATGTCCAGCAGACATGGGCAGCTATGTATGGGGCGTAATTTTTTTGTGGGTACAGAGTGCCTTTTTTTTTTTTCAGGTGAGAGTGGTATGTCAGGTGAAGGAAGTCGGTACAGCTGGGAAGGTAGGTTGGGTAGGTAAACAGACAAGACAAACAAGACGCATACAGGGGCGGTGTATGACACGTGTGGGGGGGTTACACAATTGACGGGGACAGAGGTTTGGATATCCAGAGCCCATGAGCCCACAGATGGCAACAGTGGAACTGATATCCCCACCCATAGGCAGTTGCCACTGTTCCTTCACTGCCCAGGACGGGGCTGTGCTGGGGGCTGTGTAGGCTGGGCAACAGGCATGCCCGTTAGTTGCGCCACCCGTGCCTCGAGCTGGCATAGGGGCTCGAGAACAGAGTCCCGAATCTCCCTATGCACCACAGTCCGGATGCTACGGAGGTTGAGTGGTGGTTCTCCTCTGGCCACACTTGCAGAGGGGGGGTGAGCCCCATCCCCTGCAGCGCTTCCACCCGCAGGTGGCACAGGGCCACCGGAGGAGGGTCCGGACTCGGCACTAGTGCCAGGTGCACTCGCCAGCTGAGGTGGGAGAGGTGGGTCCGCTGGAACCCGCCTTCCCTGTCGTCCTATGTTTTGCATTATGTCATGACAGTTTGGGTTAGTGACATATAATACTATTCACAATTAGTTGTAACAGCATGCATTAGTATTCCCATTAACCAAACAACCAGATATTCACACCATTGAACAGCGTGCATAACACATGCATAATTTGAACAGAAATACACAGTCCAACAACATGCAGGGTTAATTGATGGCAACAGGCCATCAGGTGTGGATGTATGAACAGGGCAGATGCATCAACGGACATGCAAATATATATGACCCAACAGGACAAACATCCAGGGGTGTTAATTGTGATTGCACATACCATTTTCACGTGGAATGGGTTATATGTGGTTATAGGGTGGGGTAAAGAAAGTAATATTAACACCTTTGAATAACAATACATATGCTGTACATTTCAAATAGCTACAGTTATATACACACTACTGTTCTAACTACAGTTTCCTATATGATAACTATTTCAACTTGATGATAGGACTGTTAATGCAACATCAATATACATTTTATTGTTCTTCATACACATTCATATCTAGCTTTGTTCAGCTACATCATCCTGCTACATTTGCTTTATATAGCTGTAGACAAGTGTGGATGTTTGGTATATCAGACAATCATCCTATCTGCATATTGCAGACTGAGAGCAACATATCTAGATTTTGGGATACACATTCCAGATGCAGCAACACTTTGAACAGATTTCGCTGTTTGGTTTTGAATCTCACATGCATTTCATTCTGTCTTGACTGCAGTATACTTTATTCAGGGGTTATTACTACTGTATTGCTGGATTCATGACACTTTCTCACACTCTCTCACTTGCTTTCATTTTACTATTCAGGATGGTACTTACTTCTAGGCTTTATTGACATGTTTTACCTGTAGTTATTACAATCCTTTCCAGCAGTCTCACTTCTGTCATGTTTCAGTATTTCCACAGGGATATATTTCACACATGTGATTTCATCATCTTCTGCAGCTATACTTTTCAGCCTGCTGCAGGTTGTGTACTATTTTCTTACAGGTAGGGCATTTTTATTTCAGAATATATGTCAGACAGTTTCATTTTTCAGTTTAACTTACAGGCTGAAACACACTTTTGTAATCAAGCAATACTTGCAGACACTTTCACACTGTTACTTGCAGATTTTATTCCTTACTGACTACACTGCACTCTTTTGCTGACTGTCATACTTTTATATTTCTTTACAGTTACTGGTAGTGGATTACTGACCTGCCTGGTGGCGCAACCGCATCAGCCTATCGCCATAGGCTCTGCGGTTCGCAGAACGGACACCTGCAGCTGTAATATAAATGAAGTAATATTGGAATACACATCTCCATAATATCAGCTAGTTTAATTTCTTACATACATAATTAAATGTTACTTACTCATTAGTGGGGCGTTGGGTGTTTGCCGGGCCTCCTGGATCCAAAGGTTCAGTTCATCCTGCTTGCGTCTCTTCAGGTCCGCATGGTGGTGACGGACCAGCTCACCAGACCTTGGAATTCCTGTGGCACTGGTGAGATCATGAGCCAACCGGTCCCACGCCTCGGCCCTGTATGCTCCCCAGAGGACCTGGCCCTGCATGAGTTGGGTCTCATGATTATGGACTAGGAGCCAGACCATGTACCTGGACTCCTCAACACCCCACCTCTGTGCTCGAAAGCAACTACCCTCTCCTACTCATGTCATTCTGCCTGCAGGTCAGTTCTACAATCGTTTATGTTGTGTATTCCCGCCTATGGGGCTTATATAGTCCGTTTTTCCCACACATATTTGTGATTGGCCATTTTGGAATTGTATCAACTTCAGTAAACCTTGCATTGTATTGCTCTAGTTTGTATTCATTCCTATATATTAGCTATTATTGCATTTCTAGGTACTGCTGTCATGGCTTGGTGGTTCTGTATCTTGACTATGGTGTATAGTATCCTGGGTTTGAACCTGGCCACTGCTTTTTATTTTTCATGACTGTCTAGATATGCTGAGGGGTGTGTCTGTGTAAAGGCAGTTTTGATACGGCTTGCTCAACGTTGCCCGTCAGTTAGCTTGTTTGCGCTGTGCGCAGCTCCGCGCAAACGGGGTACGCTGCTTTAAGCCTCATTTGGCTATCGGCACGCATATTACGCTCAGCTCAGTTAGGGGCACATAGATTTAGCGTGTTAGACCACTGCTCAGCTACGGGCACTCATTTTGCACCAGTTAAACCACTGCTCATCTACGGGCAGATGCACTCACTCTGTTAAACTGTAGCTCAGCTATGAGCACATCTGGCATTTTTTATTCTTTTGTTACCTCACATTTCTTCAATATAAATGGGCTATTTCATTACATTTTACATAAATTGGGGTTTTATGTGTACATTTGTCAGGGACTTGTTTCCTGCTTATTTTGCTAAAAAAAAAAATTGGTGTTGTGGGGGCTTGAACCATGAATGCCTGCTCTTCAGCCAACATGTCTACCACTACGCTATTGCTTCCTGGCTTATTTTGCATATTTAGTTCTTATATGCTTTCCCACTGACTGCTAACTGTAGCTGCGCTACGGGCACTCCTAGCAAACGAAGCATTCACGGTTAAACATTTTTACAATTTAAAAAAATATATAAAACGTGTTTATTTATATGTTTTCTGTTCATAGTCTGTGGGGGCATGTGTTGTGTTCTGTTTATTCACATTTCCGTGGACTCTGTCGTGGGTGTCTACTTTGGGTACTTTTCCTCTTCTGGGGGCGTATCCACTTACAGGGCTCGGCCTACGGACACGCCCCCTACTGTCTTACACGGACCATGTTGGCCTTAAGTGTGATTCAGCATGCTCTCATGAATATGCAGAGCATGCTGACATCACTCCGTTTAACTGCAGCCTCCATGTATGAGTTATAACTCTTACACGGAGGCTTCGTGAATCCTGCCCAATGTCTTTTCATGGCTGAGGGAATCGGAAAATGATGGTGCAAGAAGAGGTAGAGCTAACAACAGGCTTCAAAAGAACATCATAGATCCAACAACCCCTGCAGCACCTTCCCTGTCTCAAATTAATGTATTACCATCACTAGAATCGAATAATACACATGAAAATGATTTCAACAATATGAACAAGCATACTACTTTAAGTTCTGACAATGTTGTCAGACAGAAAGCACTAACAACGAATGAAGGAGTCACTTCTATGGAATCTGAGACATCTACCAATTGCAGCAGCTCTTTTCCAGTTTTACCCCTCCCCTTCAATGCTCGACAGAAGAGGAACATAGATATGGGAGTGGAAACGCGGAAATTCAAGAGAAATCAGTCTTTTGGAGAAGGGCATGTCCAAACTCTGAAAAAGATGTGGCAAACAACCTAGTATATAACATCTCAAAAAGGAAATTAAACGAAAATGAGCTCTGTGTATTGAACAAAGGTCTAAGCTTTATGCCAACTGCTCGAGCAGACATAGCAGATACTCTAACTGAATTAACTGTTTGCCAGGAACATAACACTCAGAATGCTATATGGTGTAAGTGAAACTGAAAACAATACTGCATTTAACCTTTTAAAAAAAACAAGTAGTTTTACACCTGCAATGCCAGCATGCATAGATGTCTTTGTGAAAGTTTGTGAAAATGAACTATAAGATATGTTTTTCTTTAACACAGAGATAACCAGTTTTATAATATGATTTTTAATGAGACTCAGGCACTCAATAGCCTTAAAATGACTGGGAAATTGTTATAAAACCAGCTGACAAGGGGCATTCTATTGTTGTTATGGATAAAATGTATTATTTTACATTGATGCACGATTTGTTGAATAACATGGAGACATATAGGAATATAGATAAATAAACTATTAATTTGATGATAGAAAGCTACAATAGACAAATTAATAATTGTTTCCTAGAAAATGCTATACCAAAGATATTTGTGAATATTTTTCTGTTGAGACTCCTGTGGTTCCAACTTTTAATGGCTTACTGAAAATTCATAAAAATTAGTTGACCCCCCCTTTTAGGCCTATTGTATCAGGGGCTAGCTGGATTACTGAACTGGCATCCATTTATGTAGAGAAACAATTAAAACAGTCTATAATTAACTATGAATATATACTAAGGGATTCAGAACATGTTCTTACAGATTTATATTCATTTTTAAAAGAGTATAGATGCAATGGTAATGAATCATTTGTTACACCTGATGTAATTTCTCTTTTCACGAGTATTCCTAACACAGAAGGTATATCTCTTCTGAAATAATTTCTTGTTAAAGATAATAGTTTTATTATAGACAGAACTGACCTAATATGTTTCCTTTTGGAACTCATATTAGAGTTTAACATCTTTACATTTAATGAGAAGTACTTTCTGCAAGTGTCAGGTGTAGCTATGGGTACCCCCACAGTTAATAGTTATGCAAACCTGGTCATGGCTCAGTGGGAGCAGAACTTTCTATTGAATGATAACACTTTCAGGACTGATATCCTATTTTTTTGACGATTTGTAGATGATCTGTTTATTTTTGGGGGGGGTGAAAGTAGAGTATATGAGTTTTTTAGTTCCAGTTTTTTGAAATGTACTATGAATACTTCACATGCTCACATTGATTTTTTGGATATCAGGGTCCTGAAGGATGATACAACTAATAAGTTATACACTAAGGTAAGACTACTGTAGAAATAGCTATGTGCATAGGACAAGTATGCACCCACCCCATATTTTTAAAAATATTATAAATAATCAAACCATACGTACTTCCAGGCTGCATGTGAGAAATCAGGACTTTGAATGTAGCCTGAACACACTACAAAATGATTTTCAAAAAAAGAGGCTATGAGATTGTCAAAGCCTCTGAGTTAGCTGTAACCCAAAGGAATAGTACAGGTAAACCTTATTTTTCAAGCCCATCCAGTAGAAAGGAGAATGTCTTTATTGGCAGGGAATATAACAAATCTAATTTAAATTTTTGCATGACACATTCAACTGACACTAAGTTGATTCAAAATTTATTAGACCACAATTGGCACATTCTTACTACTGATAACCAAGTAAGAGAGATATTAGGGAATAAACCCAAGTTTATATATAAAAATAAGAAATCTATCAAACAAATGCTTTGTTACACAGATAAACATGTGGATAAACCTATGCTTGACTTAGGCAGAAGAAGATGCAATACTTGCTCCTTTTGTGAGTTTATTGAATCTAGTAATAATTTTGTCCATCCTTTAACATACAGACTGTATAAGGTTAAAGTAGTAGCGAATTGTGAGACCAAGAATGTGATTTATCTCGCCTCCTGCATGTGCTGTGATGCATTTTACATTGGCAAGACCAACAGATGGCTTAGAGAAAGGATTCAAGATCATTATTACTGTTTTAGGAAAAGGCAGGAACATAGTGCCATAGCTAAGCATATGATGCTTAAGGGTGATAGTCATTATTTTAATTTTTTGGTCATAGATACACCCCAGGATTCACTAACCTGTGTAAGACTAAGTTAGTCTTAAATGGAAACTGCAGCCTAAGAGTAAGACGTCAGCGTGCCGTGCATATTCATGAGGGCGTTCTGCCCAACTCTAAGGCTAACACGGAGCATGCATGAGTGCAGGGGGCATGTCGGACTGCTGAGCAGACCACAAATCCACACCCCTGCAAGTCTCTCAATTGGGAAATGTCAACTGACATGAGCGAGTCCGCTCAAATGTGTACATACCCAACACTACACTCCCCCACATTCTAAACCCCTGTACAATTGTAAAATGTAAAACTTTTATTTTTTTTTTTTAGTATTCCCAATACAGCTGCCCGTATTTGCGCGTGTTTGCGGGTTTGCCCATTGTTTAGCTACAGTTAGCAGTTTAGACATCGAAGAGGATAATAAGAAACTTATATGCAAATTAAGCCAAATAGCAATAGCGTAGTGGTAGAGCCTTCGCACAAAGAAGAGGCATTCCCGGTTTGAGTCCCACCACTCCCCTTTCTATTTTCTGTTGGAAACCTGTATATTAAAATAATTCCTCACATTTATCTTTTAAATTTTAGTAAAAAGCATTGAAATGGCCTATGTAGTAGTGAACAATATTTTATATATATATATATAAGAAGGTGAAATGGTTATGCATACTGATGAATGCATAAGTAACGTATCTTAAGCAATGTGAAGCACTGCTAAGCAAAGTTTATTAGTATTAAGCACATTTAAGTATAATTTCTCATAGCTTAGCACTGCTTTAACTAGCGCAATGGTTTTGCACGTAGCTGCGCATCGCGCCAACTAGCGCAAACAAAACATGTTTGCGCGTAGCTGCGCACTGCGCCAACTAGCGCAACATCGGGCAAGGTCGGGCAACATCGTGCAACGTAGAGCACTGTAGAGCAATGTAGAGCAACATTGGGCAAAGTTGACCAAAGTCGGCAAAACACAGCCACACCTCCTAGCCGGTCTGGCCAGTAGTAAAATAAAAAGCAATGACAGGCCTTGAACCCGGGACACTGTGCACCATAACCACAGTACTAAACCACTAAGCCATGACAGCTTTTCATATGCATACACTTTCAACACACATACATACATATCAATGGAAGTTTACCCATTGCTAAGCAGGTGTGCTTTCATCTGAGATTTTTCAAAACCGGCCAATTACAAATAAGTGCGGGAAATGAGGCATATTTAAGCTCCATAGGCGGGAATACTTGCCATAACTGTTTGTAGCTCCCATCTGCAGTCAGCATGGCCGGTGTTGGAGAGGGCTCTCGATTTCGAGCGCAACATCGGGGCATTGAGGAGTCAAAAGTAATGGTTTGGCTCCTCGTCCATAATCATGATGAGAGACTCCTGCAGGGCCAGTTCCAGGGCACCGAATACAAAGCGGAAGCCTAGAACCATCTAGCTCATGATCTCACCAGTGCCACAGGCAACCCTCAGACTGGTGAGCAGGTCAGACACCACTACTCAGACCTGAAGAGAAGCAAGGAGGACCGACTGAACCAGTGGATACAGGAGGCCCGTGGGATGGAAAATGCCCCACTACTGAGTTGGTAGCCATGGAATGAAGTATGTAAGAATTGCTATTGTAGTCTATATTATGGATGGGTATGTCTCAATATCACTTAATTTACTTCACAGCTGCAGGTGTCTGTGCTGCGAATCAGCAAGCCTATGCAGATAGGCTGCTAAGGCTGCACCACCAGGCAAGTTAGTAATTATTCTGCATGTATTGTTATATAAAATAAGTGAGAGAGCCTGAAAAAGAGTGTTGTAACCCATTAATGAAGGTATAATAAGTCTTGAATAATTTCTCTGCATGTACTGTTATACAAAATAAGTGAGAGAGCCTGAAAAAGAGTGTTGTAACCCATTAATAAAGGTATAATATGTCTTGAATAATTCTTCTGCATGCACTGATATATCAAATAAATGAGAGAGCCTCTAGAAAAGTGTGTAATGTCATTAATAAAGGTATAATTCTTGGAGTGTGTCTGTGTCACTTTCTTTGATATGTTGTTGTACTCTTGCACTATAGAAATAGTACTGTTGCATTAAGCACTGTCAACCCACACTTGGGTAGGCCCATATAAAGTGGATGAAGGGAGTACCAGTAGCTGTTAAGCATATATACAGTCCTCAACTGTTGGTTCATGGCCGGCATGTACAGGTTAATCTGGCACATGAGTAGCTTGTTATTGTGTTCCCCAGAAATGTCACTGTGCTGCTAGAAATGTAGGCGGCTGTGAAAATATAACTGATAATGTCACCTGAACGCATCCAGATATGTAGATATATAAATATAAATAAAATATATAAATACGTAGCAGTAACATCTGCATCCTGGACAGTTTGTATGTCAGATACAGGTCAGGTATATAAAGAACTAGCAAAACCCATTTCACAATTTAATGGACATTGCCTAGTGTAATAATACATGTAGGGGATATATACCTGCAGTCAATAGGAATGTAGTGTAAACTATAAGTATATATAAGGTGTTAATGGAGGTATTTTTTTACACCCTACTGTATGTGCATAAACAATGCAATTCCACACCTCAATGGCTATGTCTAATCTCAAAACATTTGTTGGGACATATGTCCTATTGGTTTATAAATATCTGCATTTACTTTGATGCATGTGCCCTGTTCAAATACCACAATCTTGGTGGCCTGTTGCCACCAATCAATCCTGCATGCTGTTGGAATGACCACTGTTGTTCTATATATGCATGTGTTATGCTTGCTGTTCAACTGTTGGAACTCTGGTGTGTTGGGTTAATGGGAATTCTACTGCATGCTGTTACAACTAATTTGGAATGCTGTTGGCTGTTACCAACCCATATTGTCATTAAATCCTCCTAAACATAGAATGTATGGGAAGGCCGGTCACAGCGGACCCACTTGTCCCACCTCAGCTGGCGATGGCACCTGGAACCAGCAGGTCCGGTGCCCAGCCCAGAACCTCCTCCTCCATTGGCCCTGTTCCACCATCAGGTGGAAGCGCTGCAGGGGATGGGGCTCATCCCCCCATGCAAGCATGGCCGGAGGAGGGCCATCTATCACCCTCCGAATGGTCCAGGCTGTGGTGCATAGGGAGATTGAGCGTTCAATCACTGATCCTCTACACCAGCTTGAGGCACGAGTGGCACGACTCACGGGTGAGCCTGCCTCTCCTATGCAGCCCCCAGCACAGCCACCCTCTGGGCTGTGAAGGTGCAGTGGTGACTGCCCACGGGTGGGGATCTCAGTTCCACTGTTGCCATCTGTGGGCTCATGGGCTTGCGATTTCCAAGCATCCTTCCCTGTCAATGGTGTTCATCCATCACATGTGTCATATTCTGCCCCTATATGCGTCTTGTTTGTCTTGTCTGTTTACCTCCCCAACCTAACTCCCCAAATATACCTACTTCCCCTACACCACATTCCACTCTCACCTGAAAAAAAAAAAAGGGCAATCTGCTCCCAAAAAAAAATTACGCCCCATACATAGCTGCCCATTTTGCACACATGTCTGCTGGACACATAAACTGATATTTAATTGGCAGTACAACATACTTTGTTATCCTCACCCCTCTCTCAGGGGTGAAAGGTTTCATATTTCCCTACAAATTTCTTGCATATGCACAGCTGTTGCTGTTAAAGAAATGGGCAGCTATGGACCTTCCCTACACCCATCCTGCACATCCCGAGCTGTTTTCTCTACTGTCTTTCCCTCTTTGTGCCCCTTTTTCACCACTTTCCTATCTCCCCATTTTCTTTTCTTTCAAAGAAATTAGTGTGGGGGTTAGCGGGAGTAAACACTTTTAAGCAGTTTAAGCAGTAGTTAGCAGGTTTGCTCAAGTGTGCACTTGAGTGTGCTTAGCTAAGTATTGCTAAGCTTCATGCAAACCCGCTTACAACTGCTTAAAAGTGCCTTAGTCAACCTGCATGTGAGGGCCCTTGTTCTGCCCCACAGCAAAATAAAGCACCTCTGTCAGTCTTGAACCCCATACCTTGGACACACTAGACTGCTTGAAGTGCCACTAAGCCACAGTAGATATACAGCAAGTTGTTGCTGAAATAGATATATCATGCATCAGAATGAATGAATGTAAAGGAAAGATAGGAATGCCATAACACAAAACCTGTTCTGTGGAACTTTACCAGCAGTTGTTGTGGAATTGCATTACATGACTGTGATAAGAGAACCAGCCATTCTAGCAGTAAATAATGTTACAGCAGCACTTTACAACCCCCACACAGTATCATAGCAGGACAATCCCCACCCAAATGTACAATATACCTGTGTGTTCAGGGTCCACCAAGGATGTAGGT
Organism: Protopterus annectens; assembly: GCF_019279795.1. NCBI lineage: Eukaryota > Metazoa > Chordata > Ceratodontiformes > Protopteridae > Protopterus > Protopterus annectens. The sequence continues at coordinate 383,023,330 of NC_056736.1, forward strand.
AGGCATACTCAGTACTGGAATTGTCCAGTTTTCTTGAGCATCCTGTGCTAATGTCAACAATAAAAAGCACAAACTGTGCAGAAGTGAGTACATTAATATTCACAGTATAGCAGTTCACAAACAGTTCATGTGCCAAAATGAATACATCTCAATAACTACTTATGTATGGCAGTTAATTGTATAAGTAGAAAAGAAACTACATACTCCCATGTATCTTGTGTTAGCATTTGTAGGGGTGAGTACAATTCTACACTGACAACTGTGTACTGGAAATGGCAACATTCAGGTCTGAGTACAACATTTAAATCACTGGCTACACCCCTAGCTTCAGATATAAGAAGTATACCATCCGTCTGACTTAAACAACGGTGTCCACAGCAAACAAGCATAGGCCCCATTTTGGAAAGCTGAAAGGGCTACGCCTACCTGACTTAGCAATTTATAGCATTGGATTGCTATGACAGTGAGCACTGCTGTTACCACACAGCAGGCTGCATGCAATTACCAAATGGTGGCCACCAATTGGTGCAGAGGCCATCACATGCACATGTGCAGATACCTATAAAAGCAGGTTGTACCTGCTGTCCACACATGCAATCATTCCATTGCAGCTATTGAGAGAGAGAGAGAGAGAGAGAGACAGAGAGACAGAGAGACAGACATACACCCACATCAACATCAACATCAACAGACAAAAAAAAAAAAAGACACACGGAACTGAAAACTTCAAACACATACAAAGGAAAGGTATGTAACAGATATGTATTTACTGGCATCTAGTAGATGTTTTGGAAGAGTACTCTACATACTTTGAAACATCCATATGTGGCAGCAGTATGTATCTATGCACAGATGCCCTGCATAACTACTGCCATGGACAAATCAGTGTGTAGCTGTGTGCAGTGGGACATAACTGTGACATATGTAGTTCAGCATTAAATGTCAAACATCTGATCCATGTTATCTGTGTTCTGTACAGTAGTGTGAACAATGGCTGTTTGGGGGAGTAGCGCATACAGCTATATAAACATGGATGTGACAGAGTAACACATGCATGATAGTCATATTAACGTGTAGCTTAGCATTGGCAACTGCTGTATCAGGCTAGTATGCTAATCTAGCATTTGCAGCTATATATACACCCTCTAATATTACTGTGTGCTCACATGTGACACCTGTTCATGTTGCAGCAAGGCCCAACAGGTCAGCCGTGAGGTCCAGGGACTTACAACAGTGTGGACCTTGTGTGTGTATGGCACACACATATGGAGAGATATTTCTGTGTCAGATATATTAGCATCTGTAGATGTGCATAGAGCAAGGGACATACTGCAACTGTTTGTGAAGGGTGGACATATATATGTTGGTGAAGGTTGTTATGTGCATATTTCTATGTAGGTTGTAGTGTGTGGCAAACAAGACAGCATACAGTGCTGGTGTATGATATGTGGTGGTTAAACGCTGTGGGTATGATTTGTTAGGTTTGCAGTGTTGCAGCCAGTGAGGCCTGCTAAAGCTACATTCATTATTTTTTTATTTTACATTTGTTAACCGGGGGTGTCTGACTGAGCCAAAAAGGCCCTTTTCAGCAGAGGCTCGGGGAGAAAAGCTCCACAAAGAAAAATTACAGGCACATTTAGTTATTTAGACATGATAAGTATACACACAAATTGCAGGAGACATGTTTTTACAGTGGTATGCGGCACATAAACCGTTACAGTGGAGAGAACAAACAAAAAAATATTAATTTTAAAAATAAAGGTAATTAATAGATTTGTGGTGTACAGATGAAATTTGGAACATAGGTAGAATACATACATAGTACACAGGTACAGTACATACATTGTAGATTAGCCAGTGTTTGTGAGTAAGATTGAAAATTATTATCAAGTGCTCTAAATTTTGTATGTATGTGTTATTCACTTTCACTAGCCTGGGGAGCAATCATGGCACTGCCAACTTTCCTTGAGATGTTGCCTGATGAGGTCTTTAAAGGAGGCTTTGGATGATGTGTTTTGAATGCTTGTAGGGACAGAGTTCCCTTTTTTAGCCACTGAACTACTGTATATTGCATCTCCAAAGCTATTGTAGCTGTTGGTGACTTCTAGTAGTAGTTTGCTTGATGATCTAAGAGGCATTTTGGCTGAGTGATGTTGTACTAGGTTTTTGAGGGCAGGACACTTATTGGGGAGGTAATAGATAGAATGACAGAGGCAGAGCTGATTGTAGATTAGGAGGTTGGGCAGTTCAAACCAGTGGAGCTGTCTCAAAGCAGTACAGTGATGAGTTCTATATGAGCAATTTGCAGCAAAGCAGGCAATTCTGTTATAGCAGGCTTCCATTTTGCTTAGTTCAGTTTTGTTGAGATTAGTCAGAATGGGAGATGCATAGAGTAGGGTGGATAGAAGTTGGAAGCGAGCAATGGCTGATCTTGTGTTGTTGGTAAGAAATGGTTTGATATGGTAGAGCGACCCCAGTTTGACATGTACTTTTTTAATAGTTAAGTTGAGATGACTATCAAATTTTAGGTGGGAGTCTATGGTTATTCCCAATAGCTTAGCCTGTGCCACTGGAGCAATTGGAGTAGCATTAGTGGAGTAGATAGTGAATTGACTGTTAGTGTTTTTGTTAGAACTGGTTATAATCATAAGCTGAGTTTTCTTTGGATTGAGGATAAGTTGGGCTTTGGTAAGGTAGTTTTCAACATCAGAGAATGCTAGTTGAGTTGTTTGCAGGAGGGTGGGAATGTTTTGTGCAGCACAGATTAAGGTAGCGTCATCTGCATGCTGAATTATAGATGCATGGTGTGTGGAGGTATGGAGGTCATTTGTGAAGACTGTGAATAGTAGTGGTCCTAAGATAGAACCCTGTGGGACTCCTATAGTTATGGGCAGCTGAGGAGAGAGAGAATTTTCCCATTTCACAGCTTGGTACCTGTCAGTTAAGTAGCTTTGGAACCAGGTAAGAGTGGAATTTGATAGATGATATTGGTTTAGTTTGTTTAGCAGGATTTGGTGTGAGACTGTGTCAAAAGCTTTGGACATATCCAAAAAAAGAGTTGACACTTGTAGGCCTTCATTTTTGAGATGGTTTACTGTGTCTGTGAAGCAGAGGAGGGCTGTAGTGGTACTATCGGCAGGTCTGAGTAGGTGACAGGATGTTGCTGTTTGGGAGATAGTTTAGCATCTGGGTATGGATGCATTTTTCTAGGATTTTGGCCAGGGGGGAGAGTAAAGCAATGGGTCTGTAGTTATTAAGTTCAGTGGAGGTCCCGCCTTTATGTATGGGTGTAACATAGGATATTTTCCAGAGTTTGGGCACATAGTTTTCAACAATTGATCTGTTTATGAGAGTGGAGACTGGGATAGCAATAGCATCTGCTGTGAGTTTCAAGAAATAGCTGGGGAGTAGGTCGGCTGCTGTTGATGAGGTTTTTAGTTTGGAGAGCATGCTTTTGATTGAAGTGGTGGAAACTGTTTTGAGGGTAAAGATTGTATTAGTGTTATTTGTGTTGGGGGGGATAGTGAGGAAGGAACTGTCCTGTGATACTAAGGATAGAATTGAGTTCACAAAGTGGGAGTTGAATTATGTTTCGATGGGAACTTTAGTGTCAGGGGTGGTTGGTTTGGGGGTAGCCTTTTGGGTGGATTTTAGTAGCTGGTTTACATTTTTCCAAAATTTTTGGGTTGTGTTGGTATTTAGTTTGTAATGTTGTGTAGTAGGATTTTTTGTCCAGCCTAATGCATTTTTTGCACGGTTGCGCAGTTCTTGGTACTTAGTTAGGCTTTGTGTTTCTTTGTTTTTTTGATAGTAAAGCCAGGCAGTGTCTCTGGACTTGAGGATTTGTTTGGTTTCTTTACTGAGCCAGGGGTTTGTAGAGGTTCTAACCTTGATTTTGGGCAATGGAGCGACAGTGTCTAGGTGTTGTAGAAATTGTTTGTTGAAATATGCTACTGCCTGGTCAAGTGGGAGGGTTTTTAGGGGGGCCAGTCACAGTTACAGAGTAAAGTGTTGAGGACCTCAGGATAGAATTTTTTTGTGTTTCTAGTGGATATATAGTTAGTGGTTTTGCATATGCTTGTTCTACTACGTATAAAGTATATTATGTTGTGGTCACTTAAGGTGTCTGGGAGACTGCCTGTGTGAGGGTACAATGTGGGGTTGTTAGTTAGGACCCAGTCAAGGATGGATTCCCTTTTAGATTTTTTTATCACATCTAGTTGGAATTTGGACTAGCTGCTGGTAGCCATGGAGATGTATTAGATTACTTGGTGGTTGTGATATACAGGTGAACCAATCTAGGTTGAATTCCCCCAGAATAAGGGTTTCTTGTGAGTATGTGGAAGAACACCAGGATAAGAAGTCTTCAAGGCTAGCAGGTGTATTACCAGGTGGAATATAGATCACAATTGTGGTGATGACCTTTTTAAGGTGAAGTTGAAGTTGTGAGATAAGTATGTCCCAATTATTGGGGGAGGGGTAGGAGTTTGGTAATTGATGGACAGTTAAGTTTGACTTGTACAGTAAGGCAGTTCCACCCCCTTTACGAAGTGGTCTGTCTTGTCTAATGATATTGTAGCCAGTAGGGAGAACTTCTGAGTTAGCTATGTTTTTATTTAGCCAGGTTTCTGTTAAAGCAACTATGTCTGGGGAGTAGTGTGCTATTGTGGCCTTGAGTTCAGGTATTTTATTTTTGATACTTCTAATATTAATATTTAGCATTAAAAGATGGTTGGTTTTGCTGCTGTTGTTGATTTGCCCAGGGATGAAGAAAGTGGGGATGTTATGTTCTGACATTTGTGTTGGAGCAGTTTGAGTTGGACAGGATGGATACATGGGCTGAGAACACCTTCAATGCATTTCACACAAGACTGTGCAGTATTATTACATAACTGTATACCTCACAACCATCGCATAATTGATATTCCCACCATGAAAGGTGGACTGTTTATGTGCCTATATGTAGATCTATATGTACACCAATGGATGTTTATATGTATGTATGTATATATATATATATATATATATATATATATATATATATATATATATATATGTGTGTATATATATATATATATATATATAGAGAGAGAGAGAGAGAGAGACAGGGTCATATTTACTGCGACAGATGCCTGGTGACAAAGCCATGGCCTCAAGCTCAATGTCGAAAATGCATTGGCATCCCTTTTGGTAAAAACTCTGTACCCATGAACTATCACATAGGTGGTAGTCTACTTAACACCGAAAGTGTGATAAGAGACCATGGGACACAGTTGGACTGTAGTCTCCCCTTTGATAATCACAGTGCCACACTAGTCATGTAATCTGTCTACGTGGCACACCTCATCACAAAAGGTGTGTCATCCAGGGAAAAAGAGGTCAGTGTCCCCCTCTACTCATCACTCATAAAACCCATTATAGAGTACAATGCCCCTTTTGGTATGTACCTTACAAGACATCTACAGCAACTGGAAGTGCCACAGACATGCCTCAAACAGATGCCCTATGCAGACCGTCTCACAAAACCAAAGCTAGACTGTGCCACATACCGCCTACCCAGAGGTGACCTCTGCCTAACATACAAAGCTATGTCAAACTCAGAGCTGTTGGACATGCTCCACGTAAACATATCACAATCCCTATGAGCTACACACTCTAGGGACCTAAACCTTGTCACCTCAATAAACAGAACATGCTGGAGGGATAGATTCCTATCTCAGAGACATCCCATACTCTGGAACAAACTACCTATCAATAGCAAACAAATCTCCTCATTAGCAGTCGTCATGAATAATCCTGATGATTGGATGGGAGATAGGAAATACACCCCAGGAATCACCTCTGTGGCTCTGCTTGACAGGGGCACATGAAATTAAATTACATGGGTGTCAAAGGCCAGATATGGCTAGGCTTCTATAGGCCCTAGGGCCAATAGCCTATTACCTACCTATGAACCGATACACACCCACATGTACTTGTTGCAATAATTGCTATGTGAGGTTGACTGAGTGTGATGGTGAATGTGTTGGTGAATGTGTCAAAGTTGTGTATATGTGTGATAGCTTAGTGGGAAACTATTTCTGTCATGGTATTTTGTGTCCTAGCTATGATCCCAGAAAAAGATGTGTGTGCTATTGCTAGACAGAAAAAGCAGTATGGCATATGGTCTGACGTAGTCTGTTGGTGTTGACTGGGGTGTGCCATTGTAGGCTAAAGCAGTACATGTATTTATTTATTTATTTATTTTACATTTGTTGACCGGGCTAGTCCAACTGGATATATTTCCATTTTCAGCAGAGGCCCGGGGAGAAAAGCTCCACATTTAAAAAAAAAAAATTTTTTTAAGCAAAAAAAATAATAATACACATTATTTACCTATTCTAAAAAAAAAGAATAGTATGAGTAAAGAGCAGGGAGAAGAAAAATGAGAAAGTTGTCAAAAGAAGAAAGAAAGAGAAGAATCTAAAAAAAAAAAAAGATGAATAAATGAACATGTTTTAATGTTTTTAAAATGTATGCTTATTGATTGGTACTGCTGGTGAATCCAAATCCCCTATGAACTGTAGTACTACCTGAAGTTGTAGGCCTAAACAGCACAGTATGCTGTATGTCCACATTGCTTGGAACCACTATTTTGTGTGTTCCCTGCAGCCCTCACAGATTACATACCTCAGGCATAAGGTTTTGTAAGTACTGACACACAGTACTGTATGGTACACAGGTAAAGCTCATCTGGGTTGCCATACCTTTGTGCCTTGTATGTATGTCTGATGTGTGTGTGTGGGTATGCCTGTAACATGCCCTTGGTCATATGTGTGTTACAGGATATAAGTGTGTATCTAGCAACATGTATAGTCTAGTACAGCAGTATGCCACCTATATTCACGAATGTGCACATATGTTAGGCAGGGGTTTGCCATCAACAACTAGTGTGGTATACTGGTAATACTGTAACTGGACTTTACAATTATTCCAATGGATGACATATTTCTTTATGCATTAGCTTGATATATACCTCCTGTGGCTAGGTGGTGCATTGTGTCGCATACAGTGTGCCATGTACTGTTGTATAGTCTTACATACTGGTTTCTCTTTGTTGCTGTGCAGAACATGGTTTAATATATAGAGCATGCCAGGCACTGTCAGGCAGTTGTGGGTTGAGCACTGATATGTGGTATTGAAAGTGTGTATCCTCTGACAGCCAATAGATTGCTATATATGGCAGTTCAGTGATATCTGTAGTTTAGAATGTTAAGTGTGCCACATGACTTGCTCACACATATTGTTTCATTGTCTTCTAGGGTCATGGCCCACCATCGCAACCCTAACTATAGTCCAGCTGAGGATGAAGTAATAACAACCAGTCTGGTTCAGCACTACACCCTGCTTTTCTCAAGAACCAGCCAGGACCAGCATGAGCGGACTGCACTGTGGCAAGATGTTGTCCGTAGGGAAATGACATAGGCATGCATAACCGGACATATGAGCAGGTACGTCATCACTGCAGTGATTTACTTAGACATGTCCAGCAGCGTGTGTCTGTTGTTCATAGACAACAGCTTTCCACAGGTGGTGGGGTAACCATCCACCCCCACTTACCAGAGTAGAGGAGCTGCTCCTGAGCCTGGTGGCTCCTGGCCAACAACAACAGCAGCACACATGTATCATCATGGAGGCCGGAGCCACCCAGCAAGTTCACACGGAGCATGCAGGTAACATGGCATATCTGTAGACTACTGTTAACTCGATTGTTAGATCATGCATATGTGAGATGTGTACTGTGTAGTTAGAAGATGTGGAGCCTGGTGTTGTGAAATACTGATAATTTGGAACATAATCTGTAGGCCTGTGACTGTCAACCGTTGTACTACTGTAAGATTGCAAACCCACAGTAGCAATGCCACAGTTGTTGCCACTGACAAACTGCCTCATATCCTTGTAGGTCCCTCTGGTGTGACAGCAAGGCAGCAGACCCATGCTGGTGAGTGTGTTCTACATTTAATATTGCAAATATAATGTGCATGTCATAGGTGAGGTGTACGTCATGTACAAATGTAACACACCTACGCATAATGCATGCTGTGCATGTTTGCTGTGAGACTATGCACATCTCAGTAACATGAGTAGCTGCCTCAAACACATGCAATACACAGAGCATCCCAAACAATTGTGGCTACACTGTAGTGGACATTGGATAGGCAGAGTCAATACACATGCACACAACATACACAACTTTGTCATACGCAGTACACGTTAATATGCTACACATGGCATATTCAGACACCCGCTGTAAGGTCACACTCCAGTATCCCAAATGTCATCCACACAGCACACATAATATACCTGAGGGGTAGAGGCCTATCATGGGGCGGTGCGACACTCTTCAACACACAACACATTCATGTTAGGCAATGCTCCCTATTGGGCACCTTACAAACCCATGGAATAACTGGCTGTGAAATGGTGAATGTAGCCACGGTACTGCAGTTCAGGTACAACAAGATAGTTGCCGGTCTGGCACACATTAGTAGCCTTGAGTGACCACATGATGCTGCATGATGATGGCTCATGGTACTACACCCCATCCAGTTACAGTAACCACAGTACTACACATAGCATTCATTGCTATACACCTCAATGTTGTGTGTGTGCAAACATATGCATTGCAATCACCATTTGCACAAAGTGACACATATATGTCTTGTAATGCTATTGAGTGTATAGGTCACATACACATTGGATATGTGTGATGTTTAATGCTGCAGTTGTGTTGTAGCATGCCATGTCATGGCTGGCACTGGCATGTCCACAATATGTTCTACACTCACCATAACCACTGTACAATGGCTATGTTGAGCAATGGTATTCCATCAGGTATACATGCACCACTCATCCTGTGTGTATACATAGCATGCATGAGCTAAACCTGTGTCCACAATTATCTGATAAAGACACAGACGCTCTAATCAGAAATGGATATCTATGTGACACACCGATACGCATCCAGTCATACTTTGTATACCTGTGAGTGATGGTGCACAGGACATTGAAGAGCTTTTAATACTTGCACAGCAATGTTGTGTCCATGTACACATTGCATTCCAGGGTGAGGCCAATCACAGAACAACAACACACATGCATCAAATCCATGTATACTGTTATTAGCAAGGACTGTCAACACTGGCACTGCATGCTGTTGAGCAACACATGTCCTGCATGCTGACACGTGTGATATGACTGTTGGCTTGTGATACTGTACCCCACCATCAACCGCTATTGAGTATGTTCTGGATTGCTGGTGGTGTGTGTGTGTGTGTGTGTGTGTGTGTGTGTGTGTCTGCTTTAGTGAGGAGTGTATTTGTGTGCATGTGTGCATGTGTTCCGACATCATGTACAGGTGTTTCCTGTCTTCCTCTCACAGGTACTGAGGTTGGGCTGGTTCACTGCAGCAGGGAACCTGATGTCACTGACACAAATAGTGATAATGAAGATAGGTGTGTTGAGGCACAGGCATGTTTGCCAGGGTCTGTCGTTTGGCCACCAATCGACAGTACACAAGTGTCCACCCCATCCATGCACACAGTCATACTGCCAATACATCCATCACCAATGCCCTTAGCTGAGGGACAGTGTACAGCTGGCATTGGCCAGGAAAGTGTGGTATCTATGGTACATGCATCCCGACACAGCAGCCATACCCAGATGTCTGGAACAGTACCATATAGGCAGATGTCCAGGGGTTCTCGTTGGAGCACTGCTGGTCATCATGCCCATGGCAGACATGACACAGGTCTGTCTTACAACCTCATGCATGTTCCAGGCTGTCATGGAGGCACAGGCATGTATTGAATGGTACACCAGACAGGGACTAAGGGCACAGAGGGCACATAACACCACTTTAAATGACAGTATCCATGACCTAGCAGGTGCCATCCGTAATTACACTGAGGTCACTGACAGACGTTGGGGTGAGACATTAGATGTCCTCCGCAATGTCATGTCCATGTATCAGGACAGTGTGGGATGGTTGAGATGTCGACATGGACATATGCCAGCAACATCAGCAGCTGGCAGTCGCCGCGGACATCCCTCAAGTCACAGCTGCTCCCGTAGTGCCAGTACCAGCCCCAGCAATGTTGGGGGTGGCCTGTCCATAGACCATCCTAGAAGACCACGTGCACATGGCTCTGGCCAGTCCCAGCAGGGACCTGGGTCCAGTGTACATCTGTCTACATCTGAGGATAGTACCCAATCTGGCTTAGTACCTGATACTGTCAGTAGCATCCCTGCCAGGCACAGGTACCGTATCTGTGGCCAGAGATGTTGATCTGTAAAGCCTGGCAGGTACAGTCTGTGGCTGTCCCACAAATCCCCGTATATGGCAGCCACATGGTAGAACTGTGTGCATGCAGACATACTCACACATAAACCAGACACCTAGGGCTAACACATACCCGCACACATTACATCTACATTGGCCCATAACAGTACTCTTGGCCCTCACACACACACACACACACACACACACACACACACACACACACACACACACACACACATATACATGCCGATTGTATGGCTCAATGTAGGCCTCTGGCAAACCAACAACACACCCTGTGCATATGATGAAACCTGTGCCACCTCCTGTCATCTGTAACATTGATGCAGAAACAGGCAAATATGGTGCTGATGCACAGAGTGACTTTATAGCAGTATAGCAATGTTAGCATGTTGTCAGCAGTAAAGTGTAATAATATCCTTGAATGTGTAGCTGAGCAGGCATGATGCATTAAAGCTATGATTGTCAATGTAGTATTGTTTACACCAGTGTTAATTCCAATAGTGTATTGTCCGCGCACGTGCCACTTGGCTGATGTGTGTAGTATTGGCAGCATGTATTAAAGAGTGGACAGTACTTGTGGGATGTGTGCAGCACAGATTTGCAGGTGTACATTTGTGAACATGGTGGAGGTGCACTGTCTGCATGTATGTGCATAGTGGACACATGGTCAGGGTAACATGCCCTGTATTACATAGTGTTCTTGACAACTGACACACAGATGTAGGACACGCAGTAACATTTGGATCCTTCAGGTACTATACTATGCCAGTAACCAGTGGTATTCACCTGCACCCATTCCTGGGACTACTCCTGTTTGGCATATAGCTCTCTTAGGTACAAGCAACCACAGTAGGGATATGTCTGTCCATGTCTGGAAATGCGTACTGTGGCCTATAATGCATTCCCCAGATGACGCACACATCCTCCACAAGGGTATCATACAGACATATACCTGTTGTCAAACCCATGCTTTATATGCCTATAAGCCAACTAAAGCATAACCAGACACTTTTACAAAACATAGTATCCCCACAGTACCACATAGGTAGTAGCACATGTTGAACAGGTACCAATGTGTACATACAGCCAAGTGTTACATAAGCTCTCCTTTGGTAATCACATTTCCAAAGGTATTTTGAAATCCCTCGGTGGATCACATAAGCAATAAGGGCTCTGCATGCATATCCACAAAGGTTGTTGTACACCTATTATGAATAGCCATCATTGACAGACTTTGCTGCATTTGAACAGGTTTGAAATATACCTCAGGCATAAACCCTCACTCACACTATTCAATAGAAACCGTAATGAGTGTGTGTGACACGGATGACCTAGGCCAGGGATCACTGCAGTGGCTGGGCTTGCCACAAGCATACAGATGTGGCCTAAGGTCTGGAAAGTGGCAGCACACTCTGGCAAAGATAACAGATGTGTTCATGGAGAAAGCAGGGTTCCCACCTATGAAATAATTGAGGTCACATGTACGTATATGTATTTGCCACACAGCTACCTGACATGTGCAATGCACATACTGTTGTCATAGTGATATGTCATACAGTAGTAAAAGCAAAACCCATAACACATTGACCAATAGTGTCACACACACACCAAATGCAGGATTCAAACCCCTAACTAACTACTTTATAATAACAGAGCAGTACATATTAACATGACATGCTATACGGACTACTGGAAGATTTCCTTTCCACAGGTATATTTGTAGGATGGTGACATCATCAGACTTGACAAAGATAAGTATACCACTTTTAAGGTGTTTTAGTAGTCTCCGAAAGGGTTTTGCCTCTCCAAGGAGATCATACACACAGTTGTCAAGGGCAGGATTCAAACCCCTATCTAACTACTTTAAGATATTAGAAAATTATGCATTAACACAACGTGCTATACACATTATTAGGAGCTTTTTTTTCCACAGGTATATTTGTAGCATGGTGACATCATCAGACTTGACAAAGATGAGTATACCACTTTTAAGGTGTTTTAGTAGTCTCCAAAAAGGTTGCTCCTCTCCAAGGAGATCACACACAAACTTGTCAAGTGCAGGATTCAAACCTCTACCTGACTACTTTATGATACTAGAGAAGTACGCATTAACACAACACGCTATACACATTAGTGGGAGTTTGCTTTTCCACAGCTGTATTTGTAGGATGGTGACATCTTCAGACTTGACAAAGATAAGTATACCACTTTTAAGGTGTTTTAGTAGTCTCCAAAAAGTTTGCTCCTCTCCAAGGAGATACACACAAAACTCACACTTGTCAAGTGGATGATTCAAACTCCTACCTAACTACTTTAGGATACTAAAGAGATACACATTTACATGACATGCTATACACACTACTGTGAGCTCTTCTTTCCACAGGTATATTTGTAGGATGGTGACATCATCAGACTAGACAAAGTGGGTTACATTAGGTGACATTAGGTGGGCTACATAGAAGGAATTTCTAAACACTTTGGCCATGTGATCATCAAAGGAGAGTTTACTATCTACCTGGGTCCCCAGGGCCATAATTACTTTCTCTGTACATACTGGATTACCACCTATGTGGTAATTTGCATGCACTTTGTTTTATCCAAAGGGGATGACTATGCATTCTTTGGCATTCTGCTTGAGGGCATTGTTTTGACACCAGGTATCTGTCTCTGTAAGAACCTTCTTGAGGATGTCTGTGTCAGCCATAGAGTCGATTATGGACCACAGTTAGCAGTCATCTGCAAACTTGTTCAGCCATACTACTCCCATGCTTGCCTGTACCTCTGAGCAGTATCTACTGAACAAGTGGGGTCCCAGGACCAAGACCTGTGGGATGCCATTTGTGACTGGTTTAGAGTCGGACATGGCACCCACAACTCTGAACATGTGTGTTTGATCTGTGAGCCAGTTGGCCACCCATCCTGTGACATAGCTGTTAATGTTCAAGCTGGTAAGCTTGTCCATGATGACAGAGTGGGGAATGGTGTTGAAAGTCCTTAGTGAGGTCCAGGTGGGCTGTGTGGACTACTTTCACCTCCATCCATGTCCTTGGTACCTGTTTCAAATAAGTGAACTAGGTTTAGGAGACAGGATATGCCTTTAACAAAGCCAAGTTGGGTAGAGTCCAGTGTCTGGAGGTCCCCAATGTCTCTGTTTATGGGTTCCATGATAATTTGCTCCATAGCTTTGCAGACCAGGCTGAGTAGACCTATAGGGCAATGGTTTCCAGGTTCTGTTGTGCCCCCCTTTGTGGAGCTGGATGACTGTTGGTGTATGCCATTCTTTGGGTACATAGCCTGTGGTAAGGTTGAGTCTGGACAGTGAATGTAGGTGAGGGTGTAGTTCCTTTTGGGGTTGGTGTAGGATGCAGCCTGGGACACCATCCAGTCTCATTGATGCTGTGTTCTTAGCTTTGGAGAGGGCTGTCTTTACCTGCATGTCCATGAAGTCTGGGGCTCTGCATTCTTCTGGGATGGACACAGGCCCTTTTGGGGATGATGGGGGGAGTTTGCATTGAACTTGTCCCCCAAGATGTGGGCAATGTAAGTTGGTTCAGTGTATTTCTTGCCATTTTTCAGTAGCTGACAGCATATTTGGAAGTTGCCACCTAAATGTTTGGTATAGCTAACGAAGGCTTTGTGGTTGTTATTCCTACATTCCTTGGCAATTTGTCTTTAGAAACTGGCCTTGGATTATTTTATGAGCGATCATTGTGTCTTCCTAATAATGATCAGTGATGCCTTTCCTTTTGTGAAGTTTGCTCTATCATGTGTTCGTTTCCTCCTACTGTTGTATAGCTTATTTATGGGTGACAACCACCAGATTGGTTATTTATTTTTGGAAGAGTGCATCTTGGTTTTATTTGGGATGTCTCAATCCATGCATCCCTGTAGATGCTCATAGAATGCACTTGTAAGTGATTCGGCAGATTGTACAGCATTATCCTATAGCAAGGGGGCTTTGGAACTTTCCACTTTGGTCTTGGGAAGTGTGCAATTTGCTTTTGAAAATGTCTTCACAGTGGTTTCCTTGACTGGGGGTGGGGGGGTGGGATGTGGATGTCCAGTGTGATTACTTTATGATCTGATATTACCAGCGAGGGGTTTATCTCTGTTGTGGAACACTGGTACCCCGTGTTGGTGATGATCAGGTCCAGTACGTTGTCACCTCTAGTGGGCATGGTGACCAGCTGTTCCAGGATGTTTGAGTTTTTAAACTCTAGGAAACATTGGGCAAGGGACATTGTACATGAGTAATTCTCCCACTCAATGTAATCTCCTCATATAATGGTGTTTGATAGGACCTTTATATTTTCCACTGTTCTCAGGAATACTGAGTGAGGTTCCTGAGACAAGGTAGGTGATCTGTAGCAGGCTACAATCTGATAAGCAGCTTTGCCCAATGTTAATTGCACTTGCATGGTCTCCAAGGCCTCATGCTGTGCCACTAACCTGAAGGTGTGGCTATCCATAAGGTAAATGGATACACCCCTTCCTTTTGTATTTCACTCACGGTTATGGGGCCGAAGATCAGAGGGAGTGTTTTACTTGGAGCATGTCCAACAGCTCTGTGTTTGACATAGCTTTGAATGTTAGGCAGAGATCACCTTTGAGTTAGCGATATGCGAGAGAGTACAGCTGGAGCATTTTGAGATGGTCTGTGTATGGCATGTATTTCAGGCTGCTAATGTTCTTTGTGAGGTATTGCTGCAGGCTTTCCAGTTGTTGTAGATGTCTTGTGAGGTACATAGCAAAAGGGGCATTGTACTATATTATGGATCTAGTGAGTGATGAGTAGAGGGGAACAATGTCCTCTTCTATTCTGCATGAGACACCTTTTGTGATGAAGTGTGCCACATAGAAGGATTTCCCAACTATTGTGGGGATGTGATTATCACAGGTGTGTCCACTGTCCACCTGTGACCCAAGGTCTCTAATCACACTTTCAGTGTTAAGTATACTACCACCTATGTTGTAGTTCATGGCTACAGAGTTTTTACTAAAGGGGATGACAATGCACTTTTTGGCACTGAGCTTGAGGCCATGGCTTTGACACCAGCCATCTGTCTCAGTGAGGCCCTTTTGTAGGATGTCCACATCTTTAGTATTTACAATTATGGCTCCTAGTTTGCAGTCATCTGGAAACTTCATTAGCTACAGACCTTCCATGTTAAAGTTTACTTCAGGGAAGTAGATACAAAACAGGACAGGACACAGGACTGGACCCTGTGGTACTGCGCTCGTCACTGGTCCAAAGTCATACTTGGAGTCTGCTACTTTCACAGTGTGTGTTTTGTCAGTAAGCCAGTTGGCAACCCATCTTGTGACATAGCAATTTATACCTATTTTAGTGGGTTTATCTATAATTCCAGAGTGTGGGATGGTGTTGAAAGCCGTGGCAAGATCTACATAGGCTGTGCAAACTACCTTACCATTGTCTACAGTTCTGGTGACTGCTTCAATGTCATCTATCAGGTTTAGGAGACATGATCTGCATTTTACAAACCCAACATGGTTGTGGTCCAGAGTTTGGAGATTACCAATTTCTTTTTTTATAAGTTGTATGATGATACATTCCATGGCCTTGAAGAGCAGGCTCATCAGGCTAATGGGGTGCTAGTTCCTGGAATCTGTGGTGTCTCCACCCTTGTGTAGTGGGATAACCGTCACTGTGCACCATTCAGCAGGCACAAAGCCTGAGGTGAGGCTATGACTGAACATGGTACGTCAGTGTGGTTCCTGTTCATTCTGTAGTTTGTGTAGAACACAGCCTGGGAAGTTATCTGGTCCCATGGATGCTGTGATACTGGCTTTGGAGAGTGTTTTTTACCTGAGCAGCCGTGATGACAGCAACTTTACAGTCTTCCATTAAAGAGATGTGCTCTTTCATGGGTGAGAGGGGGGTAAAGTAAACACTGCTCCTATCTGCCAGGATGTTGGCAATATCAGTTGGGTCTGTATATTTAGTGCCATTGAGCTGTAACTCAGAGCAGATCTGAGTGTTGCCATGACATGGACCTGTCTGTTGGGCAGAGATCTCCTGAGTAGACAGTATGCAACAGAGTACAGATTGAGTTAAATTCAGTCTTGTTGCATGGGGCAACTGTTTGAGGCCAGTAATCCTCTTGTTGAGGTACTTCAGTGGTCTTTACAGCTGCTGAAGGTGCCTAGTCAGATTCATCGCAAGTGTGTTGTGGTACTCTCTGACGGGTCTGATGACTGATGAGTAGAGGGAACCTCCTTTGACCTACATGCAAAAACCTTGGCAGTTTGTGGGAACACATAGCATGATTTTCTGACCACTTTGTGAATGTGTTTCTGGAAGTAGAGATGACTATCCACATTTGTCCATAGATCCCTTGTTATCACCTCCATATTTAGGGTGTTGGCACCTATGTGGTATTTGTATGACTGTAGCTCGAGGCCATACTTTTGACACCACATCTGTCTGACTGAGACCCTTTTTAAGGATATCTCTGTTGTCCCAAACATCGACAACTTTTTGGCAGTCATCCACAAACTTTGCTAAACATAGCCCTCGTGTGTTTGACTGTATTTCTATAAAGTATACACCAGATAGGATGGGTCCCAGGACTGAGCCATGGGGGACAGCAATTGTTACCAGCTTGTACAGGAGACCACAATTCTTACCTTGTGTGATCTATCTGTGCCCCAGTTGGCAATCCATCAGATGACAGACATATTTATGCACAGGTTGTTGATTTTGTGGATACGACATGTGTCTGGGATGTTGGTAAAGAGCTTTTCAAGGTCTATGTGGGACATGTGTAGCTTATTTCATTGATGTATGTCCTAGGTGACTGCCTTGAAAACAGTCTAGCAGGTTTGGGAACCATGATCTGCCCATGACCAAACTGAAATTGGTAGGGTTGGGTGTTTGTAGGCTCCCAATAGCTCTGTTTATGAGTTCCATCATGATGGACTCCATGGCCTTGCAGATCAGGCTTAATAGGCTTATAAGACAATAGTTCCCATGGTCTGTTGTGCACCAACACTTGTGGAGTGTGCCAATCGTTGCTGTAACACATTCAACAGTTTCATATCCTGTACAGAGGGTGAGGCTCAACAGACTGTTCAGGTGCAGGGTCTGTTTGTTCTGGAGTTCTCTTATAACACAGCTAGGGAAACAATGTAATGCCATAGATGCCATGTTTTCAGGTTTGGAAGGAGCTGTTTACCCATTCTATATGTGATATCTGTGTTTTCACAATCTCCAGGTATGATGATAGGGCCTTTTGCGAGTGAGGGGGGGTATGTATGTATGAGCCTGTCTGACAGGATGTTGGCAATGTCAGCCATTTACAGTTTGCACTGACTCAGGACATATATGAATGTACATTGCTATGTATGACATAGCGGAAGGAAGCGTCATGGTTCTCTATAGACTCCTTCACAGATTCTTTTGCCAGAACATGGATTGGATAATATTTGGAGTGCACATTGATTATTGATGATACTGATTGCAGGTTTATTGATCTTCTTTGCTTTTTCACTTTCTGTGAACAACTTAAGTACTTGTGGTACATAGTTTGATTATGACAGGGTTCCAATATATTATATGTGTCTGTTTTCATATAACTGTGTGCACAAGGCAGGATTGGTGAATAGTGACAGGTTCCTGGGGTAAAACATGCAACTGCCAGATATGTGTGGCCCACTGCTGTACTCAGACATGGCCTAAGTGTGTGAGCATGCCCAGTATGACCTTTCAGTATGTTGTTGCCTGACATTTGCTTCATTTATTTAAGTGTGTGAGCATGCCCAGTATGACCTTTCAGTGTGTTGCTGAATGAAATCCACTACATTTGTTGAAGTGTGTGAGCACGCCCAGTATAGACATTTATACTATATGTGTGTGGAAAATCAAGTTGTATTTTTACTGCAGGGCTCACCTTTGTGTCATAAATCAACAGGGATCATGGTGTGCCTGCAGGGCTTCCATGAGACACTTTGCATAGACTTATCAACATTTCTACATACAGGGGGGACAGCTATTCTTTGTACATTTCTACCCGGGGGCACACCTGATTGTTACTGTGGGTGTACATAGGATGAGGGGTTCACCTGACACTTATACATATTTGCTAGGCCTGCACTGCTATGTAAGGTACACCATTTCAGTCTGTACTGTTGCCTATCATACTGGCTTGAGGCATACTACTGTACTACAGATCTTAGCATCCAATGTCACGTATATTAGATTGCGACTTCATAGCCTACCCAACCCACATCACACCGCCTGGCCTGCTGTTCTCTGTCTGCATCGGCCTGTGGGGGAGGTTGCCCATATGCCTCTTTAGGGGCATGATACAGCATTTCTTTGTGTTTGCATTAGTGTGCAATTGTCCTGCTGTGTCTGTGCCAGTGAAATGCTGTCATGGCTTAGTGGTTCAATACTGTGACTATAGTACACAGTATTCTGGGTTCAAGCCCCATCACTGCTTTTTATTTTCATGCTGGGCAGACTAGACTGCTTAAGGAACAGTAAAGCAAATATGAGCATGTTTACCTGACTTTGCTCATCTTTGCCCGACCTTGTCCAACATTGCCCAACATTGCTCAACGTTGCCCGACGTTGTGCTGGTTAGCACAGTGCGCAGCTCCACGCAATTGTGTTTACATATGCTAAATAGTGGTAAAATGTGCTTAACAGTGCTTTACATTGCTTAAAATATGGCAATCATGACTCAGGTGGTGCTGCAGGGCTGCCTATGTTGGATGCACATAGTACACTCCCTATACATGTTTAAAAACAGGTAGTGTCAAGTTAGGCATCCCTTTTATTTTATGTGCAAGTCAGAGAGAGGTATCATTTCCAGGGTTCCTACTGAGCCAGTGTATGTGCTATGTGTTGCCTCTTTGCCAAGGCCAAGGCATACTGGGCACACCTCCTTCTGGCTACTGGGACAGGCTCAGGTTGTTCCTCCTCTGAGTCACGCTCTGACTGTGATGGCCTTGGCAATGGTGGGGGGCTGTTTGGCCCTGCCCTATGCTGTTCCTGCTGCAGCTGTTTTCGCAGGATCATATTGTGTAGCATGGTACATACCATGACAATTTGGGTACATGTAGTTGGTGAGTACTGCAAGGCTCCACCAGATGTGTTCAGGCACCGGAACCATGATTTGAGCATCCCAAACACACACTCGATTACATTTCATGTTTGTGCATGTGCCTCATTATGGAGTTCTTGTTCAGGTGTGTGTGCATTTCTGATGGTTGTCATCAGCCATGGCTCCAGTGCATATCCAGCATCCCCCACTAGGTGACCATCAGGGATGTCCCCATTGGCAAATGTCTGGTACAACTGTGTCAGATGCCAGATATGGGAATCGTGGTAGGTTCCAGGGCAACGAGCACACACATTCAGTATTATGCCCTGGGCATCACACACGACCTGACAGTTGATGGAGGGGAAGCCCTTGCAGTTGATGTAGGCCCTACCCCGCTCACCGGATGGTGCTTTGATGTGTATGTGTGTGCAGTCTATTGCACCCACTACATCAGGGTATTCCGCTATTTGCTGGAAAAGATGCATATTGCTGGCCAATGCCTCACGGGAATTGGGGAAATATACATGATCACCGACATGTGCTGACATTGCATTCAGGAACTGGTACAGTACCCTGAATGCTGAGGCCTGTGAAATCCCCATCATATCACCAGTTGGTCTCTGGAAGGTACCTGTTGCTAGTATTCTTAGGCCAATACATACCTTGGTTTCCACTGGAATGGATTCCCCTCTGTTGGTTCTGTGTGTGAGGCGTGGCCTGCACAGCTCAACAATTTTCTGCAGGAGATCTCTGTCCACTCTATAGCGCTCCACTATCTCCAGCTCATGTAGCCCCTGGTAGGTTACCCTGGGTCTGTACACTCTTCTCCATCTCCTCACTGTGGGTTGCTCAGCAGCATTTACAATGGCACCACCCTCAGCATCTTGCACATGTTGGCTTATGATAGCAATGGCAGCCCCTAACATTTTTTTGTCTGAGTTAAGCTTTTTAAGTTTTCACTCTTTGTATACTGCAGTGTTGCAGTGTTCTTGAGAAAAACATGGGGAAATGTTGTTTGCAGAGTTTTAAGTGCTGGGCTGGGCTGGGCTAGTGTACTGCCTGTGTAATTGGCTGATTCTGATTTATTTCACCTGGCAGCTCTGCTAGTGCTCCTTGGTTAACTTCCTACTACTTCTTTTCCTTCCTTTTCCCTTTCTGTTTCAACAAGGGGCAGCGCTGCGCATACAAGCGCAAACACTCGCACACGAGCGCACATGCACGCACACATGCGTACATAAGCTTACACAGGCTTAGACAGGTGCACATGCATGCACACAGGCTTACATAGGCTTACAGGCACGCACACGGTGTAAGCACGTTTGCAAGAAATTTCAGATATATCCATGGCGTACACCTTCAGTTTCTGGGTTTCAGCTAGGACAACTGTAGACAGGCCTCTTCCAATCCTGAGCAACTCAGAGCAAACACAAGCCACTCTGCTCCAATAAGCTTACAGTCTTTCATACATACCCTCTCATGATGTCACCTATCTTCTACTTACTACTCCCCTACTCCTGCACTTACTCCTGCACTAGGGACATGGCTCACATGCCAGGGAAAATTGGGATTCACTATCCTTATCCTCATTTGCATAGGATTGCCTACTAATACTTGGTTACATCTCTCAAACTGAGCTTCCCCCCTTAGCAACCACTACTCAGCAGCCATGTTGTCTTCAGCCTGCCATTCACCTGCATGGCAGAATAATATTTTTAATAAGAATGCCTATTTTTGGCTATTTTTATTTATGTTCTGGTTTTTAAAGCACCACATATTTGCGCGGCGCTGTGCTATGCTTAAACATCAGAGATTGGGGAAAAAATTTATTTTTATTAATGTTCAACCTATAAAAATGCCAATGGCCTTATATCTGGCCATTGGCATGCTTCCTCAACTGGATACATCCTTTATTTGGAGCTGTCATAGCTCCGTTTAGCTATTTGCAGAACGGTACTCCGTTACCAATGGAGTACATTTCTGCAAATAACTCTACTTTTCCACGGACAGGTTAGTGTTTCCTGGATCGCAAATTTACCTCATTTGCATAGCTTTCAGCAGCAAATGAGGTAATTTGCATATCATAACACTGTCCGTGCAAGAGTAGTTTTAGGAGCTCTTATGAACGCCCCTACCGGCTATTGCTGAATCGCTCGGCAGACATATTGCCTGTCTGAAGTCTTACTCTACTCTTAGACTCCGTGCAAGCCTTCGTGAATCCAGCCCACAGTGATGGAGACACATATATCTGGAGACATAATTAATAATACAGAGCAAAAAGAATTGAGATTTATTATGTCACTAGCAGCACATAGACCACCAGGACTTAATGACTATATATCCCTGAAGCCTGTCCTTAAAGGCAGGAAACTCAGGAAGAACCTAACCTGAGGTTAATTATTATTATTTATGCATACACACATATTTTTAGTGTGTTTATATGATTATTTGTTGCTCTCTGACATGTGAAAAATGCGTTTTTATGCATTTTATATATTGCTTTTATGCATTGTACTTTATACTTTTATATGCCTTTAAGCTAATTTCTGTCTGAATACCAGTCATTGATTGGCTATTTTAAAAAGTGAATTGTTTAAATATGTATGTTCTACTTTGTTTGTTATTTTGGTCTGAAGAAGCAACCAGGAAAGGTTGCAAAAGCGCTTACCTCTACAATAAATACCTTTGGTTTGTATGTTAATACTGCTTCCTTTATTGGTTTATGGTGCCAGGATTTTACTTATTTTGCTTGGACCCTTTTGGTGTAATTTTTCCTGCATCTCTCTTAACTGGGTTTTCTCTGCTTTAAAGTTTCTAATTATCTAAATTAGTCCTTTATCTGTAAGATTTTATACTTTGAAGAAAAAAAAAGAATATTTTTTCCTGTCTTATTTAACTAGTTATATGGAGCTCTAAAATACTGCTGCTTTCAGTTAGCCATTCAGGCTCTGCCTCACTTAACCAACTCTTAATTACACAACTTCTCATTATCCACTCTATCCTGAACAAGTCATTTTCCTACCCTAGCATCTCCTTACTTGTCTACCTCTATAAGCCCCATTAATCCCTCAGAAGCTCAGACCGTCTCCTACAGATTCACAAGCCTAAAAAAATCTATTGGCCAGAATCTTCACAGCTACTTTCTTGCTCTTTCATGGAACAAGATTTTCATGACCCTCAGAAATATTACCCACATTGATGAATTCAAGAAAACTCTCGAAAGGTACCTTAACAGCACCTGGACCTGTCACTGTAATCATCCCACTTAAACCCATCCCCTTCTCCTTCACCATGCTCTCTATTCCTCCCTTACCTACTATTGTAACTCACAAAACAAACTGCTTTAAATTGTACAGTTGTCCACTGATGATAACCCAATGTGTCTTTTGCCAGTCTTTAGTTATTACCTAATTCTATACCTACTACCCTCATTAAATGTCTCTGTTGCTGTTTATCTTTACTTATACTGTTATTGACATTCATTTAATTGTTTTATTGTACATTTTTTACTGTATTTTTACTTTAGTCTTATATTTTTCTTGCTTTGTTGTACTGTGGAGCTTTTATGGACATTTGCTTAATTGTCTTATTGTATATCTTTTTATTGTATTCTACTTCAATCTTGTAATTTTTCTTGCTTATTTGCACTGCGGAGCTTTTCTCCCCAGGCCTCCACTGAAAAAGGGCTTTTGCTCAGTCAGACTATCCTGGTCAACAAATGTCAAATAAATAAATAAATACATACATATATAAATAAATATAAAATAAATCTGTCATGGATAAAAATGTAAACTTGAGGACAAATCCTCTGCAAAGAGAAAGCAACCTTAATAAGAAAAGAAATTGAGAGGGTGGTGTTCTCTCATGCTGAAAAAGAGAGACAATACAAAAAAGAAAGTAAGAAAGTAAAAGGAAAGAGTAGTGTATAGTGAGAGACAATATAACCCTGAACAGAGTCCTGGTGATATTCCTGTTGAGCCAAAATTCACTAAACAGAAGAAAGGGGATCCTATGCATCAGGTTAATAAAGAAAAGAAACAAGAATAAATAAATAAATAAGATAGAAATAGCAATTGCTACTAAAATATTGGTATGAGCTGCATTTATTAGGAGAATAATTAGACATTGAGACTCCAGTGCCTGTATTGGTAGGAAAGGGAACAGGCGCAGTGTTTATCTCTCGCAACAGGCTGACACCGAGGAAACTCTAGAGTTGGCTAACCTCTAGTGAAGCCAAAAAAAGTTTAAAACTGCAAAACTAGATGATGATCCACAGTTAAGGGACTTCTAAGGAAACCAGATGAACTTTAAAAAGGTAAAATGGGAAGATGAAATTTTGAACAGAACAAGGAAATATAATAAGAATTGTAGGGGGAATAGCTGGAAACCATTCAGTCTTCTTAGCCATACATTCAGTTATAAAATAATTTATTTGTAAAGAGTAAGCAAACTTTAGTGTCCAAAACCTTCATAAACCTAGTGATGAGGTTAGCACATATGCACATACTAAAAGGACATCTAGGAATGGGCAAGACAGAAGCATGGAACCTAACAATAATGAAATGCATTGAAAAATTCTGTACCCGATACCTTGAATACCATATGGTTTCCCTTCACTTAGGCTTTAATAATCCTTTTTATCCAATGAATATCATAAATGTGTCATATTGATGACATTATTGAGACACTGGTAAAATCCAGCAATTAATTTCAATGCAATTAGGTTATTTTTGACTGTGCAATAAAAGATATTGAGGCTATCCCAATTTGTAAGGCTAATGTTAAATCAATACGTAGGGATACCTATGGAAATTTTCCATTTATGTCCAGAATAATGCAATATCTGTTTGACTGGGTTTAGGATGAGCAATTAAATCCTCAGTGTACCATCCTCAGACAGGTTAGTGGAATGTTTTAAATGAACACTAAAATCCATTCTTTAAAAAAATATTGAGGAAGATGGGAAACAATAGACAATTTAATACAATGCCTCCTGTCTGCCATTAGAGAAGTAACTCTAGCCTCAAGAGCGTACAGTCCTTTTTATTTACTATATCACAGACACCCCTGTGGACTGTTAGATATCACCAGAAAGAATTAAGAAGAAGTGAAGACTCCCACTATATAAACTTACAAGGTAAGTCGAGTGTGGTGATGCCCATAATACTGGCAAATATGGAAAAAGCCCAGTCTATATAATAAGGGATATATATATATATATATATATATATATATATATATATATATATATATATATATATATATTTCCAGTTTGATGACCATGGAAGTCCACTGGGCCCAGAGAGCCCATCTTCAGTGGAGGTCTGGGGAGAAAAGCTCCACAGTGCAAAATACAAGTAAAAATACAAAATAGAAGTAAAACTTCTTCTTCTTTCGGCTGCTCCCATTAGGGGTCACCACAGCAGATCAACTGTTTCCATTTCTTCCTGTCCTCTGCATCTTGCTCTGTCACACCAACCACCTGCATGTCCTCTCTCACCACATCCATAAACCTCATCTTAGGCCTTCCTCTTTTCCTGTTAGCTGGCAGCTTCATCCTTAGCACCTTTTTCCCAATATACTCTGCATCCCTCCTCAGCACATGTCCAAACCAATGTCATCTTGCCTCTCTGGCTTTGTCTCCAAACCTTCCAACCTGGGCTGACCCTGCAATATACTTATTCCTAATCCTGTCCATCCTTGTCACACCCAGTGCAAATCTTAACATCTTCAACTCTGCCACGTCAAGCTCTGACTCCTGCCTTTTTGTCAATGCCACTGCCTCCAACCCATATAACATAGCTGGTCTCACTACCCTCATGTAGACCTTCCCTTTCACTCTTACTGGTACTCGTCTGTCACAAATCACTCCTGACACTCTTCTCCATCCACTCTATCCTGCCAGTACTCTTTTCTTCACCTCTCTTCCACACTCACCATTACTCTGAACTGTTGATCCCAAGTATTTAAACTCATCTACCTTTGCCACCTCTGCTCCCTGCATCCTCACCATTCCTCTATCCTCCCTCTCATTCACACACATATATTCTGTCTTAGTCCTGCTGACCTTTATCCCTCTTCTCTCTAGAGCATATCTCCACCTCTCCAGGGTCTCCTCCACCTGTTCCCTACTCTCACTACAGATCACAATGAAATCTGCAAACATCATAGTCCACGGGGACTCCTATCTGATCTTGTCTGTCAATCTGTCCATAACCATTGCAAATAAGAAAGGGCTCAGAGCTGATCCTTGATGTAATTCCACCTCCACCTTAAAAGCATCCATCACTCCCACCGCAGACCTCACCGCTGTCACACTACCCTCGTACATATCCTGTACCACTCTTACATACTTCTCTGGCACTCCCATACAAGTAAAACTACAAATGCAAAATACAAATACAAATGCAACTACAAAGAAAAATATTTACAATAGTAACATAAGAATGTCAATCAAAAATATCATGTAGTGAACAGTAATAAGTTTGAAAACATGTTTATAATAACCTAGTAGAACACACCAAACATTCCAAGATGAAGAATGGTTGCTATTTAGATAGGTATTTGCCTGTGGGCAGTATCAGTTCTGATATGTTGAACAATGATAGTGTAAAATAGATGGAATATATCTTGGTAATGGAAGGAGTTTGTAGGGCTGGAAGGGAGGTAAGAGAAAGTAAGGGATGGGCTAGGTTGGAAGGATACAGGTACATTTCCATTTAGAGGAAAGGTAGGAATGAAGATGTACTTTAAGGTTATCCATGTTCTGCATTGTCCTTAGAATAGGGGGAAGAGAATTCCATTTGTTGGCTAGGCAAAAAGAGAGGAATAGTTGTCCAGGTGAGCAGTTAGGTTTATGAAGACTAATTAAATTTTGCTTTTCAGATTTGAGAGTTTTATTTGGAAGGTAGGGGGAAAGGATGTTTGAGAAAGCGGGGTATTTAGTAGGGCTGAAGAGTAGTATATGAGCTGTGATCAGCTGGAGGTAATCCAGATAGTTTGGTAGTTCTAGCCAATTTAGAGAGTGGAGGGCAACACAGTGATGGGAGGAGTATTTGGTGTTAGTGGCGAATTTGGAAATTTTGTTATAACAGTTTTCTAACTTGGAAGTGATGGAGATTGATAGGTTAGTTAGCAGAGGAGCACCATATACTAGGGAGGGAAGGAGGTATGTTGAGGCAAAAGTATGTCTAGTATGGGGTGAGAGGAAGCAATTGTTCCTGTAAAGCATACAAAGTTTTTGGTGTTTTTTTTATGTTTTGAAGTATGTGGCTGTCAAATTTTAGGTGCTCATCTATAATATCACCTAGTAATTTAGCACAGGGAACAACTTCAACAGGAGTGTTATTTTGCCTTAGAACTTGGAAGGAGTTTTTTTTATCAAAAGGGAAGGATTTTGAGGGTAGAAATATTAATATTTTGGATTTATTGGCATTTAGAGAAACATGGTTTTGGAGCATCCAGGCCTCAGTGGTCTAGAAGGTGATCTGGGTCTTTGTTAGAAGGTCAGGGAGATTAGTGGCAGAGCAGACTAATGTTGAGTCATCTGCATATTAGATTACTGTGGTATTGGGAATGGCAAAGTGAAAGGTATTGATAAAGATACTGAACAGCATTGGACTGAGAATAGATCCTTGAAGTACACCTGTAGGGGTATGGAGAAAAGAAGAGATGCTTTTTCTCCATTTCACAGCCTGAGATCTATTGGACAAGTAGCTCGAAAACCAGGATAGGGTGTTTTGAGAGAGAGTAAGGTTTGAAAGATGGCTCAGAAGATGGGTATGGGAAACAGTATCAAATGCCTTGGAAAAGTCCAAAAGCACCGTGGATACTACTTTTCCGGAATCTTGGCCACGACTGACTGCATCAAGGAATGAGAGAACTGTTGTAGTACTGTGCCCTGGTTGGAATCCATATTGGGTAGTGGTGAGAAGATGGTTTTGAGTTAGGAAGGGAGTTGGAGATTAATGCATTTTGCTAGGATCTTGGAGAATGGGGAGAGGATAGGTATGGGAAAAATTTGAGATATTGGTGTTTTTGCCACTTTTATGGAGACGTAGAATATAGGTCATGCACCAGAGTTTGGGGACATAGGATTCCTGTATGGATCTGTTGATTAAAATGCTAAGGGGATATGCAACCCCATCAGCAGCAAGCTTGACAATATTTGGAGCCATGTTGTCAGGGGCATTAGTGCAGAGTTTTATTTTGGAGAGGTCTTGTTATATAGCGGGCAGAGAAGGGTTTAAAGTTGAAGATGGGGGGATTCAGGGTCAATAGTTGAGTGGGTTGGTGGTGGAGGAAATAGACAAAAGTGATTATTGTTGGGAAAGGTTTTGTTTAATTCAGATATGGAGTTAATAAAGAAAGAGTTAAATAATGAAGCTAATTTTTGATCAGGTTTACTGGGGTCTGGGCAGGGATTGTTTTTGGTGCCTGGGTTGAGAAGTGCAGTTATGGAGTTCCAGAATTGTTTAGGGTTTTTCCATGGTTGGACTGGAGTTTGATGTAGTAAATTTTTTTGTCTAATGATTTGTTTTTTTACGAGGTTACAGAGCTGTGTGTATTTAAGTAAAGTTTCGGGGAGTTTATTCTTTTGATATAGTTTCCAGGATTTGTCCCTTTGGCACATAAGTTGTTTAGTGTCTTTGGTTAGCCATGGGGCAGTATTAGTTTTTATTCTTTTTGTTCTTGTTGGTGCTAGAGTATTTAGAGTATTTAGAAAAATGGAATTAAAATAGTCAACAGCATTGTCAAGAGGAAGGGTTTTTAGAATGTTCCCAGTTCATTTGTTTGAGGGGAATTTGAGAATATGTTGGGGTTGAAGTTACTCTGGTTACATATGTGTATGTAGTGGTTTTGGTGTAGTGAGGAGGTTGTTGAGCGAAGGGCAAAAGTGGGCAGGTGGTAACTGATGGAGTCGGGAATAGTGCCGGAGTCAGTAATTTTATTTGGGTGGGAGACTAAGATCCAGTCGAGGGGTGAAGCTGGGGATTTAGCTTTACTGGGTCTGGTTGCAGAATTAATTTTTTGGGTGAAGTTGAAGAGATTGATAGATTGGGTGGGTGTTGAGTTATTAATGTTTTCCCAATTGATATTCACATTGTCTAGAATATATGTTTCACTGTTTATTTTTAAAATAGCCTAGAATATATGTTTCATTGTTTATTTTTATTTGTGTTTATTTTTATTTAAAATACAATAATTTTAAGGAACATAAAACTGAAAGCTGAAGACAAGGTGTTAGTTTTGTTCCCCTCTATGCAGAAATTAAGTTTTGGCTTATTGTCAGGTCTATTTGAAATAACAGAAAATTAAATGAGAGCTAAACAGACGGGTGACAGAAGCAAAAAACAGATAAATCATATCGATGTTCTTAAACTGTTGAAAGAAGTGTCAACTGCTATACATTGTATAGTGGCATTAACTGCTGGAACTGGTGGAGAAAGAAAATTTAACTCCTGCAATGCAGTTAGATAACACACTATCAAAACCACAGAAAAAAGAGACACGGGAATTTAAGTTAAGAAACAACAAAATGTTTTCAGAACCCATTTTACCTTTCCCATATTTCAGGGAACCCTTTTAGCTTATACTGATGTTTAAAGGGTAGGCCTAGAGGCATTGTTTTCACAGGATTTTGAAGGCAAAAAAAAAACACCCAAAGTGCTTTTAAAGTCAAAAACTATGCAGAGATGAGTCAAGATATTCCACTTTTCAGAGGGAGTGCTTGACAGTCTATTGGGCATTCTCATCACTGAAGCATTATCTCCTGGGCAGGGTCTTTGGTCACAGATCATACTTCCCAAACATAAGCATCAGGATGGGAATACTAAGCCTTGTATGTGAGCACTTTTTTACAGCCATTTAAGTTTACAGTAAAACACTGGTCAGGCATGATCCCTGCCTCGCCACAAAGCAAGTAGCTTTGCTTAGACTCAAAACTAACCCAGTGGGCCTTAAATCAAGGCTATCAAGCAGTAGGAGTCAAATGTAACATAAGATGGAATTCAGAAAGGATTACCCTACAGCTGCTTCCTCCTCATGGTAGGCCTTTCCAATTCAGAGTGCATGCTACTGGTGTGGTTTATCAGACATGATAGTCCTGATAGCCATGGTGGATGCTAAACAGGCAATCAAAGGAGTGCCTAATGCTAACTATCCATGTACTTTTCCCTGGAAATGCCTGCAACTACTGATTTCCTCTGCCAAGCAATTTAAGGAATTGCTAGGCTGCTTAACTTACTAAAGTTGTTGGAAAATGTAACACTGTTGCATGGTAGTGATGGTCACCCATTGACTTCAATGGAAGAAGTCTCAGTACAGGTAAGTTTAGCAGATGTGAGGATGGGTGAAGTGTTAGCATGTGTGTGTATGTTTGTGTGTTTCTATAGGGGCATGAATGGAGTCAGATAACTGTGTGTGTGTGTGTGTGTGTGTGTGTGTGTGTGTGTGTGTGTGTGTGTGTGTGTGTGTGTGTGTGTGTGTGTGTGCGTGAGCACACGCGCTCATGCATGCATAAAGATGAATGGGTGTGTGTGCCTATGAGGCTAATTGAGTGAGGGGAGTGTTGTTTGATTTTGTGTAGATATGTGTGTGTTTGTGTGTGTGTGAGGTGGTGGGGTGCCTATACCAACACAATGCCCAGGCCACCAGTCTAAAGACTACTGCTATCACAGGTTTCACAACACTAGTGGTAAAAATTTATTTTTCAAAGATTGTTAAAACTGACCTATCTATAGTAGGCAATTTACATGAGATATAGTACTTTTTTAATCCGAAGGATAGTGTAGTAGTTCTCATTCAATAATGTGACTAAATATTTTAAAACTGAATGGAAATAATGTAAACAACAGCTATATAAATACAGTATTTTTGTGAATAGTATTTTTTCTTTAAGCGAGATAGTTATATTTTTGTATTGGCTGGACAGGTTTCCCACAGGAAGTTTGTTATTTTTTTAATACATTTGCAAAAATTCATGTTGCAGTTTGAGGAACATCCTGAACTGATATTTTTTTGAAAAATTCATCTGCATTGGCTACTTTACTGCAAACCATGCCATTCAAAATCGTATTAAATGTGACAGAAAATGGCAAGTTAGTTTACTAGCATTAAATAGTGTTTATCTAGTGATTACCTGCTTGTTTTGTTTTCACAAGTGATACAAAAATTAGGACAGATTGTTTTATGAAACTGACTTTTGTGTATAATATATTGGACAGATTGTTTTATGGATTTTGTTTTGGCCTTTGTATCCACAATATCCTAACTTTCTATGGACAGGTAGTGTGAAGAATTCGCTCATAATTATTTTCTTGTTTTCAAAAAACACAAAATGCTGAACATCACAATTAAGAGAATAGAAAGTACCAGCATTTGTCATACAAGAAGTATTATTTACCAAATAGAAAGTTATATAAGGTCATAGGTAAGTACTAGGAAAGCTGCTCTTGTGGGCCATTTTAAGTCAAGGCATTTTCCCATTTTCTGCTCGAATGAACCTATCCTATTTGGTTAGAGATTGGCCTTACTCTTCCCATGGTCAATAACTACATACATATACACATATATACATATATATATATATATATATATATATATATATATATATATATATATATATATATTACTGCTAATGAGAATAACTGAGATCATGCTATAGATAATTTAAGGGGACCCATGCATGGAATAAAGCCTGTGTCCATTAGTAGTAAAGGGGGCAGTCCTGGGGTACACTTTCTGTTTCCCATTCATAGATCCAAGTTATGTTTGAATATTGACAAGCATGAACTTTGTTCTATGTGGATAGAGAGTGTATCCCAGAGCCATGGTGTCCTTTGTGAGATATATCTGTCTCTCCAAATCATTCTGTTGATGTTGCAGAAGAGTTTTAGATCCCCAGACCAATTATTTTGGATGCTACTTGACATGCTGATGTATAGTAAATCCATCAGTACTGGGTTGGAGGATGCCTTATATGCCAGATACAGGTCACCTCATAGCAGTCTGTAGGTGTTTTGTTTTTTTTTTCTCTTTTTTGCTCATGAAAGTTTAAAAGTTTGGAATACTTCTTGCTAAGGTAAAATTTGCTAAAAATAAAGTTTTCCAATACATACCACATAAGGTCTCCTCTGTAAAAGGCCATCTGCCTAGTGGGACTAACCCAGTCAACAAAAGATAAAAAATAAATAAAGTAAATTTAAAACAAAAAAATATATAGGACAGCAGGGGATATATTCCTCTATCTATTCATCTGTTTTCTAAACCAGCTACCTTTGTGAGGGTCATAGTTTTTGATAAATACAAATTTCTGTTAAGGCCTGCTATATTCGTTAACTAGACCATACAGTTATATAATTCAGATTGTTACTAGTCAACTGAGCAGAGTAGTCCAGAATTGTCTATAATCACAAATAACAGTCTCTAGCTCATCCTGTGGGCTCTCCAATTATTTCCAAATTAGGTAAGAGATATAAGCCATACAACATGCCCTAGTTCTGCCCCGGGCCTCCTTTTAGTGGTACATGTGGTATACCTCCTTTAAGAAGTGCTCAAACCATATAAGCTTACTCCTCATAATCATAGGAGATGCTTCTGTGGCCTAAAACCCTCCCACACTGTATCATGAAAAGTGAATCCAGCTGTTCTTTGGCGGAACCTAATTTCTATTGCCTGTATTGACAATTTTGTCTTTAGATCCACTACCCAAAGCTTATCATCATATGAGAGGATAGAGATATCAATGACCAGTAAACTGCCAGTCTTTTTTCTATGTCTCAGTTTTTCTTTCACCATGGCAGTCTGTTACAATACCTGCAGTACTGCTAATGTAGTAATCCACTCATCAGAATCCTGATCCCCTTTACTTTTATTCTTAAAAAAGACTCCAGGTTACTTAAATTCCTTTCACTTGCTCTTCCTTACCTACAGACAACAATATCCTGTTTTTGGGGAAAAAGCATGACCTCTCATTTAAAGGTAGTGATTTTGATCCCAACTACTTCACACTCAGTGGAGAACCACATCACTGTACTTCAGAGATCAAAGAGACTTGTAGCTAAGATGGTGACATCACTTGCAAACCATAAAGGTGCAATGCTCCTAGTCCCAAGGTGGATGTTTTTCTAATCTTAGCTGTTCCTTGATATTATGTCTAGAAAAATAATGTTCAAGAGGAGGAACAAAATGCACTCCTTTAGGAGTCCAATAATAATCTTGAATGTATTCAGCTTGACACTGAGAAGGTGGCTAAAACTCTGAAATTCAGGACAAAATTACATCTATTTCTGGTCCCAGAAGCCCAGACTGTTGTAGTAACCTCCAGATGACACTTTTGTTTTATTTTTTATCAGAATGTAACTTTATTTCTAACTATGATTGAGAAGTACTAGACACCATTGCCAAAGCAACATCAGAGAAGCTGTAAAAATCTGAAAAAGTAAATGCTACAAGCATTCTGCATAGCACAGAATAAAAACATTTTTGTTTTTGATAAATACAAATTTCTGTTAAAGCCTGCTATATTCGTTAACTAGACCATACAGTTATATAATTCAGATTGTTATTAGGACTTAATATTAAGCTATTATACAGGCATTGCCATACTGGGCTGAAAGTCCCTGCCCTGTTGAAAGGTTGGCAAATTATGAACACTGAACGATGAAGCATTTGATTTTGCCATCTGATGCAACAAAAATGTTTTCTGACGAGGAAGAAGCTACTGGAATGAAATCTGATTTTTTTTCTTTTTGCCTTTAGCCATTTGGCTTTGGAGAAGTGGTATTCTGGAGGGGAGGGATTTGGAAATGAATCAGCAGATTTTGTAGAGTAGATGAGTTTTATTTTGAGGCTGTGCCTATGATTGGGAGCCCATATGCTAGTTGAGTAAGGAGGTCTCCTTTTCCTATTGCAGATTTGGCTGGTCTGGAGAGAAAGGGAGATATTTTCCAGGACCAGAAATAAAAAGAGAACTGATCTTTTTGTGATAATTTCAGTGTTTTTTAAATTACATTACTGATCTAGCCATAAATCTAAGTAATTAAATTATGTGATTGTTTCTCTTGGGGAACTATTAAATTTGCAATGCTGAGATTTTTAGGGGGAATTTTCAGCTTTTATGAAGTTCCAGATATCATATTTTCTGTTTTTGAGAGGTTAAGGAGTAGCTCATAGGTAGGAAGAAAGATTGAGGGATAGATTTAATTTCAATGAGAGGTTGAGAGTATTCTAATATCCAGTTTATCGGCAATGGTGCTAATCATTTCAGCACAGTTTTGTAATATTCATTGGGTTGCACAAGCCATCAAGCCCAAGGACTTTACTATACTGTATACCCTCAGCTATCTCAACTTCTTCCGTGGTAATTGGCCTTAGGAGAAACTAGTCTTCCTCTAGAGAGAACCAACAAAAATCACATTACTATTTTAGGGATTGTCCTCAATTCATTTTTGTCTGATCAAATAGCCTCTTATAATGTTCACCCCCCCCCCACAAATTACTCAAAAGAACAAACAACTCCTGAGATTCTTTTTATTAATATATTTTAGCAAATAATACGAACATGCCTGTTGATACTGCTGATTTGCCCACAGCTGGCATGATCTGATTATGTTAATAAAGCCCAAAATTAATAAGTCAGCCACGGGTAAACCAGCATTATCCATACACAGGAGTTTACTATTGC
Source organism: Protopterus annectens (assembly GCF_019279795.1). Classification (NCBI taxonomy): domain Eukaryota; kingdom Metazoa; phylum Chordata; order Ceratodontiformes; family Protopteridae; genus Protopterus; species Protopterus annectens. The sequence goes on from NC_056736.1 coordinate 383,057,423, forward strand.
CATTAAGCAATACTGCCATTTAAGTATCAGCATTGCATCTTTGAGCTTCTTTCCCAAAAGTATACCTCTATCATCATCTGCAACTGGGAACTGCTTCATAATGCACTGAACATGCATGGAGCATGCACATACCAACATTTGTGAAGACCATTATGACAGATGCAGTTTTTTTTTAATTTTAGAAGCTAGGGATATGCATTATTTAATTTTAAGAGTGTGAATGCATCCTACATTGAGGACACTGACATCAACAGCTGATTTGGAAATATTAAAAAAAATGTTTGTACTTTCTGTTTTATTGCATCTTAGGGGAGAATAGAAGTTTGTCTTCCATCCTGCTGTAACTTGTATTGTTTTCTCTGCTTAGTAGACTAGAGAACATGGTGGCTGTAGCTTTTGTTCTCAATAGCTAGAGCCCATCAGACTAAATCTTGTGAATACCGTTATAATTTAGCACGTACATTATTGAATATTAATGAGGTGACATTGCATAATTTTATTTATTTTATAGCTGAAATACAGTATCATAAAATCACTCAGTCAAAATACAGAATCAAGAATATTTTACAACAATGTCAGTATTTGCACATGACCTTTGCAGTATTTACAATACATATAATGTTTTGAATTTATACAATACACATGTACTGTGATAAAATTCCTTCTCAGTCCACCAAAATACAAATCTTAATTTATTTCATTATTACTCCACCACCTTTTTTCATAACCAAAATCTTAATATTTCCAAAATGTCTGCAATATCCATCTTTTATTAAACAAAACTCTTACTCTTTCATTCCAGGGTTCCCATATTGCCTAAACATTCTTTTGTTAATTCTTTCCCTCATACTATCATATTCTTTCCCTTTATATCCATACAAATACATATTGAAGTTCACATAGGTTCATGGGTGTGTACTAGGCTAATGGCCCTGGAGCCTTTACAAGCCTAGCCCATAGAAGTGCCCTGACATCATGCCACCCTGTGACTTTATATTTATAGGAGCATTTTCTTTAAATACTCAATCCTAGACTTTCTTTGACTTTTCACAACCTAAAAACAGTTCTTCAGTTTCTATTTGGTTGTAATCTTGGGTTCCTGTCAGAAGACCGACGACGCATTCTGTCAAATGCATGTTGGTCAAAGCTGTAAATGTCGAAAATGCAAAATGACAAAGTGGCTTTTAAGCAAATTCTTTCCTTGGGAAAGACGTTGCTTGGTCGCTTCCATTACTTTGCCGTTTTCGGCATTGTAGTGCAATCTTGGAATTGGTATATTTAAGTAGGGGGTGTGTGGGGGTGAAGCCCCCACTTAAAATAGTGTTTAGTGTGTTTTTCCCCCCTAGGAAAAAATTTGCTGTCCTGGCTGTTCACTCTTTTTTGTTTTCGTTCTTTTGTGGTCGCTATAACAGCGTTCGATCTTTTGATAGTTCACTGTTATAACATAGACCTGTAATCTATATACACAGTCTATCACACACTCTCTTAAATAATATATTCCCTTTTACAGGTAATTTGTTTATCAAAATTCTCCATTAAACTCCTGACAAGTCTTAACCATTCTTTCCTTATTGACACAACTACCTCATTTTCCAAGTCTTCTCAAGGATTGCTATAACAAAAAATGTAAATCACCTTATCATACCATTCTTTCCTATTTTTTCTATTTCTTCTGTGTTTTTTCTTTATAGTAACATTTTTGTAGCATTCTTTAGTTTCTTCATTCATAAACTTTTTTTCCTACGTCCAATTTATCCCAGAATATCCCATACTTAACTTAAAATTGTTTGCAGTCAAGATGATTTTTTCTATCTTCCTACATCTAAATAAACAGGATAAGTGCAAAGATGCCATATATATACTACAATGTATTAATCCTAACCCTCCTTTTTCTTCTTCCATGTTCAGAATATCCCGTTATACTGGGTTCAGTATTAATCTCCATATGACACTAAACACCAATGGCATTATTTCTGTTTCTTTTTCACTTGGGCACATATAAACACTTTCTATAAAAACAATTATCTAAAACAATGGAGCTAATCAAATACACTTTCTTTTTAAATTATAAACTAAATGTTTTCCAGAAAGCAGTTATTCCTTTTATTTTTTTCTATCACTGCCTCCCACTGTTTCTTTACTTCTTCATTTTGCCAAATACTATTTCAAATAAGTCATTTTTTGATCAGAAAAGCAAACATCTTCAATTTTAGTTCCATTACCTAAAACTTTGCTTTTTATTCAACTGCAGTCCAGCTTTCTTTAAAGTATCATTCAGTAATATCACAATTTTTTCATCCAACTCTCACTCCTTGCATTAACTATAACATCATCACTATAAATAAATTAGTAATTCGACACAATTACATAATCTATAAGTCCCCTCACCTGGTATACCACTCATAACAAAAGCAATAGCATTTATCACTAAAGAAAACAATACACTCATAGGGCAGCCCTTTCTTACACTACTCTTCACACTCCCCTGTTCAGTAAACCATCCATTAACCATTATTGTAACTCTGCTATTATTACATGCTGTCTTTAATGACTCACATAATCAAATGCCTTGATTACATCTCCCACATTAACTTGGCACTATCCTTCCATACATTATATCATCTACTACTTCTTTTACCCGCAATTGATGATTTATGACTTCTTCTTCTTCTTCTTCCTTTCAGTCGATACATATTCATGCGTAAGCCTGCTTTGCAATGTTTTCATTAATATTTTATGGTCTGCATTATTCAATGCAATTCACTTCAAGTTTTTATATATTTTTCTCATTTTCTTGATATAAATCTAATAATTACTTCACATATACTACTTTCCTGTATTCATTCTCAAACCATTCATTCAATATTTTAACAAAAAACTTTCTGTGTTGCTCATTATTTTTTTATATACATCACAACCTAAACCACCCATCCCCAGTGGCGAGCCTCTTTTATTAGCTTAAGCACACTACTAAGTCATCTGAAGTTATCTTAATTTGGAAACTTTCAATTGCTTCTGCAGAAAAATTCTTCATACCCCATGTGTCATTAGCTTCAGTGGTGTTTTCTCTTTTAACCTTCTTGATATAAACATTTTGATTGTACTTTATTTCCCCCTTTCTCATCTTTTAATTCCATTACCAAACACTTGCCATATTTTATCTTTTTTTCCTGGTATGGAAACACCTCTTCCTTCTTTCCTCCCTAACAAAATATGTTGTTTATACAATAATTGTTTGACTTTTTTGATCTTTTTATAATTCTTTCTTTCTTTACAGACAAAACCACTATTGTTTTCTTCTAAGTTATTCAACACACTTTCTCTCATCTTTTCATAAACTTTTTCACTTCTTTCATTAGCTGCAATCCCTCTAAAAGATATATATGTCTGTACTTTTCTTTTAATATTCTGTCCAAATCTTATAAAAGCTCTCAAAATACAATGTTTCTTCACAAACTGTCCAATATTTTCTGATTCACTTTATTTGCTTGCAACTCCTTTCCTGATAGTTTCTTCATACCTTTTTATTATTTTATAATATCACAATTTTCTCCCACTTCATCCAAATACCCTGTGACACCACAGTCTTTATCAGTAAGATGTTCAGACATCAGAAAACAGTCTATTTGTTTTCAGGAATCCTCTTGTGTATGTAAAATGCCTTGCATTCCAGTCTTAATTCACTCCACTTCATTACCTCCTGCAATTTTTTTAACATCATGATTCTTTTTTATTATTGATCAAATAAGTTACAATCTCCCATTATAGTAATGTTCACATTAACCATAACATAAGATACTATTTTTAAATAATTATTCTTTCCTTACATCAGTACATGCATACATTTCTATTAGCCTAAATATATTCTTTTCCCATCTGACACCTTCCACAATTATTCTTCCAGAGTAAACAGTGTGAATTTCTAATATTTTTGCTCTTATCAGTAAACAAAAATGTCATTCCTGAACATTGTTCATTTCCTAAATTCCATGAGATTTTATATTATCATAATTTTTCAGCTTCCATTCAGTCTTTTAGAGTTATAAACCTAGTGTTTTGTAAACAGATGATACATAAACCTGCACACCATTCTAATATTGATAATCATCTGAATTTGATTGTTTTTGGTTGGCTTTGGTACTTTAAACTACCCTTAAAACCTTCCACAAATATCACACTAGGTAAATGTTGCAAGACATCCTGCTTTACATTTAACACAACATTCACCTACCAACCACTATTCAATAAATCTCTCTTCTGTTGTTTCTTAATATTTTCAATTTTGTCACACTATTCAAATTAACATTTCTTTAATTCTTCCTGTTTTATAACATCAGTTCTGATTTGCACAAACAAAAAAGTCTTTAAATTCAGTCTTTGACCCAGAAGCATGCAATTGTTCTATGGATAAATGCCTTCTTTTCTTGTCACATTAATTTAGGTATTTATGCAGCAAAAATTCCATTTAAAATGTAATGTCATAGAAGGCCTTCTTACCTAAATGAATAAAAGATCTTGCATCCCACAAAAAATCCTAATGGAATGACAACAATGTCCCAAAGTTCCATTCTACAGCAGTAACATTTTTAGTTCTTAGTCTCACTGTATTCCTTTTTTAATAAAGAAAAGCATTTACAGCACATCTTTATTGTTACATATTACGACTGACTACTACTGAAAAAGTTTTACTTGACTCTGAAATGATTCTTCATCAAAAGCTTGCTCTTTCTGTTCCTCATCCTCAGTAAACATATGATCTACAGTCTCAAACCATGATACAACAGATTAATCTCCTGGTTCCTCCTTCTTAAGCAACTTCAGCAATTTTTCAATCTGCATTCTACAATCCTCCAGCTCTGTTATTACAATGTGACTCTTTACAGAATCAGTCAAGAATCAGCTAAATACTGGTATTTGTATCATCCACTATGACAAAATCAGCTTCATATGCCCACACAACATCATCTGTTACCTCATCCATCATGATTTCCTTGTGTTCACCTGTGTTCAGCATCCTTCTCCATATTTCCAAATGATTTTACACCATACTTCTCCATGCTTCTGCTAGGTTCTATTATGGAGTTCTTTCAAGCAGTACTGACAGTCCCTAGCACTATCTAATGTTTGAAAAGAGTCAGGAGCCCTTTATTTAGAGAGAAAAATAACTCTTACTTACAAAATATTTACATATGTGCAAATATATAAATATAAAAATATGTTCATACATATTCAGAATTTCCTTTACAAAAATACTAAATGTTCATCCCTGTTAGACTCCCACTCCTTTTTCCATAACTGGAATCTGATTTTGCTTAATATTGTTGCTAAAATCTGTTTACCATAAAACATAATCCCCGGGATTCATGAACCTTGCGCCAGGCGCCAGCATAGCGTCGGCGTTATAACGCCAAATATGGCTGCTGAGCGATTCAGGTATGAATCAATTCCACGTGCACTACCGGCGCGGTTCCCGCCCAGCGTAGGTATGCAAAACACACTGTGTGCGGTATTGCACCATGCAAATGAAGGGAAATAGCGATCCACAAAGTGGCGCAGGCGTAGCGTAAGGGCACGGCAATGTAAACCAAAAAAAAACGGTTTACATTTACCCAAACATGGCCGAGGAGTAACGGAAGGCTGTCAAAGTCAGGTATCATACAGGTGCAATATGCCAATGTGGAAAGGCACCGAGAATGTCCAAAGAAAATATGCACAAAATGTAAAAATGACATAAATGGCATGCGTAGAAAGAACAGCAGAACCCCCGGATATGTGCACAGAAGTTGCAAAGCAATGAAATAATATGACAATGTCCTAAAAGAGCAGTATAACACACATCAGCTGCACAGCCACCACACACCATAGTATGTATGTAAAGCTTCAACCCCAGCGCAATGGTTGTCAAGGAGTGGCGGCAGTGTTCGGCGCCGTAACCATTTATTAACAGTCAATGCCATGCAAATGAGGCAGATAATAGTGAATCGCAAAAGCGGCGGTGTAAGGATGGAGCAACGGGCGTAGCGGTAGTACACCGAGGAGTGGCCACACGGGATACATGTCAATCTCAGAGGGGTGTGCCACTGTAGGAGGAAGCACATTGGAGGCCAGCAAACATGGGCTGTACAATGCACATCACAGCAGCAGGACCGGCATGTGAGGAAATAGATGCGCTGAGAGTACAGAATGCGCACAGATGCATGTGCACGAGGATGACTACGAACCCCAAGCCAGTCATGTGACGGCCTCCCCATCAACAAACACGGATATAGGAAGGTAATGCGGAGAATATGAGGAAATGCGGAAGCAGTGTAATTGGAGCCGCAATGAGCAATCAACACCAATGAATGCAGGAAGGGCAACGCGGCAGCTGATAACTCTGCATGCAGACTCCTGCAAACGGGAAAGGGAGGCATAGGAATGTAAAGACAGTAGGGGATGTAGTTGAAATGCAAAGAGCAAAGAACCGAAATAGCACAGGCAAGTACAGAGGTAGGATAACGGCGGCTGCAGACAAATGCAACAGATGCCATGTGCCTGCAGGATGCACTGCAGGCAATAGTAGGTGCAACGTGCAGAAACAGTAAGGTAAGATGCAAAGCCAAGCCAATGCAGGCAAGGGCAATGTAACACTACAGGCAACAGCGTTGCAGTTGCAACGGTAAACCACGGAAGATAATCCACAGATACGTTCGCACAGACACACCCAATGACATCACCGGGTGTACAGCACAACGGTATAAAGTGTGAATGCACATAACACACAGCGCGATTTCCCAAACACCGCACCGTAGGGTGTAAACAGACGGGGAACCTTTAATATGTATATGTTGGGTGCCGCCATGGCCGTGATGCATCGGTATGTGTCAGAGACAGACGGAGTTGCGGAGGACGGTGCCGACAACTACCGTAGGCCTCACAGGAGAAGGAGAGTGTTCAGACCAAGGGTGACCTACCAGGGGCTGCAAGACCTGGAGATAGTAGAGCGCTACAGGGTGGACAGGGACACGTTACAGCAAATAGTGGAGCTGTGCCGGCCATGCCTGAGAACAAGAGACAACAGAGGGGAGCCCATCCCAGTGGACACAAAGGTATATGTGAGCTTGCGAATACTGGCTACAGGTACCTTTCAAAGGCCAACCGGGGATATAATGGGCATCTCACAGGCATCAGCATCCAGGGTACTACACCAGTTCCTGGATGCCATGTTACCACATGCCCATGAGTACATAAACTTCCCCAGATCTCAGGAGGAGTTGGCTAGCAATATGCGCCGCTTCCACCGTGTGGCACAATACCCGGAGGTACTGGGTGCGATAGACTGTACGCACATAGAAATCAAGTCACCACCTGGGGAGCAGGGTAGACGCTACATAAACCGCAAGGGATACCCCTCCATCAATTGCCAGGTCGTGTGCAATGCGCAGGGCATTATCATGGATGTGTGTGCTGGCAGCCCTGGAAGCTACCACGACTCCCATATCTGGCATGCCTCACAGCTGTATCAGGTATTCGCCAGGGGGGACATCACACAAGGTCACCTTGTGGGTGATGCTGGCTACGCACTGGAGCCATGGTTGATGACACCCATCAGAAATGCACACACACACATGCAAGAATGCCATAATGAGGCACACGCACAAACTAGAATAATCATAGAGCGTGTGTTTGGGATGTTGAAATCACGGTTCCGGTGCTTGGATACATCCGGTGGAGCCTTGCAGTACTCTCCAGGCACATGTGCCCACATATTCATAGTATGTTGTATGCTACACAATATGATTCTGCGGAAACAGCTGCTGCAGGGACATAATGCTGGAGGGCCACCAAGCCCGCCACAACTGCCAAGGCAAGCACAGGCACAGGGCGTTCAGCGCCATGAACACACTGTGCCAGCCCCAGTAGGTAGACAGAGGCGTACCCAATATGCCTACGCCCTGGCAAAGAGGGAACGCATAGCACATACTTTGACAGTGTAGGCCCCATGGACTGACACCTCCTTACCTGCACACACAGTAAAATGGACGCCACACAAACATGTCCGCCCGTAATGTGTACCGTATGTGCGGACCTATGTGTGACTCCAACAAAGGCACCACCCAAACACTGCACACCCAATAGCCAGCAGAGCATGGAACGCCAACACCTCACCCACACGCCGGTTCAACAGCAGACGGCGTAGCGGGATGCTGCCACTTTCGCCGCAAGTCGACTACATATGTACTTATGTGCATACACAGATATGGAAATAGATATCAGTACACATGTAGAAATATATGTACACATACACAGATATAAAGTACAACAGGTTAATATGGAACCCAGGGATGCAAGTTGACAGATAAGTAAGACGTGATATCTCCACATAGTAAACAGAGTGAACGACAACCCGATCATCCGGGAGGGTGGCCAGAGCAGGGAACGCCAGCCATGGAAATGTCAACCTGCATCAATGTATATCCGCGGTTCAGGATGATCACCGGGCCACGGTACAGTAACGGGATATGTGCGTGTCATATCCATAGGATATGACTGCGGAGATACATGCCGCCACCGGCGATGCGCCAACGTAGGTATTGTGTTCAACCATCGGTGCGAAAGCGGCAATCATACCTGTCAAGTGTACGTCATTATGAGGAACGTACCTCATCTGGGGTCTAAAATAGTTCATGTTCCACGAAGTTCCTCAAAGTTCAACATTGAAATAGTCTGTCACACACTCATTGTTAGGAATATATATAAATGAAACCTGGTAAATAGAAAGTAATCATATGAATTCATCAAAGGTTCTTCCTTGTACGTAAACCAGCATATTTCAACCACCCTATGACCTTCTTAGCTGAAGTTGTTAGTAAGCCATTAGTATGTGTCTCACATTTTGCCCATTTGTTACACATTATGAAGGTGTGTGTTCCTCATCTAGGAAATGGAAGGTTGAGAGCTACGGCGGGAATATGTGTATGTGTGAGGTGAGTTTGTCGTGTCTCCCGCTGCGTGTGTGTAATGTGTGTGCCACTGTAAATTGTGTATGTAGGTGACATGTCACAGGTGGAGTGGAATAGCATGCGTAGGCATACAGTACAGGAACCATAGGCGATGTATAGCAGTGCCCACAAAGTAGTATTGACAGCTCCTCAGTGGCTATGCGTGGCGGCGTAAAACAATGCTAAGCGGAAATGTCCCAGAATGTACCACAGGACCATAGCCAACAGGAGATGCAAAGGACGCATGTACAAACTATGACCGCATGTATGGCGGCCATATGGTAGACTTAACAAGACATGTCGGCAACGTTACACAGCATCAGGCATGTACGGCGAAAACACTTGTGTCATCCGGCACCGATCGTGGCCACGGTCCGGTAAATACCGCAGTGTGTTCCACGACTGTTAAGTAAGCAAGCGCACACGAATAGGAGGCAACTGGTAGCATACAGGCCGCCCCAAGTATAGGACCACAATCACCGTAACTATCAGTGATAAAATGCCACTGGATAGTAGGCGCGCGAACATCCGCAGATATATAACCGATGTGAAGGAGGAATACGTGCAGGAAGCACACATGCAGGCGATACCGACACCACATGACATCAACAAAACAAACACTCCCAGAACAACAGACAGGTAACCTGCAGCTCCCCAAGCAGGGATGGAGCACACACACAAGCATATCATGTATGTATAAATGCAAGACCCACACCCCGTACCCGTCACCCACATCCGCAGATATACCCCATCGCACATATCAAAGGGATACCAGCCAAAACCGTAGCAAACACATACAGGCAGTCAATGACAGCGGCATACCCACAACAAGCTCCGGGGAAACACTAGCAGCAGCCGATGCTTCCCTGCATCCATTGTGTACAGGGATATAACAGCTATGTTACACATCTAAATGCACAACGACATCGACAGACGCCGCCAGGACACGGACACCCACATGTCGAACAAAATATCATACCCAACACACACAATCTACGGCTAACAACACAGCGATATGTACCTGACACCACACATAGCGGATGTAGTCACACAAACATGATACAATACATACCATCCCCACGAAGGTAGTGCAAATAACCAACGGCCACACGAGGAATGGACCATGGCCTAGTTTCGCGCGTAATGTACGAATGGAGGAGGATCACCGGTGATATGCGCATAAGTACACACCGAGGAACAGCTATTGGCGTGATGAACCCACATGCCTCAGGTGACGACGAATAAAAGGAGGACTCCCTGGATATTCAAACCGTATGTTCATACCGAACAAATACTGAATCCAAAGCAGGCAAGCAAGCAAGCAAGCAAGCAGAAGATATTTACGCATACAGAAGCAAAGGCCGGAAAGGTATGTTGAACCCACGATATGTACTGTTGTGTAACGCATGATACGTATGACATATCTGCACTGTATGTGAACGATGTGTGTAAGTAAAGATACCTGTCCATCAGGCAGACAGTGGTGAAAGGTGGTTATGTAATGCTAAGCCGTAGAGCATACCAATGTCTGTGGACAACGTGTGCACAGCAGTGGGACAACATGTACACAGCCGGGATAACCCAAGGTCCCCAATAGGGATTTCAAACACAGAACAATGACACCACCCACGCTGATGCTGTCAGTGGATATCGAACAATGAAGTGCCACAGCAGGGGATAGGACATGTATGTATAGTGTCACAGCACACATGTGCATGGGCATATACCGTCGATGCCATACGGAATGTGCGCAGAGATGTCAGAAAACATTTCCCTTTAATTCTTCCCTTTTGTTTTTTTTTTTTTAACATAAAATTTTTTTCTTTTTTTTCACAAAAACAAAAATCTTTAAATTGTTTTGCCTAGAAGCTCTTTTTAGGGATAAAGTTCTTTTTTTTCACAAATTTTAGGTTTTTAAGCAAAAATTCCATTTAAAAGTAATTTAAAGGTTCTTAAAAAATGAATTTTATAAAAAAATTAAGGAATCCAAAATGTCCCAAATTCCATTCTACACGAAATTTTTACTTATCTATGTTTTCCCTTTTTAAAAAGGCATTTCCCTTTTTTTTTTTTTACATTTTACCACGCAAACCTAAAAAATTTTTTATTTCCTGTTTCTTCTAAAACTTGCTTTTCTTTTCCCTCATCCTCAGTCTTATTACAGTCTCCCCATATCAAAATTTAATTCCGGGTTTTCCCCCTTCAAAGCAATTCAGTTTTTTAAATTGCTTCACAACCCCCATCTGTTATTACAATTGATTTTCTGTGTCACTTCGGATTTTTCTCCATATCAAAATATTCAATCCCCCCATCTCTGTTATTCCCCATATTTTTTCCCTTTGGTTCCCCGGGTTTTCAGCACCTTCTATTTTAAATTTTTTTACCCTATTTATTTCTTATTCAATATTCTTTCAAATATAATTAAATTTTAATTTTTAAAAATCGGGACCCTTTAAAAAAAAATAACCTTTTAAAAAATTTTCATATTGAAATATTTTAAAAAAATTGTTCTAAATTTTCGTTTTTTTTAAAAATCGTTCACCCCTGAGCCCCCTTTTTATAACAATTATTTTGTTTAAAATTTTTTGGTAAAATTTCTCCAAAAAAAAACAAAACCCCGGTTCGCCCTTTGGGGGAGCAACCGGCGTTAAAACCCCAAATAGGCCCTTAGCGTTTCAAAAAACCCCCCCCCCTTTTTCAAACAACGGGGTAGAATGCAAATAGGAAATAGCATCCCAAAGTGGAAAGGAGGGAAGCAAAAAAAAATTTAAAACAAAACCGGGAAAAACCCCGGGGTTTTTTGGGGGAAAAAAAAAAAAATTCCAAAAATTAAAAAATAAACAAGGGGAAAAAATTTTTAAAAAAAAAGAAGTGCCAAAAGGGGGGAAAAATAGGCAAACCAAAAAATATTATGAAAGCAACCCCAGCGAAGGTTGAAAGGGAGGGCGGGGGGCCCAAACCAAAAAAGTCAACCATAAAAATGAGGAGAAAATGGAACGAAAAAACGGCTTTAAGGATAAACCCGGGGAAAAGAGGGGAAAATACAAACCGATTCCCATGTAGGGGGAAAGGATATTACCAGAAAATTGGGCTTACGCACACCAGATAGGAGGGTGGGAAATAGATGGGGAGAGAAAATGCGAAGAGCTTTCCCAAAATGCCGCCCCAACCGCATGTCCCCTCCCTCCAAACGGAAAGGAAGGAATGGGAAAGAAAAGGGGAAAGAGTGAAATTAGGAAGACAATAACCCCAACAATCGGGAAGGGCAAGCGGCGCGATAATTGCATCAATCCTGCCAAAAGGGAGGAAAGGAATGAAAGGGGGGGATGAGGAAATGAAAGACAAAGAACCGTGCACCCCAAGTAAAGGAATAATGGGGAAAAAAGCACAACCGGGGGCCCCCCAAATTAAAAGAAAAAAAGGGGGAAAAAAGCCAAGGGGTGTAAAAAAGGCCCCTTCAGTTCCCGGGTGGGGGGGTAATAAAGGGGGGGGACAGCCCAACCCTGACACACCGGGTAAAAACAGAAAAGGGAAATGCCAAACAAAGGACCCCCAAAACCCGCACCTGGGTGTAAACAGGGGGGGAATTTTTAAAGAATGTGGGTGCCGCCCCCGGGGGAGGGAGAACAGAGGGGGGGGGGTTGGAAAACAGGGGGGCCCTAAAGGGGAAAGGGGAATTTAAACCCAAAGGGGCCCTAAGGGGCTCAAGCCTAGTTTAAGGCTAAGGGTCGGGCAGTTACAGCAAATGGGGAGGTCCCCCTAGAAAAGGCAACAAGGGGCCCTCCCGTGGCAAAAATAGGGGCGGGGAATAGGCTACATATTTAAAAGGCCCCCGGGAAAAGGGACCCAACGCAAGGGATACCCTTCCTATGCCAGTTTCCCCATGGAAAAAAAACTTAGTTCGGGGGGTTGGAGCTACCCGTTTCCATTTGGCACTCCCGGGGTCGGGTCGAAGGGGCCATAAAACAAGTCCCCCCGGGAGCAGGGAGCGTAAAAAAACCCCAAAGGGGATCCCCCCATCAAGCCAGGGGGCAAGCCCAATATATGGGTGTGGGTGGAATCCACGCCCCCTTTGGCACCCCCAAGCTTTCGGGTACCCCGGGGGACATCCACAATCATTGGGGTGTGGCTACCATGGACCGGGGAAACCCCCCCTGTGCAAACAAATGCAAAAACCAAAAGGGGCCCCAAAAACAGAAAACAAGGCTTTTTTGGGGGAAACACGGGGGGGCTTGGAACAGGGGACCTTGCTCCCCGGCAAAGGCCCCATACATATTGTTGTAGCCCCAAATTGACTGCAAACCTGCTGCAACATAAGGGGGGGGCCCCCAAGCCGCCCAATGGGGGGAAGCCAAAAGGGGCGCACCCATAAACCCCAATGGCCACCCCCAGAGGAGAAAAATCCCCCCCAAAAAGGGAAAATTTTGGGGCGACCCCCTTCCTGCAACACAGTAAATAACAAAATTCCCCGAATTTAGTATCCCCTTTTGGGATCCAACAAAGGACCAAAACAGCCCCCCAAAAAAGGCTAAAACCCAAACCTACCGCCCGGCCCACGAGGGGGGGTTTTCCCGAAGTACCCATATTACTTTTTGGCTCCGATAAAAAAAGTTCAGTACAAGGGAAATATTGAAAATCACAAATTGTAAAACAAAAAGGAACCCGGGATGCGACAGAAAAAGGCAAACCCCAAAGTAAACAAAAAAAACCCATATGGGGGGGGGGGGGGGCAGAAAACGAGGGAAAGAACCTATAATAATAAAAAAAGGGGGGGATGTACCCTAAATAAAAAGGGGTTCTTCCTGGTATGGGGGGTTTGGGGGAAAAACAGGTTTTTTTCCCCTGGTGGGGGGCAACTCCCTAAGTGTGCATTATAGGCTTTATTCCGGGGAAAAAAGCATTTTGGGTTTAAAAGTTCCACAGAAATTTGTACCCCCTTTTTGGGAAATAAAAAATTGGGGTAAAAAAAGTTCATTTTCAAAAGGTTCTTCCGTCAAAAAAAAATTTTAAACCCCCCATCCTTTTAGGAATTGTTAAAGCCATTGTATGTTTTCCTTTTGATTTTTTTAAATTTATGGTTCACTAAAATAATTGAAAATGGGAAAATTGTTATGTTATGGTTTTTTTCCCTGTGTTTAATGTGTGTGCCCTTTGGATGAGGTGACAGAAAGGGGATTTAGGTGGGAAAAGTCGGCCTGGGTTGTAAGGTCCAAAAAGTAACTGTTTCAGGGGCGGGCGGGGGAAAAAGCAAAGGAAACCCCCAGGACCAAGGCCATGAACGGGAGAAAAAAGGGAGTACAAACATCCCCATGTATGGGGGCCAAGGGTAAAAAAAACCCCGGACCCGCAAGCACAGGAATCCCAAACTTGACCCGGCCCGAGGGGGCCTCCAAAATCCCTTTTTCCCCCTTAAGAAAGAAAGCCCCAACGAATGGGGGCCCCGGTACATACGGCCGAAGTTGGCCACAATCCCGTAACACGGAAAAAACCAAGGGAAAGTAGGGAACACCGCAAATAAAACCCATTGGGGGGGGAAATACGGCAAAGCCAATGAGGGCCCGAACACATCCCCAAAAAAAAACCCCAGAAAAAAAAGGAACCCTGCAGCCCCAAGCAGGGATGGGCACACACACAACAAAATTTTTGAAACCCCCAACACCGCCCCCCAAAACCCGGTTTAACCCCACCAAACAAAGGGATAAAAGAAAAACCCTAAAACCTACGGCACAATCGGCATCCCCCAAAAAGCCCTTGGGAAAACTAACGGAGCCCCATCCAGGCAGGAAAAAACGCTAACACACTTGAAACCCCTGCGCGCCAGGCACACCCAATGTCAAAAAAAAAACCCAACACAAAAACCCCAAAAACCCACGAAGCCCCCACACGGGAAGTCACACAAACATAACAAAAAACCCATCCCCAAAAAATAACCAACCCCACAGGAAGGGCCCCACCCAAAATGTAAAAAATCCCGGGTTTTGAAATAACCGGCAAAAAACCCCTCCCCGGTGAACAAAAAGGGGACCCGGGATTTTCAAATATTTTCAACCGAAAAAATCTAAATAAAGAAAAAAAGGAAAAAAAAAACCAAAAGGTTTTTGGAACCCAACATTAGGGAAAACGGGAATAAAATGAAAAACGAAGTGACAGTTGTGGAAAAGATCCCTGTATCGGCAGAAGGGGTAAAAGGTGGTTAGTAAGAAAACCCTCCAAGGCGGGACAAAAGCAGGGGACAACAACACGGGAAACCCGGTAAAGGTTTAAACAAGAAAAAGGGAACCCCCAGGGCTGAAATTTCAAAAGAAGTGAAGGGGGGGGAAACTGATGTAAGTGCACAAAGGGGAAAATTTTAAAAAAGGGAATTTTTTGGGGCTTTTGGTGGGTCTTTAAATTTGTTTGGCTTTAGGGTTTTCAAAAATAGAAGACCCATAGATGATGGGGGGGGAACAATTTAGACATAAAAAATTTATTGAAAGGGACAAATGCAAAAGGCCCCCGGGAGTGAACAGGTAACCTTAAAAACTTCCTAGGGTGCAAAAAAAATTTTCCCCCCCGTGTGAAACATTTTGAATGTCACAGAAAACCCCAATGCCATAACGGGAGGGGATGCCGATTTTTAACTATCCCGGGTGGCCCAGGGGTTGTGTACCCACCGGGGGAGTAACATGAAGTACACAGGTCCCCCTGTGGGAGGGGCAAGGTTTTCCCCCACAAAAATTGTTGCGGGGGCCACAACGGGTGGCAATGTCATTGGAACAGGGGGGTCCCCCAAACTCCCATAAACCCATGTGGACAATGCACGGTGGAAACAGGGCCCCAGGGCAAGTAAACACCCCTTGTTAGTGGTCCCGGGGGAAAAGGGTGTCAACTGTCATTTCTTTAAAAGTCTGGCGGGGAAAAGTGAAAACTAACAGAAGGGTATCCATTGTGAAGGTCCCCTTTTGGGGTTGAAACCCCTTGTCAGGGATGGGGTCGGGGCCCGGTTCACAACCGGCCAGAAATGGGCCCCTGCACATGGACCCCTTTTGGGGGCAACCAACCCATGGGGGATTTTAAAAACCAGTACAATGGAATCCCTGAAGGGACATACCTGGAAAACCAGGGTAAAATGAAATGATGTTTGCATATTTTATGTCTGATGAAGAACACATGATATACTGACATGCCCCTGTATTTGTAGAAAACTGGGGGTGAACGCCGGTTTGTAAGTGGTTTTGAGGCGGGGAAAAACCCGGTACAGCAGATTAGGTAAAAATTGAGCGGGGGGGGCCCCAATGTGAAGCAACACAGCCCTGGTTGTGTTACATAACCTGCCCCATGTTGCCTGTAAGGGACAGGAACATGGAAAAAAAGGGGGATGGGGAATCAAAAGGGGAAGGGGTTGAAGGGAAAGAGGGAATGTCTATTTGATATCTGCCCCCCCAACCCAAATGAAAAATTAGAAGGGGGCCAGATGGGAGTTGTGGTGGAAGCCCCCAAAAATCCGTGGCGAGGGTTTTAGGTTGAAATGAGGAGGGGCCCAGTGCCTATGAATGGCCCGCATGAAAATGCAATCAAAAAACCCCCCCTGGAGTAAGAGGGAATTGGGGCAGGTACAAAGTCATGAAGGGGTACAGTAAATGCAGTGTGTGCTGAGGAAGAACGCCAGGTTGGGGGATACCACAAAGGGGGGGAATTGGGACTTTTTGAAAAACGGATGGGTCTTTTTGGGCCAAAAGGGAAAAAGTGCCAGGAGGAACCCGTAGTATGAGTGTGTATTTTTGGGAGGTCCCCAGGGCACGATGCCAGCCATTTTTTGGAATGCCCATAGGGGATGCTCTTTAATGGGGATGTGAAAAGGAGTCCCCAGGTGACCCACATGAATTTGGCAGTCTGGGGTGTTTTGGGGAGATGTACACCAGGGGGAACCCCATGCGTAAGTGACAAAACGGGGAAAAATACCTGCCAGCCGACATGTGCCCATAACAATGTCAGGAAAGGATACCCTGTTTTAAAAAGGATAAAGCCCCCTTAAAAAGCAGGTCCCACCGGTAAATGGGGAATGACGTGTTTTTTGGTGGGTGCCCACCGGGGGGCCATCCAAAACCCCTCGTGGGGAATTCCGGGATTTTTACCAGCTGTGAGGTTTTTTAGGGGGGGCAGCGGGGAAACATGGATTTTCACAAAAAAGGGGGAAAAATTTAGGCAAACCCAAAGCCATGGGGGTTTTGGTGCATGGAGGGATTATTTGGTTTTTGGAAGGCACCCAGCTATGTGATGCACCCCCGGGGGGAATGGGAGTAAACTGGGAATGTTGCGGGCTAAGGGTAAAACGCCGGTGCAATGCTACCAACCCGCTGGCAGTAACCGTGGTGTAATGTACCAGCTGTAAAATGTGGTAGGGTAAAAAAGGGTTTTGAACATGGTTTCCAGAAAAGGGGGGAAAAATTTTGTGAAACACGGGGTTTGGGGAAAAACCCCAGTGTGTTTTGGTATGTGCCGGGGAGGTTACGTAAATTGGGACGGGCGGGGGCCCGTGTGGGCATGGGGGCAGGGGGGGAAAAATTTGGGACTTTTTCAGTGCTTTGTACAGAAAGGGAGGTGTAACTTGTAACATCCTCCCTTCCCCTTGCCCCCTGCGGGACAACATGGAACTGACAGGCACATGAAAAAATTCTTTGGGGGAACCCCCAGGGTGTACAGGTTGGGGGCCCCGGGTGTGGTTGCAGTTCAGAGGAAAACCCCGGGGGTTTGCTGTCAACGTCCCAGTGGGGTAGGCAAGGCCCCCCCCACAGAAGGGGCCTGGAACGGGCCCGGGGGAAAACCCAAGGGGGGGTTGGGGGGTTCCATGGGGGGGAAAGGGGGGCCCGGGGAAGGGAAAACCCAGGGGTAAAGGTTTTTCCCCCCTTTTTTTGGGGGTTTTTGTTAAAGGGACCCCACAAGGGTTGGGTTTACATTGCCCATTTTTAAACAGGAAAAGGGCTTTGTGGCCCCTGCGGGGGGGTTTTTTGCATGGTAACAAAACCCCCCTTTTCCCATTTTGCGTTGTGGGGAAAATTTTGGGGTTTGTAATTTAAAACCCCAGAGACCCCTCGGGAGTCATTGTCAAAACACACCCACAGTCAAAACCCCATTGACAATGTTTCGTCCCCCTGTTGGGAATATGTCCCCCAAACACCCCACTGCACAAGTGGTTGATGGGGGAATTGTTGAAAGTACAATGCGGAAAGAAGACCTGGTGCACAGAAATATGCGGGAAAAAACCCAAAAAAATCCCGAAAACAGAAAAAACAATGCATTGGGGGAAACATGTGCCAAAAAAAATGGGTTGTTGAATTTATTCAAGCATTTTGGCCAAGCATGGTGCAAACCACAACCCCAGGTAGACCATTGATTGGTGGGGGCTTGTGAATGTCAGGGGGACACCCTGCCCTCCCCCATTGGGGTTGTGGATGTACCTGGAAGCCCAAATTTTGTCCCACGGGAATTGTTTTGTAAGGGGGAAAAAAAGGGGAAAGGCCTTCCTTGTTGCTGTGTTGAAAAATTTTTGGAGTCATGCCTGCAAAAACCGGGGGGGAAACAAAAAAACCAAGTCCCTTTGTTAGTCCCGAATGACACAAAGGGCTGCAAGCTGAAAGGGTTGTGATTTTCACAACACCCCTTAGTCCCACCCGGGGGGAGTGGAACCAAAAAATGTGAAATGAGGGGCCCCGGGGGGAAACGGCCACCGGTAAAAGTGAAGTGGGTCTATTTTAAAAGGGCCCCCAATGCAGGCCAATGAAAGATGGGGGATGCCCCGTGAGATGTTGGGGGCCCCAACAATTGGTGTCCCCTGTAACCAAAAAGGGGGATTGGGGGGGTGAATTTGGGTAGGTCGATGCAAAATCAGTCCTGTATGTCCCCCCAAACGGAAATTTGGCCCAACAAAAATTGGGGGAGGGATGGGGGATACAGACAGGGGGACGGCACTGGATGTCACATAGTTACCCACACAGTAGGCAACCACCATGTCGGGATACGTGGTGTCCCTAAGATGTTGTAATTTCCCGAAATAGCATGCCGGAATTTTAAAATTTTGGGGATTGAGGGAAAAAACCCCTCAAGGGGCAATGGGGGAAAACATGGTGCATAAACCCCCAAAATGACTTGAAGGCACCACCCTCCAAAAAAACCCCGGGGAAAACCCGGCCATTTTGTGGAAACCCTGATACCAGGGAACCACAAAAGGTCAGAGTATCCAGCCCCAAGGTGCTGGACAAAGGCATTTTCATAAACCCATCCAGAAATTTTTAGCCCCCGGGGAAGGTCGTGTATCCCTTAAAATGTGTGTTTACTGCATGCACCTTTCCAAGGTCAGGTTACCTTGCCCATGTCACACATGTGAAAACGGGTGATGTCAATTCAACCCCCCCACATTGGGTTGGAGACGGGCAAACCACTGGGGGTTTCCATGGTATGTGCATCCCTGCTTTCAAAGGGCCAGCAGTGATGACTATCACAGCCATGAAAGAAAGCACCCACATCCCATCCATTAGGGGTGCACCGGTAAAATGTCCAGCGGTAACTCTACAGGGTGCGGTACGTTGAGGGGGTCCCAATTGATGTACCCCCATGCTCAAGGGTTAACCCAACACAGGCGGGGCACCCCGCCCCAGTTGGGTAAAGGAAAATGACCAAAAATTGCCAGCCAGGTGAAAAACCTGCCCCCTCAATGGTAAGGGATGCTTCCCCTCAGGACGGGAGAAGGGTAAAATTTTCAATCTTTTGCATGTCCCAGCAGGACAAAGGGGGTTTTGGGGGGGAAATTTCAGGGGGAAAAAGGGGGGGAACAAGATACACAAATCCCAGGTGACAACCCGGCGAAAAGCGGGGCCCTCAATCCCAGCAAAAAGGGGG
This sequence comes from Protopterus annectens, assembly GCF_019279795.1. Taxonomy (NCBI): domain Eukaryota; kingdom Metazoa; phylum Chordata; order Ceratodontiformes; family Protopteridae; genus Protopterus; species Protopterus annectens. The sequence goes on from NC_056736.1 coordinate 383,077,279, forward strand.
GGGCATTCCAAACCCCCTCCAGCCACGGGGAGTCCTCCCCATCTGGGCCCCCGGGAAAAGAAAACCCTCCCTAGGGGGGCCCCAACCCATACCTAGGGGTTCAGGGCTGTTTGATGTTGGGGGGGATGCAAAATTTAAGAATTCCCAGGAAAAGGGGGAAACCAAGAAACCCAATTGCAGGTTTTACGGGTGATGCCATGCAAACCCGGGTTGGGCATGCCAGGCACGGGGGAAGTTGGAAAAACCCCCTTTAACCAAGCCCTGGGTGGAAAAGGGCGGCGGGAACTTTGCAGTAAAGGTGTTTTGGATTTTTTCCCTTTCCAGGGCATGCCATTGTGTCCCCCTTTTGGGGCAAAACAACCCCCATGTAAGAAAAAGGGGGAATGCCCCCAAAAAAATTTTTTTTTGGTAGCAAAAAGGGTGTGGTGCCACAACTGCATGTGTGTATGCAGGTTGCCTGAGTATAAGCAATGTGACTGTGATTGCCCAACAGGTGTTCCGTCCCCACCCCCGTCTGAAAACCCTTTCAGGCAACCCATGTCCCCGGGGATGTTCCAGTTGTCCCCATGACATACCTTTGGGCCCCAGACACCCACCGCATCCCCAAATGTACAACACGTATGGTTTTTGAACCCAACACCTTGGTTTTACCACACTTTGTCAATGAAGAAACAAGGCCATGGTGATTACAGGCAGTTACACAGAACCCACAGGGGTTACTGCAAAAAGGGGGTTACATGTAGGGCCCGATGGTCCCCAAACATGGAATGCCCCCGCACCGGTGCCCCAATGTCCACCAGGGTTGACAGCAACTGACACAACTGGCAATGTAATGGGCCCCCGACACAAATAGGTTGCACGGGCCCAACGGGGTTTACAGGGTTTCACACCAAAAAGGGCCCGAAAAACCCCCATTTGTATTTTAGCTGTCACAAACACTAAAGAAATTTTGAGGGTCAGTAAATGATCCCTCTTAATTTTCCGCATATTCCCTTGGGCCCACGGGCAGCATATCCCTAAAAGGTTGCCCTTCCCTCAAAAACCCTCCGTTGATGCCCCACCAGGGCTTTCTCCCATTTGGAATGCGGCCAACGGTGGGGTTTGGGGAAGCTGCACCCACCTGCAAACATATGTTTTTTGTTTGTTTGTTTGTGGTGTGTGGGTGTGGGGGGTTTTTTAAAAGGGATTTTTTTGGGGTGGGTGACCCCCTTTGCCCATTGTATTCCCCCGAACGGGGTATCCCTGGGGCAGGCACCCAAGGGAACTGTGCCATAAAATACCCCCTTTTTTTTATCCCCGGGGCAGTGAACATACCCCAAATTTGCCCTGATACGGTCGTGGTCGGGCCCGGCAAAATGTGTGGTGGTGGGGTGGGGGTGTTTGGTTTTGGGTGGGGTGTGGGTGTGGGGTGTGGTGGGGGAGAACATAACCTGGTAGGGTGCGAGTGGTTCCCGCTTTTCCAGATGAAAGGGCCCGGCCGGGGAAAACCAGGAAGGGAAAGGGGCCCAGGGTCTGCAACCCTTTGAAGAAATCCACTTTCCCCCCCCAAAAAATTTTGCCAGTTCGGATAAAATTTTTACAGGGGGCCCTAAGGAGGCCATCCGGGTCCCCGGCGGGAAAAAGGTGGGGGAGGTGGGCACGGGGGCCAGAAAACCCCCGTGCGGGCCCCCGGGGTCACCTCCCAGCCCACCCACATTGGTACAGGCGGGCAGCTGTAAAACCCCCAACCCGGGGGCCCGCGGGGGGGGCCCGGGGGGGGCCAGGGCAGGCTGAGAGGGGACGTCAAAACCCCCCCTGGCGACCCCACGGGCACGGGCCGGGGAAAAAAGGGGCCGAAAACCCTGCCTTACGCGGGGCTGCCCACCCCCGGCTCCGATCTGAAGGACACCAAAAAAAACCACGTGGGTCCCCCACCCCCACTGCAACACTCTCCCCACTCCGGCCCCAACAATGTGTCATCCAGGGTACACCCATCCGGAAAACCCCGGAAATTGGGCCTGCCCTTGGAGCTCACCCATGCATGGAAGAAAAAATTTCTGATCACGGGTGGCGTGGAAAGGGGAGGTACCGGCCGGCGGGGATTGATTTTTGGGTGGGGTGAGGCTTACGGTGTGTTTTGGATTGGGGGGCCCCCCCCAAAAAAACCACAAAGGTCAAAAACTTTATACATAGTTGGGGGACTTTGCCCCGGGGTTTTCAAACCCTATGATATGTGGGCCCTTGCGTGCCACTACCTGAAATTTTTCCCCCTTGGGCCCCAGGCATTTTGGCAACATAATAGCCAGGCCCACAGGAAAAGGGGAAATTTTAAAAGGGGTTGTCCCTCCCGTGGGGATGTGTGTGTGTGGCTGTAACTGGGTGGGGTGAAACCATCACCCCAGCCGCACATGAAAACAGTGACCCTCAAATTACACAATTTTTTACCCGGGCGGCAGTCCTTTTTTGGGGCCTCCCCGGGGTTTAGGGGCCGTATTTTCCCCCAGGGGCCCACCATTTTTGGGGATGTTGACAGTCCCCCGGCTGGACCAGGAAAGGCCCATGCAAGGCGACAGGCCGGTTTTGGGGAAAACACCCAAGGATGGGGGAAAACCCCAGCCCCTTGGCGCAGGGGAAAAGTCCTGCCCGCCCCCCCCTTTAACTCCCCTTCCAGTCTGCAGGCCGGGGCAGGCCTTCCTTTGGCGCATTCTGGTGTGTGGTGTCGGGTACTGCCCCGAGTCCCACCCACCCAAAAGGAGGCCCGGGAAGTCCCCCCTTCCCTTTGGGGGGAAAGGGTTCCCATTTTACCACCCAAACCCCCTTTTAAGGCACCACCACATGTGCTTGGGGAACAGCCTTCCCGGGGATCACCTTTTCCATTTTCTCTGGACCTTTTCCTTCATGCCCCCCTAGGTAGTCCGGACAGGGGGGTTTGGGATTTGGGGGTGGTATTGTCCCGTTCCAAAACCCCTGATTGTGCCATTAAGGGGACCCAAAAGGGGGGGGCCCAAGGGCCTGTGGGTACGGGTCCGAAGGTGGGAAAACCCGACCCCAAACCCTTTTGGCCCCCAAACCTTTCGGGAAAACATGGGGAAATGTCCCCACGTAGCGGGCACCTTTCCATGGTCCCAGGATGGCTCGGGCCCCCCCAGGTCATGGTTTTGGTAAAACCCCGCCCCCCCCAAATGGTTGGTGAATGCGGGGGGTTAGACGGATCCCCCCTTCTATGTTGTTGTGGGATTTTCGGTTTGGCAAAGCAGAAATGGCCCCTTTTGGCCTCCCCAGTTTGAGACAAGGCTTTAGCAAGGGTGTGGTGTACCCCAAAAAACCCCCCTGGCTGGGGACCACGTGCCTTTGGCCCTTTGAAACCCCCTGGGGCTCATGCCATGGGAGTGTGGGGAGGGCCCCAAGAGGATGGGTGCAACCCGGGGACCCACCCCCTTTGCTTTCAAGCCAGAGTTGGGGACACCCGGCCCAATAGAGTTTGGGAGGCCCCGGTTGGGGGGTTTTTTTGGGCGGGACTGTTGACCTTCACCATTTCCACCAACCTTTTCCCCCAAACCCCCCCAACAGTTGGGGAAGGCCCTATTTGCTATGGCCCCTGTACCCCCCGGGGCCATAATGTGGGCCAGGGGGGCCCCGGGGGGGGGAAAGGTTTGGTACCAGCCGAATTTTTGTCCAATGTTGTGTAAGTAGAGTTGGGTCCCCAAACCCATTGCCATTGGGGAAACCCTGTGATGTTTCCTGTTGGAATGATGGGGGTCCCGGGGAAAGGAAAATTTTCTTGGGTCGGCCTGTTTTAACATCTGGAATTTGGGGGCCAACCCGGTTTTTGTTTTTCGGGGGGACCTGGGTCCCCATGGGGGTTTGGGTTTACTTTGGGGACCTGGATATATGGTTTGGGGCCCCTTAGGGTGACCCGTTTATTCCCTGGTATCAGCTTGAGTATATGTAGGTGCATGGCTGCGTCCATGTGCACCGGGGAAAAGGTTGGTTTGGGTTGCCCCCGGGCATGAGGGGGGGGGAAAAAAGGTGCTTTTGGTCCCCCTCACCATGCCTAGGACTTGTGGGTACCGGTTTGGGGGGGTTTTCTGTGAGAATGGGCCCCCCGGGTTTAATTGAGTTTTCCCCGGGGCCCCATTTTTGGGGCATCCCTTTTGGGGCTGAAAACCCGGGGCCTTCCCCCCTGGGCAATTGTAGCTTTTCCCCGGTTTGTGTTGGCTCCCAGTGGCGGGGGAAAAACCCGACGTGCCCCCCGCCCGGAACCCCGGTGGTGCCCCCCAAAGGGGGTTTGTGGCAGGGCCACGGTGTCTGGACACAAGGCCCCCTTTTTCCCCCCCCCCGGACCAGGGACTTTTGCCGGCCACAAGGTTTAGCACCATACGGAGAAAAAATTTTGTTTTCCCCCCGGTGTGGGGCCCCGGGAGGCACCGCCCCCGCCCGAAACCCCCGCCCTTGCCCTAAAATGTACCATCCGGGGGGACCCCTTTGAAGCCCCAAAACCCGCGTTGCTTATACGGTGTGCTGAAATAGGCAGGTTGCCCCCCCCCTTCCTGTTGTGGGGTTTGGGGGGTTTTCCACTGCCCTGGATGAAATTTTGCGGCCCCCAATTTTGGCTTTCCAACATTGTTTTTTGGGGGGGGGTTTTTTAAATTTCCTGAAAATTTGGTGGGGGGAAAGCCTACTGATTTTTAAAGGATCATTGCCCCCCTTTGTGGGTTGCCCCCTGCGGCTCTGTAAATTGGGCCCCCAAACCTTTTGGTTTCCAAATTGCTTGGTCCCCCCGGCCCCCGTTGTTGGTTGTTGTTTTTTTTGGGTTTGTTGCCAACGGGTTGGTTATTATTTTAAGGCGCCCCCGCCCTTCCTGGGGGTTTTGTTTGGGGGTTTTTCCACCCCCCCTTTGAAGCTTTTAGGGGCCAATCCTTCTCAATTTGTTTCGGGTCGGGCCCTCTTTCCTTGGGGGTTTGTTCGTTTGAGCGGTTTTAAAATTTATCTTAGGGTTCGAAAGTTTTTGCCCTTTTTGGGGTGGTGGTGTTTCCGTGCCTCTTTGAAATGTAGCCCCAACCATCCTGGTTTCCATTTTTTTTGGGTGGCCCCCGCCTCGTTGTTTGCCTTGTTGTTCGGCTTCTGAAATGTTATCTTAGGGTTCGAATGGCTGGTTTCCCCCCCCTTTTCCCGTGGGGTGTTGTTTTCCCGCCCTCTGAAAGCTTTAGGGGGCCCAAAAAACCTTCCATCCAAATTGTCGGGGTGCGTGGGCCCCCCTTTTGGGGCTCTGTTGGGTTTCTTTCTGAAATGTTATCTTTTGGTTCAAATGGGGTTTACTCCCCCCTTTGGGTTTTGGGGGCCCGGGCCTTGTGAACTCTTTTAGCCCGCCAATCCTTCAAAACCCCATTTTTTTTTGCCCCCCTTCTGTTTGGGGTTTTTGGGTCCTTTTTTTTTTCCCCCGGGGGGTTTTTTTTTGGGGGGGGTTTTTCCCCAAAAGGGGGGTTTTTTTCCCATTTTTTCCCTCGTTGGCGGGGGGTTTTCCCCCCGGTTGTTGGGGGGTTTTTTCCACGCCTTGGGGTTTTTTTATTTTCCCATTTGGGGTCCCCTATTTTCCCCGTGCATTTTGGGGGTTTTAAATTTTTAAAAAAGGGATTGTTTAAAATTTTCCTTGTGTTATAGTTTTGTGGCCCCTTTCCTTTTGTGTGTTTTGGGGGGGTTTTGCTGATTTTTTTTTGGGCGTAGGGTTTTGTTTGTTTTTTTGGGGGGGTTTGGCAGGTTTTGAATTTTTCCTCCGGGGCCAAATGCCTTTGGGGTTTAGCACACTGTTTGGTTTGGGGGGCCCCTTTGGGTCATCTTTTTTACCGTTGTTTTTCCCGGGGAATCACTTTTTGGGTTCTTTGGGTGTTTCCCCAGTTTGGGAAAACCTTTTTTGTTGCAAAATGGATACGGGACTTTTGTCAGGGGTTTGTTAAAAAATTTTTTTGGGGCTGTTTTTATTTAGGGGTTTTAGGGGTTTTTTTTTACTTCATTGTTTTTGGGGGATCCCTTTTGGTTTGGACATTTGTGACTTCCTTTGTTTTAGCTGGGCAAGGGTTTTGCGCTCTGAAAGGGGTTTTTTTCCTGGTCCCCATTTGGCCCCCTTTTAAAGGTTTTGAAGCCGGAATTTCCTTTTCCCTTTTTTTTTTTTTCCATCACCTATTTAATTTTTCCTGGTGCCACGCTTTTGGGGTTTGTTTCCGGGAACTTTTTTCCTTTGGTTTTTAGGGGCCCCCCCCCTTTTTTGTTTCCCATGGTTTTGGCCTTTGGGTTGGTTCCCCCCACTGTTTAAAAGGGGGGTTTATGTCGGGAGGGGGTTTGTTCCGGGGCCCTTTGAGGGGGTCTTTGCCTTTTGTTTTCCTGGGATGCCTTAACGTTGGTTCCCCCATTTTATATTCCTTTTTGGGTTTTTGTATTGGAAACCCCGGGCATGGGGCGTCCCACCCGGGCATTTTTCCAAGCTTTATTTGTTTTTCCCCCCTTCCCCCCAAAACTTGCCAAAAAATAAGATAACGCAGTTGACCTTCATTTTGAAATGGGATAAAGGGCCGGATTTTTCCCCCCCGGGGGTTTCCCTTAATTTTTTTTGGGAAATGGGCCCCTTTGCACCCATTTTGGCCCCCGGGGGTTTTGGGAAACCCCCCTTGCCCATTGGTGTAAACATTTATGTGTCCTTCCGGGGGTTTTTTTTCCCCATTGTCTTTTTGCCCCAATTTTGGTTTTTCAAACCCCTTCCAAATTCCCATATTTTTATTAAAACCGCGGTTTGAACTTTTTTTTTCCCGGGCGTTTTTTTTTTTAACCGGGTTTGGTTTTTTTTTTTGGGGTTTTTTTATTTGGGGCCCAATTTTCCGTATGTTGGGGGGGTGCCAAAATATGCCCGGTGCTTTTGTTCGCAATGGGGGGTGATCCCCCTTTTTCTTTTTTGGGCCTGTTTGGGCAGGGTTTTTGGGGTTTTTTCCTTTTCCCTTTTTGCCACCGGGGCCCCGGGAAGGGGGATTTGCCACTTTTTTTTTCCCTCTGGGGCTAACCTTTCCACCCTTTTTTAGCCCCGGGATTTTTCCCAAAGGCTTTCCCCCCCGGGGGAGGGGCTCCCAAACCCGGCCCCTTTTGCCCCCCGGGATCCCGGTGAACCCCGTCCCCCCTTCTTTGGGCCGGGTAGGGGCGTTTCCCCACAACGGGGTGTTGCATATGCCCTGCTGTCTGGCGGGTTTCCCCCCGCGGGTTGCATATAACTGGGGGGGCCCTGTCTTGAAATGGGGGTTTTTTGGGGCCTCTGGAAAAGGGTGCTTTATTGGGTTGGATGTCCCTCTCCAGTGTTGAGGGCCTTATTTATTGAGTTGCTTATACCCAAATTTGTTTCGGGCCATCTATCCCCCAAAAAGGGAAACAAAAAAAAGAACCCCAAAACCAATCCCGGGGGGGAAAATTTTTAAATTTTTAAACCCCGGTTTAAAGCTTAAAAACCCCATTTTGGACAGTGAAGTCTTGATTATCGTGACATATAAAAAAATTTTTTTTAAAAAAATTTCCCAACAATGTGTTAATAAAAATACAATTTTGGGTTACAATCAGTTTTTCCCATATTTAATTGGTGAGTCCCTTAGAATGTGTGTGTTGATCGGTTTTGTATATCAATGTTTTTTGTAGCATTACATCATGGTCAATAAGTACATTTAAGCATATTTTTTACAATTATGTGTAAAGGGGAGGAGACATCAACCTTCCCTGGTTCCATGGAACACCGAAAACCCGCATGTGGATTGGGGGGCCCGGAATGCATATCCGTTGTTTATATATTTTTACGGGTCTGTGTGGAGGGTTTTTGCTTATTGGACTATTCGGAAATATGTCTGACCGGGGGGCAAAAGAAAAACTTTATAATGTAACAGTTTTTGCAGCAGGGGCGTTGCCTCACATCTATATGTTCTATATTAATTAAAACGGACTGCATTCACTTTGGGGTTTGTGACCTCCGAGCTGTTTTGTCATTAATATGCATACCCTGGAGTACATTTACATATCCCCCCCGCGCCCGGCATCCATTCTCCTGCGGGGAAAACGGTATGGTTAACTTTCCCATTCCCCCTGGCCCAGGATGCATATGTCCCCCGGGTGTTCAGATGACATGCTTATATCCCGCATACAGGCCTTAAGGGGTGGGTTGTTTGGGGGTTTTTTTTTTGCCCGGGGGGAAACCCCCCTTAATTTAAGGCCATGGGCCGTTTGTCCGTGTCATGGTCCCATGCCCCAATTTTAACCGGGGCCGGGGTGTACCTTGTAGATCTTTTTATATAATTGCACGGTTTTTCCCTTTCCAAAAACCCTGTATGTATCCTGGGGCAAATTTACGGGGTTTTATTTTTGGGACTTTCACTGAGCCACAGACATGTCCTTTGTTTTTTTGGGGCCGGTTCGCTGTGCTACAATTTAACATGGGGGAACAGGTTAACCCAAAAGGGCCCCGGTTTTTTTGTTTTTGGGGTTTTTTTTTGGGAAAACCTTGGTTTTAAACATTGAAAAGGGGGGGTTGCGCCCCAAAGGCTTTATGCTGTGCCATTATGTCTGGGTATATGGTTTCTTCCTAGATGATTCCAAAATGACCCCGGGGGGTTTGGGTTTCCCAAAAGGGGGGGGAGGGGTTGGGGTTGAAACCACCCTCCCCTCCTGGTCCCACCCAAAAGTCTGGAAAGGTGCCCGAGAGAAGGGGGGCCCCCCCCTGGCCCATGTTTGGGGGCATGGTGGCCCCTGCCCTGGGTGAGCTTCCCCAAACCAGCCCCAAAATTTCCCCGGGCCAAACCCTCCTTTTCAAATTTCCCCAAATTTTTTGGGTTTCCCTGACCGTGGGGAACCCCCAAACAATTTAGATACGGCTCTGGATCCCTCCCAAAATGGTTAAGACGATTCCTTAAATTACAACCCCAAGGAGTTAAATTGGGAAATTTTTTTAAAATTTCCAAAATTGGAAAAAAACCCTTTTTGTCATCCCGGGAAAAAACCCCTTTTTTAAAAACATTTAAACCTTTTTGGGGAACAGGCATGTACTCAAACCCCCAATTTAAAAAACCCCCCTTTCCGATACCCCAAATGAATCCCCCATGGGGGGAATTTTAAAGTAATCCGGGAAAACTCAATGGGAAAAGTTTCCCAAACAAAAACCCCGGGCCAGGGGGGTTTTTTTTAAAAAAAATCAGGTTTTTCCCAGGTAGGGTGAAAGAGCAATTTTCCCAAAAGGGCCAACCCTGGATTCCCCATTGTTGACAAGCCTTTCGCAAAACCAGGAAAGGAAAAAGGAACCTGAGAAAGGGGGAACGACAACCCTTTATGGCATCAGACATTTTTCGTTTTATTGGGCGTTTGGTTTGTGAAAAAGTCCCAAAGTATAACCCCCCGCCAACAATCTGTGAGAAAAATTCTTGCCATATTGCGTGAAAATCTCGTGTTTCCACACCGCACGGGGGAGGGGCCCCGGGGGCCCCAATTTGTTAAAATAAAAAAAAAATTTTCATTATCATTCAACCACTCCAAGATCCCAGGTCCCCCGATTGGGTAATTGCCAAAAAAACCAAAAAAAAAAGGGTACCCTTGGGGGGTTCTACACCGGTGGAAACCCCTACCCGAACCCCGGGGCCCGGGTTTTGGGAACTGAAACAGCATTGGGGTAGATTCCATTGAAAATTTTGAAGGGGTTAATGTATCAAGGTCATTGCCCTTTTATCTACTCTTGCTATTTGGGAAATCCCCCCCCAGAAATTTTTGGCATCAATAAAGGCCCCAGTTTAAAAAATTGGGGCTCAAAAATGTGTTAACTGACCATGGAAACCCCTTTATGTTCATCCCCTTGCCCCAATTTCCGATAAAGGCCTTCAACCCCCTCTGATCTATTTTTAAAAATTGACCCAAAAAGGGGGTTCCCTTGGCATGAAAGGGGGGTTTTTCAATTATACCAACATATTGTTTTAAAATTTAAATGTACGAGCTGTTTATTTGAAGGTGCTAATTGATTTTTTTAATCCTTTAAATGTTTTTTAAATTTTTCACCCTTTTTTTTTTTTAATTTCATTTGGTTTTTGTTTTTTATGGAAATTTTTTTTTCAGGGGTTGATTTGTTTAAAATTTTTGGCAAATCCGGCATTATTGTAAAAGTCAACTTTTAAAACATTTTTTCTTTTAAAAATTATATTTTGAAAATTTACCCAAAATTTGATTCCCATTGTGGATTTAACCCAAGTGTTTGTTTTCCCCGGGGAAAAAGAATCTAAACACCAAAATTTAAAAGATTACTGCATTTTAGTACCCAATTCTCTTAGGGTATTTGGGACTGATTTAATTCCCCGGGTTCTGGTGGTTGGGGTTTAAGTCCCCCCTTTTTTTTCACCTTTGGTTTTCTTGTTTTTTGGGGGTGCAATTAGTCCCATGGTATTCGGAAGCCTTTGCAGGAAATTCCCCGGGGATTTGGGTCCCTTTGCCGTTTTCCCTATGTAATTGTCTGGAAATGGTTAACTGCACTTTCACCCTGATTTTTTGGGATGGGTTTTTTATACAATCGGGGACCACACATTTCCCCCGGGGGGAAAAAGGGGGGAAAAAAAAAACCGGGGGGAGTTCTAAACCCAGACCCCCCCAATACTACCTTCACATTTCATTTCAAAATGTGGGGGGACATGGACCCTACCTGGGTTTCTTGGATTTTGGTGCATTTTAAAACTTTTTTTGCCTTTTGGGGGCAATGACCTGTTCACTGGTCCCATTGGGGAAACTAGCGGTTTGGTTTTTTTTGGGTTCAATGGCCCAAAGTGTATTGTTAAAGTTCGGGGTTTCCACCCCGGTTTTCATGTGGGGGGTTTTCCCCCTACGGGTGTTTCCACCCCTTCAATGGGCTACTCCCGTTTTTTTTGAAAATTCAACTCCCAAAAATCTGGAGAATGTTCATATAAAAAGAACCCCGGGACAACCCACGATTTTCCCAAAAACACCACAAAAGTTATACCAAATTCTTTAAATGGCCAAGGGGGGCCAATTTTTTAAAAAATTTGGGCAAGTTGTGTTACAGGTCCACCGTTCCCTGGTAGGGGGCCTTCCTTTTTTGGGTTAGGCTTTCCCGGTGTTGGACTTTTGGGGGGTTCAATGAGTCCCCAGTGATTTTTTAGCCACCGCTTTAAAATTGGGTTTTATTTTGGGGCCACTGGCCTAGGTGTACCTGCAAAATTTCCTACTGGACACTGTATGGGTGTCAATTTTCCCCTGCTTTGCACTCCATGGTTTCATTAAGCGGGGAAAGGTACCCAAAAATCCCCCCCAAAGGGGAAAAAGGTTCCTTTAAACCCCCCAGACATACCCGTCCCTTTATCAAAAAACCCCCCCAAAAATTTCAAGGGGGGTTATTCCCGTTTTCCATGGGATTTCGCTCTTCTCTTCTGGGCATTTAAAAAAAAAAGGGTCATTGTTCCTTGCCAAAAAGGGTTTAGGTGCTGAAAGGGTTCGGTTTCAATTTTTTTTCCTAAATGGAACCCCCCCGTGCTATGTAAATTTTTGTCGGCTTTCCGGGCGTTTTCCGTCTGTGGGTGCAAACCGGATGTTTTTTACACCCCCTTACTTTTGGGCACAAAAGGGGTTTTCCCAAAAAAATCATTCCGTTGGGGTTAAAAACAAGTAAGGGGGTATCCCCCACCAACAAGACGTTACATCCGGGAAATTTCCGCCCATTTTCAGTAAACATTTCTCATGTTGGAATTTGTATGCAGGGAAAAGAATTTTTTCTGTATTGGTTTTTATGGCCCGTTACCATAAGCTTGCCGGGCAATAAAAATTTGCACAAATTTTGGGGTTCCTTTGGTTAAAAGGGTTGTCTAGCCATTTCACATTGCCCCACTGTATAAGGAGCTGAACCGGCTTCCCATGGGTTCATTCCTGCCCAAATCCGTGTTGGGGTACCCACCCGGTTAAACAAATGGTACTACGGGGGGACTTTAATCATTGGTACAATGTAATTAACCGGGTTCCCCCGGGACATTCCCCTATCCACATCCCGACAATTTACCATTCATTCATGTCCCTGGGGGGAACCCCTAGTTTACTTTCAGAGGGGGGTTTCCAAATAAATTCCAAAATCGGGGACAAGTCCCGAAAGGTCTCCCCCCCCGGGGTTGGGGGTTTTTTTCCGTTTGGCAACGGTCTTTTGGTGGAATGATCCAAAACCCCGGTCCCCTTTACCCCTTCTTTTTTGCCACGTTGGGTATTTTTTCCCCCATAGGCTTTTTCCCCCCTTAGCACCCAAAGTCCCCTAGGTTAAATCCCAACCCCCGCAAAAATGGGGGACAAAGGGCCCAGGGAAAAATAACGATCTTTGATCCCAACATTTTGGGTCCCAAAAATCCTTTGGGGACTTTGTTGGCAGTCGGGCCGAAGGGGCGTCCCTCGCCCCCTAAATGGCAAAGGCCTTACACAATAAATTTGTTCAATTTACCCCCTTGGCTAAGCCAATTTTTGCAAATGGTCTCCCAAAAATGGTCTATTTTCCCATGTCATATAAAGGCTGGTGTCCCTGGGCTTGGGTCCCAAAATTTTTACATCTAAATTTTTAAAACCCCCCAAAAGGTTTCTAAAGTTTCGAAAAATGGGGGGCCCTATGGGCAATTCACAATATCCCCTTCCCGATTGGGGTATTGAAAATTTTAAAAAAAACAGGCATTCCCTGGGGGAATTTTTTAGGGGCCCTTCAAGGGTTCAATTGGGGGGTTGTTTTATTCCCCCCTGATTTTTAAAATTTTTCTAAGGGGTTTTCTGTCGGGGGATTTTTTTACCATACTCAAACCATTTTTCTGAAGTGTATCTGACCCAAAAAAAGGGGCCCAAAAACATTTAAAACAGCAGGGCTCGTTTGTTATGCAATTAGGAATTCCAGTACATGCTACCAAAGGGTTTTGTGCCTTTTTAGGCCATTAAAATTTTGGAAATTTTCCCCCTTTTCCCCCGAACCACACAGGGCCCCCCCCGTGCGGGGGTTTTCCCGCACCACTTTTCCCCATTAAATTTCCCCCCCCCTGCCTTTTTTAGATTTTTAAAAGGGTGGGTTTTTTTTGGACCTTTATAATATTTACTTTACAAATTTCCCGTGCAAAATTTCAATGGGTTTTCTTATTTAAGTTCTTTTATGTGGTTTTGTTTTTCCAAACCGATAATTGTTTAAAAAGGCAATGCTGGTTTCTCATTTAAAACCCTGGGAAAAAACCCAACAAACATTACCCCGTTGGTATTAACCCCCTTTTTTGTTGTTTAACAAAAATCTTGTTTTTCTGAAAAGGGGGTTTGTATTCCATTGTTGTATTTAACATTGCCTTGGAAAATTTAAAAAGGTCCTTTTTTTGGTTTGTGGGTTTACTTTTTTTGGTTTTGTTTTTTTTGTATGGGAACATTTCCCTATGTTTTCTGTTTGCCTTAGGCTTTTAATTTCCCCCGGGGCAGTTTGGGGCCTCTTTTTGGTTTCCATCCAGCAATTTCCACGGACAAAAGGGTTTTCCCCCAACCCCATTTTTATTCTGGTTTTTTTTTTCATTATTCAAAAAGGCGGTCATACAATTGGGGGCAAAATTCCTGAAAAGGCCCCAGTCAATCCAAATTTTGTGCAAAAGACGTCCATTAACTCCCATTTGGGGGGGAAATTTTGGGGAAACCCCCGGGTTTTTTTATTTCCTTGGAATTCGAAAATTAAAGCTTTACCGGCACAATAAGGTAATTAAAAAATAAATTTTTCCAAAATTTTTTAAATTTTAATTTTTTTTTGGGGGTTTTTTTTAATTTTTTTTATGCTTTTAAATGGTTTTTGCTTACACCCATACTTTTTGTGGAAACCCTTTTCCAAAACCCTGAACCCCCTGGCAGGAAAAATTTTTCCCCGGGGCGGGGAATTTCCCTTTTTTTTTAAAACCCCCGGCCGGGGGTTTGGGGTTTGCCTTTCCTTTAATTGCCTGTTCTTTTTGGGGAAAGGGTTTTGGGTTTCATTGGCTGCTTTTTCTCCTTTGGGGGGCCGTTCCTACACATTGTTGCTCAGGGCAGACCCAACCCCCCCCTTCCCCCTTTTTGGCGGGGGTCCTTTTTTTCCGTACCCCGGGAAAAGGGGCCCTTACCCCCTGGGTTCATGACCGAAGCATATTTTCCCAGCCCTAACCCAAAAAAAAAAATTTTTTTAAAAAAATTTTAAACCCTTTTATATTGTTATTACCATGTCTAAATTTCCACCTTAAGTTCCTAAGGTTAAAAATCAACCCCCTTCAGTTTTTTTCCCCGAAACTATCCCACTTTTTATGGGTTCCATGGGGACTTTAAAAAACAAACCAAAATTCTAACATTAACCTTTTAAATTTTTAAAAGTTTGTTCCCTTTCCAAAAACATAATCTTTTAGTAATCACAAAACCCCGGTACCCCTTTCTCCCCTATCTCTTTAAAAGGCCCCCTTCCATTTTTACCTATCAGGTTACCCATTTTCCCTCAATTAGTGGGGGAATCCCCCACTGGGCTGGTTTTTTCCCCCCCCAAAAATTTTGCAAAGCTGGGGGGGGGGTAACCCTAAACCCGTAGGGGACAAATATTTTCCCCCCCCTTTTTTTTTTCCCTTATCCCTTTTAAAAATTTGCTTTTAGGACATCCAAAGGCCCCTGATTTTGTTGCGTATCGTCCTGATCGCTTTCCCTTTTCTATTTTTAAACCCCCCTTTTTTTAAAATATTTGTAATGTTTGGGCAAACCCCCCGGCATAGTTCTCAGCAAATTTAACCACCCCAAATTGGGGATGGTTATGGGTACCCTTTTTCAAAACCCCCAACCCAAGGGGGGGTTCAACATTTTTAATGATGAAAAGGGGAAGGGGCGAAAAATATTTCCCCAAGGGGGCCCCCAAAGCAAACTGCTGCAGGGGATGTCCCCCTAAAAAAATTGAAAATAACCCGGAAATCTTCATTCCCAATGTGGCTGTCCCTACACATGTTCCGGGGCAAATTTTTCACCATTATTCCCAAAAAATTCTTGGGTTTGTTTCCCCCCCCCCTTTTTTGGGGGTTTAATCTAATCAGGCTTATTTTTTTACCCCTTTTAACCTATGTTTAACTTATTCGATTTCTGACCCAAAACCTAAGCTGGGGGGCCCACAAGGGGTTTTTTTAAAAGGGGAAACCCATTTTTTAAACTCCCCAAAAACCCTCCACATTCGTTCCTCTGTTTTGGACCCGTGCCTGAAACAACCTTCAAATAGTTTGTATGCTTCCCTACTTTTTTCCCCCCCTCAGTGGGAGGTACTTTATTAGTCATTAAGGGGGGTGTTTTTCCAAAATTACCCAAAACCCTTTCTTATTAATAAGTATTAGAAAACCTTCCTAGTTGTTTAAAATTTTTCCTTGGATAAATTGATTAGGCCAGGTTCAATTTTAATCTTTAAAGGGGAAAACATTATTTATCTAACAAGAATTCAACATTAACTAGGGGTTGATTAGGCTCCCATGGACCCTTTTTGGGTTGAACCAAATATTTTCCAACAATTTTCACCAATTTTCCCCTTTTATTTCTTGGCCTGATTTCCCCTTTATTAGGGTTCTTTGTGAATCTTTAAAAGGCAACTGTTTTGGGGGTAACTCCTTAAAAATTACAGCAATGATTTACCTTTGGCCAGGGGTGAACAAAATTATGCCCCTTTTTTCATGTTTTTTGGGGTTTAATTTGCATCTTGTTAAATGCGGTTTTGTTTTTTACAATCTTAGGTTTTCCATGTTTCTTCAGGAACCCCCCCTGGGTTTTTATCTGATTGGGTCCATATGTTGTCTATTTAATTTGCCTTATATATCTCTTTACCTTTTTTGGACCATACATTGTGTGTTCTTGACCATTCCAAATTTAAAAATTTTTTAATTAAATTTTTTCAAAATTCCTATTTTATTTTTCCAAGACAATTAAAACAAAATGGGGTTAAAAATTTTTTTACTTCCGGGGAAAGGGGTATTTTTGACTTTGTTTTTCTTCTGTTCACTTTTAACATTTTTTAAATTCATTTTTTCAAAAATGATGTTTCACAAAATTTTTTGGAAAAAAACTTGATTTAAAATCTCGGTAATCTTTTAAAATTTTTATGGGGAACCAATTCCCCCCCTTTTTAAAAACTTTTGTAATTTCCTTCCGGTTCCAAACCCTTTTTAAAAGTTATTTTTACTTTCCCTTTTTTGTGAGCAGCTTATCGTTTAACTAAAATTTTTCCTCATAAAAATACTTACCTTCATCAATTTTCCTTTAAAACCCCGTACTAATCTTCTCCCTTGACTGGTTCCTTTTTATTCAAAATTTGGTACACTAAAAATTTTTTCTCTTCTCTTTTTTAAATAAATGCTTATCACTTTCCTAAATTTCAAATTTTTTGAAAAATTTTTAAATTTCCTCCTTTATTGCCACTCTTGCATAAAAATTTTTTTTTACCCTTCCCCATTTCACAAAATTTTGGACAAAGAATTATTTTCATTACAAAACCCCAAGGTTTATAATTTTAAAATTTTGGGAATCCCCCACTAATTTTTGCAATTCCCCATAAAATTTTGAAGCCCAAAAGGAATATAATTCTATGACACCCCCCCAAAAATTTTGTGGGAAAAATTTTCCCCTTTTGGGGTGGTTAGGGTGACATTTATTATTATGGGGTTGTTTTCCTTCATTGGAGTTTGGCACACGTTTTTCCCTTTAAAAATTCCCCAGGGTTTTATCTCCTTTAAAATTTTGTAAACCCCCAAAAATTTTATTATCCCTTTGGGGAAATCAAAAACGGTTTTTTTTAATTCCTCCCCTGTTTTTCCCCCCCCAAAAATTTTTTTTGGGGCCCTAATCCTTTCTTTCCTTTATTCTTAAGGGTGTGAACAGCTTCCATTTACCCACTATTATGGGTTTGATTTTGCTTTGGGCTATAGGTTTTAAATTGTTTCCCCAAAGGGAATTTCTTGTAGTATAAGGGTAACCCTAAAAAAAACCTTCCCAGGTAACCATTGTATCTTATTTCCCCCAAACCAAAAAATTTTTTTTCTATGGGGTTACCCCCAGTAAATTTGAACAAACTGTTTAAAATTAATTTTAAAACCCAAAAAATTTTTTAATTTTTTAAACAAATAGAATGGTTACAAATATTGCTTTTTTTTTAAGCTTTAAACCATTATGTTAAACCCCAAATGAAACGACCCGTTTTTAAAAAAAAATTTTTTGTGAAAGGTGTCATTCCAGGCCTGTGTCCACGAACCGCAAATGAAATTTCCTCTTCTATCCGGGTTTTCTAAAATTCCCCCCATGTTTAGGGGTTATTTTTTTTTTTTTGTTTTTTTAACCAAATGTACCATCCCCTGTTGAGACATGTCTCTACCCATGGCTCCACAAAGCCGCATATCTGAATACATTAGACGTTAATATTGGCTTTCTCACTGTGGATATGTGCAGTCCGTGTTCAAGGATTGCTCCTCGTCATAACCACGTCGGCTTTTCTGCTTTCGTAGTTGCTGTTTGCATTGTTTGTACAGTTTCTACATCTAAACTGTCTGAGGTTTGTCATTCCTCATTCACACAAACACTTTCCAACTGTGAGGCTGCTTGTTTTGCAGATGCATGAGCTCATGCCTTACCTTTCCTACTGTTATCCTGTTGCTTTCTATGACCTGCACATTTACAATTACCTACTTTAGTGGGTAACTGAATGGAGTCTAATGCATATGATCGGTTTACCGGTGGATGTTATCATTCCCCTATTCTTCCACTGCTGCTCATAAACATGCACTGTACAGACAACATACTGACTATCGGGACATATGTCCACACATCAGTTTTCCGCTACAGTACAAGCACGTGTTAAAGCTATCTATTCTGCTGCTTGAGCAGACACGTTATGCTGCAGGGTTTGTCCGTCTACAATCTCATTATCAATAACTACTGCATAACCTACTTGATTCGTTCCTGTAGGACTCTGTCTACTTGATCCGTACATTAACTGTCACCTCTGCATCATCTAAGGGTATATCAGTGATATCATGTCTGTGTGTAGTTATTTAATCCATTTCGTATAGGCAACTGTGTGGTGTGCCATACACAGGTGTCGGACGTGACGTTGATAGGTTTCATGTTGTACAACGTTCAATCACCATATGAGGTTGACTCAGTGGTATGGTCAAACAAGACAAATGTCTAGCACGGGTCAGGAATGCTATCTTCTCTTGCAGCAGACTGATCGCAACTGCATGAGACATTCTCACAGTGAGAGGGTGGTCTAGTAACATTACGGCCGGGGCCTGTACTGCCATGGGTGCTACAACTACTGCCTGTACACAATGTGGCACTGACCATGCCACAGTGTCTAACTACAATGAGTAGTAAGCTATGTAGCGTTGCTTACTTCCCTGCTGTTGCATCAAGACTGACGTCATATATCTCCGCTTACAATCTACGGTCTGACAACATGTGTTATGCTTATTCAGGAGACCTACTACAGCTGTTGAAGCTATCAATCGTTCTAGTCTGCAGAACGCTGTTTCTGCTACTGTAATCCAGTGTAGTATCTGTTGTGCTGCCATAGGTGTATTAAAGATTAAGGCAAACAATACAGCGGATTCCAAAGCATTGTTTGGTATCCAGCTTTGACAAATGTTAGTCGGCCCAGACAGGACTTCATTCCCTTCTTGTTAGTTGGCTTGGGTGCTTATGATATTGCTACCTTCCTATCGTCATGTGATGTTCTACCCTACTTGGATACCACATATGCCAGGTAATTGACCTGTATTCTCTGTAGTTGCAATTTATGCTTGCTTACTTTATGTCCCTGTTCTGCTGAATATCTCAATAATGCTATTGTATCTTCCATACATTGCTGCTGGGTAGGGGCCGCAAGCAGAATATCATCCACATAAAGTAGAACTTGACTGGCCCCGAGTGGAGTTAACATCGGAATGTAGCTAGCCATCTCCTGTGGGAATATCGTTGTACTTTCACAGTATCCCCGCGATAGCCGGGTATGGCTGTATCTGTCACCCTGACTGTACATGCAAAGCAATACGGACTATGTGGATGTATAGGTATTGCAAAGGAAGCATAGCTTATATGTACCACGGTAAGATACTTCTGTGGCATGTTCATAGCATTGAATATAGTGTGTGGGTCTGGCACCATCACTACCCTAGGTATTCTTACATGATTTACAGCTTGTACATACTGTACCATCCGCCATTCCCCTTTTGGTTTCCGATCAGAAGATACAGGGGTATTGCATGGTGAATAGCGATTACTTTGTGGATGGGGAATTCCCTCTATGACTTTACAGATATCTTCTGGTGTCCACGGTCTATACGCTATGGGGGTTGGGTCCTGGCCTTCCTGTCCTGCATGAGGGTTCGGTACTTCAATTAATTGACAGATATCCTCACTCTGTTTTACTGACTGTCTTCTTACTCGGGTGTCCCTAGGTATGTTACGTGTTCGGGATGTGGTTTCAATAGCTTCTGTTACATTTGTTTGTTGTGCTACCTCTGTTGCCACAGGATAACGTGTGGGGACTAGCCTGCCCTCCCACTTCATATCCTGGATGTAGTATCGGAGGTGGTAGGGGGTTGTGGGGCTATCGGTACTACTGTATTATGATCTTCTCTGTGTACGTATGATGCTTAGCCATTTGTGGTGTTCTGTTCCCTTCGGTTCACTACCTCAATCCACCTATGTGCATGACGGATACCCAATTGTCGCTGTGTTGTCGCCTGCACATCTTAGGGCTGCCACCTTTTCAGATGCACAATGTGGGACATTAGTGTTCGGAACGTGTAATTTTCCAGGAAAAAGCATACCCACGGCCAGTACATAGGTCAGGATTTCACTTTTTGCCAGGAGAGCGACCAATTGTTGGAGCATTTCAGTTGCTTATTCTGTTTATTATGATATTTTGTTGTTCCAGATACAAAATTACTGTTTTATGCTACCATTTTGAAAGATATCTGGGAAATGTTTTTCCTGAGATATCAGGACATTTGCCATTTGTTCGGTTTGTTTGCAGGACACAACTGGCCAAAGAGGGACTGTCCCTCTCAGGGTGGGACAGGTGTTTACCCTAGGACATGTGCATCACATTTTCAGGGATTACAATGTTTCAGTAACGATATTTTGTGTAATATACCATCCATGTCATATTTATTACCCCATTTTGCTGCATAACTCACATTATGTGCTCTCTGCGATTGCATATACTTCACGTCACCCGTCAAACGCGGATCACATGATCTGTTTCTTCAATAATCTCCCATATCCTCTGCACGACTGCTTCGTACCCTTCTCTCATACCACGTGGTGTCTCCTTCCCTGTATCCACTGTAGTGTCTACAATCACTATTTACTCTGCTGTGTGTTCCCCTGACCTATGTTCAGATTTAACAGTATTTGGATAGGTCTTCGACCCGCTATCACAACTGTTAACAGAAACTCAATGTAGTCTGGTCCCTGATCTACAATAGAGACAAAGAGGCAAACACTCCTTACCTGGGCCTCCTGTTTAAGGCTGCACGCTTTCTTCTTGGGATCCAGTTTTCCGCTTTTCAGCCACAGATCAGACAGTAAACAGCCTCTTTACACACAACAATTCAGTCGGAGGTCTTTTCATTCAAGAAGAACCATTTAGGCAAATTCTCCTGCGTAGATGTCTAACCAGCCATGCACTCTGACCTGTAGCTTACCAAGGGAATTCGGATTACAAGGATCACAATGTGAAATAAGTTGTTAAAACCAGACTGTAGTTATCAGTAGGCTTTTCTAAGTGACAGCCAATAACACAGGAGGCTCGGGTTCGAAAGTTTTAGTAGTGTACACAGGCAGGCTAAATAATATACAGTCCAAGTATGAGAGTGTTGTCTGACTCTATACAGTAAGCAGTTTCTTTATATAGTGTTTACAATCAGCTTTTGCCCACCTTACTGACGTGGTCGGTCACAGGGCATTTCCATCACTATGGTCCACAATAGTCTATACATACGTGGGTGCTGGGGTCGTGCTTTTAAAATGTTTTCTCATGAGAATAACACAGCCTTGCAAGGCACCTTGTAAATTACAGTATCCTTCTGTGATTGTAGCTGTTTCAAGGACCCTAGACTGTTCCGATACAGTGGACAGTTAATTTCTTAATACGTTGCTTTGTCTCTCTGGTAAGGAGTTGTACTGTTATCTTCCATTGAGCTCACAAGGCCATCCTCCTCAGGGGAAGGAGTGCTGTTATGCATGTACATACATTTATTGTTCTGTAACCCAGCAAATAATTAATGATGACAGACATGAGCCTGCTGTCCTGCTTACTGCCAGGTTCAGAATTCCATCACAGTACAGCTTAGCTTCACCAATTACATGCAGGCTTAATTCTACTGCCATATTGTACGGTACAATTCAATACATTATATAGTATTTCGAGTGTAAACTGGAACTTCATATGTGTTTCTATATATATTTTTGAACAACAGCCATCCAGCCATATGCATGTTGTTCCATCCTTTACCTTGACCGTGTGTATTTGTCCGTCCAGCCACGCTAATCTCCACATGTGATGTCCCAGTTTCCCTTCTTTGCCTGTGGCACCCTGTTAGGATGTCCTGTTTGTTAGGCACCTGTTCCGCTATATGTGATCGACTTCACTGCATAGATAATCATCGATGCGGTGGTCCAACGACCCGACTTGTCCACATGTGTACAGTTATGTGCACCGTGTCGTATGCAAACCTAGATGGTTTGGACGGGTACATACTACATGCGGATGTACACATTCTGCTGACACATTCACATGCAGCCATTTACATATCTGTACCTGCGGTGGGTTGCTGACATGTGGGGTACGTATTTGCCCGCATGGCATTGCCTAACACAAACATCTTACCACAGTTCAGGTATGCACATTGTGTGTGGTTGTATAGCTGCACACGGATGCTAGCAGGTTTGGGTGCAGGGGTATACATGGGTGTGACTGACATGTACAATGAGGCTATTGTGTAGTACATCCGAATGCATGGGTTCTGCTTCTGGATATTACACTTCATCATACACCATCCAGTGTATGCAACAGAGATGTTGCTGGGTCTGGGATATGTTGCTATGCACATGTTTGCCTGTGTTTGGGGTATCTTGCTTCCTTACTGTTGTTATGTCGGCACAGCTACCCGGCTATGTACTGTCACTACTGCTTGTGACCATTATGGTTGGCACCTTTTCCAATGCCCATAGTGGGGCATGTTATGTGGACACTTCAGAATTTGCAGGACTACACATACCCAGGGCTAGTGCAGTAGACAGAACTTCACTTGTTTGCCATACTATGAGCCTATTCTGTAAGCATTTGGGTTCCTTATTTATTTTCTTATGCCATGTCTGTGTTCCATATAGTAATGTATATGTTTTATGCTACTATTACATGTATATTGCGGGAATTTTTGGCAGGGGATCGGAGGTCATTTTCCATTTTCCGATTGTTGCAGGGACACAACTGTCCAATCAGGGACTGTCCATGGCACTTTGGGACAGCAGGTAACCCTGGTGACCATGCCCATGTCGCTGCTGGGGTTTCCACCTTTCCAGTTTCCAATCTGGGATATTTCCGGGACTCACATCTGACTTTACAGGCCGACACATACACATGGTCACTATATAGCATAGAAATTCACTTCTTTCCCTTTATAATTTGCTTATCATTGTGGCAATTTCCTTGCTTATTCTGTTTCTTGTGTCATTTAGGTATTTCTGTTACAGAAATAACCAATTGATGCTACCATTACATTACATACGGGATATGATTGGGTCCTACAATCATAGCACATCAGCCATTTCTAATATGTTTTTTCGGGACACAACTGTGCATGGAGAGACTGCCCGAAGCAAAGTGGGACAGGTGGTGACCTTAGTCGCTGCTCCTATGTCGGTGCGGCGGCCTGACATGCTGCTGTACACCTTCTCTGAGTGTAACCACTGACAGTGCATTGCGGACGGAGGCGGTCTTATGCGCATCCTTTGCTCCTTGAGCGGGTACACTTATGCCTTGGTGGCTTGTATTTGCTTCTCCATTAATATGGGAGGGGGTCTATGTTGCATACTCTACGTGCGTTTCATTCTGCATGGGACCTGGCTGCTGCCATTACTATTATGGGCGGACCGTGGCTGTCAGCACATTAGGTTGCTCACCTCCTGCCGGCTTAGACACGCCTCCAGACGCATCCTACCTGGGCTCGCTCACGTACACTACGCACGTGTTTGTGGTTCCGGTGCACTCTCATTAATATGTATATGGCGCTACTGCGCCGGATATTCCATGCACCGCCGGCGCAAGCCTTACGCCGGCCTTGCGCCGAGCTTCATGAATCCCGGGGAATGTCATTTATTCTTTCATTCCACATAACGCATACAACATAAAATAACATTTAATCTATTATTTTAGCATATTATTTAATTCTATTCTTATAATATCCATATATAATTATATGCATGTTTATTTTATCCATGTCTTTTATATCTTCAAAAAATCTTCTTTATATAGTTTCCCCATAAAGTTTTTACTTATTTTACATTTCAAAAACACATATTCCGTAGTTTTTTTCTTCTTTGTGACAATGTAAGCATATCCTATCACTTTTCTTTATATATAGCATATTTCCTTTTACTGGCAATTTATCTATTACCAGTCTCCCCAACAAATCTTGACATTCTACTTTCTGATTACAGCATTTGCTTCTTATTTTTATAGCTTTATTTTTTCATCTGTTAGATTTTCCCATGGTTTTACATTCTTATAACACACTTTTATATATTTTTCTATATCATCAGTTTTTATTTTCCACAAAATATTTTTTCTAGGTAACATTTTATTTCTTCATTTATGCACTCTTTTTCTCTTTTACTGTTTTTTACCATGCCCCCAAATTTATCATACATATCTTTATACAGTTTTACTACAATTTTTTTTCATTTCAAGGTTTAAGTCTTTAGAATGAGTAATTCTGGGACTGCTTTTCATGTGGATATGCAGGAGGTCCATCAGAGTGGGGTCTGACAATGCCCTGTATGCCAGGGATAGATCTCCCCTCAAAAGCCTGTAGAAGACAGAATACAGGGATAGCGCCTTGAGGCAGTCTACACAGGACATATTATGTCTGCCCTGTATTCTTTTAGTGAAGAATATGCCTGATTAGGTACATACCAAAGGGGGCATTGCATTTAATGATAGGTCTGATGAATGCCGAATACAGTGGATTTCCTTGTACTTAGATGCCATATCTTTATTAGTTGAGCAACATGGTTTACCTTTATAAAGTTGAAAATCATATTGTCAATTGGCACGTTGTGCGAACCGAAATTATGAATTCTGCATGTCGAACATCACTGAAGTTCGAAACTCAGTAAATCAAACAGCAGATTCACTGAGTATCGAATTCCAGTGTTGAACACAATGTAATGCAGGCAAGCCCCCCTGCAACCCCCATGTGGGGGGGGGCTGTTCCCCCCACACCCCCCTACATTAATATTCTAACTCCGAGATCGCACTACAGTGGGGAAAGGGTCGATTTCCTGATCCCCACTATAGTGCAATCTGCACCCAAAATGCCGAATCTGCAATGAGCGAATGTCGCTGTGCATTCACTCATTGCACATTCGAAGCATTTTTTTTGACCTTACAAAAACTGGAAAACGTCCTTTCAAACTTTTTACTTTCACACATGTGCAGTACTGTGCACACATACCACATGCTCTGGTTCCTGAACTAAATCTGTTTGCCCCTTCCAACTTAATTTCAAATAACTTTTTTAAATTCATCCCAGCTTTGTTGACAAACATAGGTCTTTCACCCACCCTCATAAATACATCATTATTGCTTCTAAAAAGGTTCTAATCCCCCCCCCCAGGGCTTTTTTTATTTTGCTGGTATTATGATTCAATTGTAAAACAATGAATGTTGTCATACTTTTTATGCTGATGATTGCTAGAAACAAACACATTATTAATGTTCTTAGTAAGGCCCACCCCTAAAAGTGGCTTATAAAAAGTATCCCACTTTCCATATACTTCACTAATAATCCCATCCACCAGATTCATGGGGTAGCCTCTCTCCTGGAACATAATGGAAACCTTGTCAAGCTTGGGACCCAAATCTTCAAAATGTGAAGTCATATGGGCTACTGTAGTAGCTTGTCCCTTGACAATACTTTTTTTCTGCCTCAGTGGATGATTACTCCCGAAATGTAGATATGCATTACAGAAAGTGTTCTTTCTTTATATTTTGAACTTAAAACCATTTACCTCATTTGAAATATAAGTATCTAAGTAATTCATACCCTTCGTATCATACTGGTATGTAAAATCCAAAAAATCTGTACTTGAATTTAAATATTGTATAAATCCCTCTACTTCCTGACCAGAGCCTTGCCATAAAATAAAAATATCATCCAGGTAATGTGAGTACACTTTTATATTGCCCCAAAAAGTAAATCCTTAACATATGTATTTTCCCAACCCAGTAGAACTAAGTTTGCATACACTGGGGAGCATACCACCCCCATGGCGAACCCCCTTGATTTGTTCCTCATTGAACCACAAAAAAATATTTCCCAAAACAATGCTCACAAACTCACAAATTAAAGTTGCCATATCATGCTCTAACTCGGATTCCTGGAATAAAACTTGTTCAAAAAATTCAAGGCCTTCTTCCTTTTGTATTGTGGTGAACAAATCTTTAACATCCAGAGTAAAAAAAACAATGTCTTTTGCCCATATTTTCTTCTTTAATAATCCCAAGAATTCCCACAAGTCCTTCACTAAATGCGGGGTATTATCAACCACATGTTGTACACAAGTATCTCTTAGAACACCCAAGGGATGAATTTTGGAGCCCCTTGTGGCTACAGTAGGTCTAAAAGGGGTTTCAATATATTTTTATGCATCTTTGGTATTCCAAAAAATGCAGGTATTACTGGTTCCTTTCTAAACAAAAAAATCATATAACTCAGAGTCTATTCTCCCATCAAGTAGAAATTCTTCAAGGTATGAATCAATCCTTGAATATGAAATATTAATCTGATTTTGGATACCCGTATATAAGTTGTCTCATCAAATAATAAATTGTGCATTTAATTTGAATAATCCATACTTTTATACAACACCACCCCACCCCCCTTGTCTGGAACCATAACACATATCTGTGTGTCTCTCCTTAGATCCATCAAAGTATTATATTCTCCTTTAGTTAAATGTACTTGTCTCCTATTATTGCACTTGGAGATATTATAAATATCCTCCAAGACCAATTTCTAAAAAGCTTCCACTATGGGGTGTAAAGGTGGGTTATAAGTACTCTTTTTCCTGGGTATGGATATTTTTTCTTTTGAGCCTATTGTATTTTCTTTCTTCTCCTGTCCCAACATAAAATCAAAATTTAACTTTCTAGTATTCAATTTCAAAGCCATGATGTTATCTACCAAATCTCCTTTAGTTGAAGGGATGAACTTTACCTCTTTGGAAAATAATTGGAAATAATCCTCGGTAATAATTCTGTCCTTAAAATTATAAATAGTGAAACCATATTTTGTATTCACAATGTTCTGTTCTAAAGGAACTAATTCCTGTAATTATCCCCATTCTGGTACAAATTCCTCTTCCATGGGTAATAATAAATGTTGTACTCCCCCTTCTCTGTATAATGTTGAGCTAGTCTCTCCAATCGTCTGACTACTGGAAAATCCTGTTCTCCCTCATTTAGCTACTCTCTATCCATATTCCATTCATCACTGCTCCTAACTGCTTCACTGTAACTAATAAACTCTTTTTCTTCCCTATTATTGATCTGGTCCTGTTTTATATTTATCAAATGTTTTGTGGGATACACCTGTTTAATTTGATGACTTCTTTGATCTCTTTCTAACTTACATTTTTTTCTTTTGAAAGATGTAACAATGCTTATCTACCTTATCCAGCACTTTAAAATATAATGCATTGTACTGAAAAAACAACAAATCTTTTTTTTAATTTTGTCATCCACTACTTCCACTTTATGTGCCACCACGTCCCTTTGTTTTTCATAATAATATAGTTTTTTTAAGTAAACCCATCCCCATTTCATCAAAAAATTGCACAAAGACATTAATCACTTCATCATCATAAAAAACACCAAAAGGGAATTTATATAGTCTCAAACCTTGTGGTATTATTCTTAGAGACATACATTGGTTTAAATAAGCAATGTCCATTTGTAAGGTTTTCAATTTGAAAAGTCCTTTTTCCAATTGAAATATTAAATCCTTTAATGAGCAAGCCCCAAAAAGATCACTGTCATTAACACTTTCTGTTGTTGAACTATTATTTCCAGCAAAACAATACTGCTTGGATAAAAGATTGACAAATTTTGCATTAAAATCAACATTGCTTTGTCCTCCTTCACCCTGCCATTTTGAAGTGTGCACACTGTTATAAAGAACATTAGAATTACTATGTCCAACGCCAGAAATATTATATGGATTTACAATACCTTGAACCAGATTTTCGTCACCACCATTGTTTAAACTGTTCACACTGTACTGCTAGCCCAGGCGAATATCCAGTGGTGTAGAATCAAAAGAAACAGTCAGATTGGGGCTCTATTCACTCAACACCATGTTTTCTTGTTGCTGCAACCCCAGACTTCTTGCCACATGACCCGCTTGGCTAATCCTGTAACCATTTCCTGGATTCTCATCATGGGGGTGTTGAACACTGGAACATGCCTATGTACTCACTAAATTAATGCTGTTTGGATGAGAATGGGACTGGGAACCTATAAAAGCCTGCCCAGTGGTATTCAAAGAGCAGTTCTCCTTTTGTGAAAACAGTTCAATTAATTTCATCAACTCCCCTTTGAGTTGCAAAATCTCTTGTCTCAGCTGTTTAACCTCCGCATTGGTATCTTCAGTTACCACAGTACCCAGAGATTAAACTTTTCCAAAGTGTCCATAATGTGGTGAATAACAGACAGTAAATGTGTGGTAAAACATACACTAGTACCAAAAACATTAACCACACCAAGAATAAAACCAGTAGAAACACTCGGAAATGTAAAAAACTATCCGTAACACCAATATACATACTGCAATGATATTCACCAAATAATTGCAATAGTATTAAGCTCTTTCATCTCATTCCAGTGTTCAACACCCCCATGATGTGAATCCAGGAACCAGTTACAGGATTGGCCGGGCGGGTCATGTGGGAAGAGGTCTGGGGTTGCATCACCAAGGAAACATGGTGTCGACTGAACAGAGCCCCAATTTGACTGTTTCTTCTGGTTCTATACCATTGGATATTTGCCCAGGCCAGCAGTGCAGTGTGAACAGTTTAAACAATGGTGTCAATGAAAATCTGGTTCAAGGTACTGTAAATCCACATAATATTTCTGGCATTGGACATAGTAATTCTAATGTTCTTTATAACAGTGTGCACACTTCAAAATGGCGGGGTGAAAGAGAACAAAGCAATGTTGATTTTAATGCAAAATTTGTCAAATTTTTATCCAAGCAGTATTGTTTTGCTGGAAATAATAGTTCAACAACAGAAAGGGTTAATGACAATGATCTTTTGGGGGCTTGTTCGTTAAAGGATTTAATATTTCAACTGGAAAAAAGACTTTTCAAATTGAAAACCTTACAAATGGACATTGCTTATTTAAACCAATGTATGTCTCTAAGAATAGCACCACAAGGTTTGAGACTATATAAATTCCCTTTTGGTGTTTTTTATGATGATGAAGTGATTAATGACTTTGTGCAATTTTTTGATGAAATGGGGATGGGTTTACTTAAAAAAATAGTATATTATTATGAAAAACAAAGGGAAGTGGTGGCGCATGAAGTGGAAGTACTGGGCAACAAAATTAAAAAAGATTTGTTGTTTTTTCAGTACAATGCATTATATTTTAAAGTGTTGGTTAATGTTGTTATAACATCTTTCAAAAGAAAAAACATAAGTTAAAAAGAGATCAAAGAAGTTATCAAATTAAACAGGTGTATCCCACAAAACATTTGATAAATATAAAACAGGACCAGATCAATTAATGGAATATGGATAGAGAGCAGCTCTAAATGAGGGGGAACAGGATTTTCCAGTAGTCAGACACTTGGAGAAACTAGCTCAATGTTATACAGAGAAGGGGGGGGTACAACAGGAATTAGTACCCACGGAAGAGGAATTTGTACCAGAATGGGAACAATTACAGGAATTAGTTCCTTTAGAACAGAACATTGTGAATACAAAAAATAGTTTCACTATTTATAATTTTACAGACAAGATTATTGCCGAGGATTATTTCCAATTATTTTCCAAAGGGGTAAAGTTCATCCCTTCAACTGAAAGAGATTTGGTAGATAACATCATGGCTTTGAAATTGTACACTAGAAAGTTAAATTTTGATATTATGTTGGGACAGGAGGAGAAAGAAAATACAATAGTTTCAAAAATATATATATATATCCATACCCAGGAAAAAGAGTACTTATAACCCACCTTCACACCCCATAGTGGAAGCGTTTGAGAAATTGGTCTTGGAGGATATTTATAATATCTCCAAGTACAATAATAGGAGACAAGGAAATTTAACTAAAGGAGAATATAATATTTTGATGGATCTAAGGAGGGGGACACAGATTTGTGTTATGGTTCCAGACAAGGGGGAGGAGTGTTGTTGTATAAAAGTATGGATTATTCAAATAAAATGCAAAATGTATTATTTGATGAGACAATTTATATAGGGGTATCCAAAAATCAGATTAATATTTCATATTCAAGGATTGATTCATGCCTTGAAGAATATCTACTTGATGGGAGAATAAACTCTGAGTTACATGATTTTTTGTTTAGAAAGGAACCAGTAATACCTGTATTTTTTGGAATACCCAAGATGCATAAAAATATATTGAAACCCCCCTTTTAGACCTATTGTAGCCACAAGGGGCTCCAAAATTAATCCCTTGGCTGTTCTGATAGATGCTTGTGTACAACATGTGGTTGATAACACCCCACATTTAGTGAATGACTTGTGGGAATTCTTGGGATTATTAAAGAAGGAAATATGGGAGAAAGACATTGTTTTTTGACTGTGGGTGTTAAAGATTTGTTCAGCACAATACCAAAGGAAGAAGGCTTTGCATTTTTTGAACAAGTTTTATTCCAGGAATCTGAGTTAGAACATGATATGGCAACTTTAATTTGTGAGTTGATGAGCATTGGTTTGGAAAATAATGTTTTGTGGTTCAAAGGGGAATATTATCAACAAATCAAGGGGGTTGCCATGAGGGTGGTATGTTCTCAGGTGTATGCAAACTTAGTTAAGGATTGTCCTTTTTGGGGCAATATGAAAGTGTATTCACGTTACTTGGATGATATTTTTATTTTATGGTAAGGCTCTGGTCAGGAAATAGAGTGATTTATGCAATATTTAAATTAAAGTACAGATTTTTGGATTTTACATACCAGTATGATATGAAGGGTATCAATTACTTGGATACTTATATTTCAAATGAGGTAAATGGTTTTAAGTCCAAAATATATAGAAATAAATCATTTTGTAATGCATATCTAGATTTCGGGAGTAATCATCCACTGATGCAGAAAGAAATATTGTCAAGGGACAATCTATTAGAGTAGCTCATATGATTTCACATTTTGAAGATTTGGTCCCAGGCTTGACAAGGTTTCCATTATGTTCCGGGAGCAAGGCTACCCCATGAATCTGGTGGATGGGATTATTAGTGAAGTATATGGAAAGTGGGGTACTTTTTATAAGCCAATTCTAGGGGTGGGCCTTACTAAGAACATTAATAATGTGAGTTTTTCTAGCAATCATCAGCATAAAAAATATGACAAAACATGTGTTTTACAGTTTAATCATAATACCAGCAAAATAAAAAAAGCCATGGGAGTGAATTGGAACATTTTTAGAACCAATAATGATGTATTTAGGAGGGTGGGTAAAAGACCTATGTTTGTCAACAAAGCTGGGATGAATTTAAAAAAAGTTATTTGAAATTAAGTTGGAAGGGGCAAACAGGTGGTTTAGTTCAGGAACCAGATCATGTGGTATGTGTGCACAGTGTCCCTATATAGGCATATAAATTATAATAGTCAGGTAGCATTGATGGACAACTGCTTGAAGAGTAAAGTATTTTTTAAGAAGGGAAATTGTAGCACTACTGGAGTGGTTTATTTGGCAGTCTGAATGACATGTACCTGTTTTATGTAGGTAAAAGAGAACATATGTTAAAAAACAGAATCTATGAACATAATAATGATATAAAGACTAAGAAATTAACAAATGCTCTGTATAAACATTCCATTTCCTGTATGGGGTTTACAAAATTTATGCTTGGGATTTTGAATATAATCAAGGTGAATCCTAGAGGAGGTGACTGGAAAAATCTTTTAAAGAAAAAAGAAACACAGTGGCAGCTTAAGTTAGCTGAAATGTTCCCCTCTGGTCTAAATGATACTATATCAATTGCCCCTATGCTAATGGAAAGAGCAAATAAATCATAAATTATAAATTATTATAGACAATGTATTGCATATAAATATTTTAATTTATGGGAAATGTGTATATTTTGGGTTAGGGTATTGTATCCATTTTTTAGTGTATACTGCATTTTATATGGGTCTATCACTTTAATTTTATTTAGAAGGTTTGTATGGATTTTAAATTTGATGATGTAATTAATGATGTCACTAATGAAATCTATTTAAATTGAAAAGTTAATGTGATGCTTTGTATTCTGATGAAGTCTCTGTAATGAGATGAAAGCACTTAATACTATTAAAATTAATTGGTGAATATCATTGCAGTAGGTATAGTGGTGTTATGGATAGTTTTTTTACATTTTCGAGTGTTTCTACTGGTTTTATTCTTGGTGTGGTTAGTGTTTTCAGTACTAGTGTATGTTTTACCTTAACCATTATACCATACCCCAGTTATTAGCTGTAAACATTATCATCCATTTCCTTTCTTTTTTTTCTTTTGTACTTATCCATTTAAATTGTCTTTTTATGTCTTTTAACCTTTTGCCAACAGATTTTTATTTTACTGCATCCAAATTTATGTGCTTTTCATCACTTATTTCAGAACCTTATTCCATGTCCTCTTTATTATTTTTATCTTATCTAATTTTCTTCTATTTCTATTTCATCTAAAATTTCTTATCTTTGTTCATTTTCTTCTCTTTCTGTTTTATTTATTTATGTATGTATTTGACATTTGTTTACCAAGATGGTCTGAATGGGCCAGTAAGAACCTATTTTCAGTGGATATCCAAGAAGAAAAGCTCCTATTACATATAAACATTTGCAATCCTTATACAAGAAGCATAGAAAAATTTCTTACATGAGTTACAAAGTAGACAGATGTGCAGTGTTTTTACAGGTGACATACAAAGAACAATAAAATTGTATCGACAGAGAAGCAGCAACATTCCTGTTTTATAGTAGGGATAGGATTGGAGAAACCTATGTTGAAGAGTTTGTTTAGGAGAAGAGAGTGAAATACAGTATCAAATGCTTTCAAGAGGTCATGAAATAGTGCAGTCTGTGGCACATGGTTTACTGTGTCTCCTGCTTGGTTTACAAGGTTAGTGATGGCAAGTTGACTGTAGTATACTATAACATGGATGAAAACCATGTTGTGTGTTAGTAAGGAGGTTATGATGCTGTAAGATGTCCATAAGTTGAAGATGAATACATTGTTCCAGTATTTTATATATGAGGACAGAATAGCTATAGGTTGAAAGTTTGTAAGTTCAGTGGAGTTGCATCCTTTGTGGATGGGGATGATATGGGATTTTTTCCAGATATTAGGTACTCTGGATTCAGTTAAGGATCAATTGATCAAGATGCTGACTGGGTATGCAATGGATTCAGCTGCTAGTTTTAGATATACAGGAGGAAGGAATTCGGGGTAGAGCAGGGTTTCATCAGTAAACTTTTTATAAGGCTTGTAGGTACTGGTTGAAGACTGAATGTGGGATGGTTCTTGGAAAGTGTTTTGTGCTATGGAGGTGATGAGTGAGAGTAGGTTTAGGGTCTGGTGAATGTGGAGAGTTATGGGTGGATAGGGAGGATGAGTGGCCTGTGTTGGAGATTTCATAATGAGGTCAGCTACATATTTTATCAAGTGTATGTTAAATTCTTCAACAATTTAAGAGGGAGAAATGTTTAGCGGAACCTTGATTTCCCATTTTGTTCCAGGATGGAGGAGAGTTATAATAGATGACCATACTTTTTTGGATTACTTGTATAATTTTGTTG
Source organism: Protopterus annectens (assembly GCF_019279795.1). NCBI lineage: Eukaryota > Metazoa > Chordata > Ceratodontiformes > Protopteridae > Protopterus > Protopterus annectens. Next base: position 383,110,594 of record NC_056736.1, read on the forward strand.
TAGTACAGTATAGTAGAGCTGTTTGTCTTTGATAATTATTTTTGTTTGATTATGTAGTTACCTAACAGTAAGTAGATTATGTTGTTTATTACTTTCTTTCCATGCAGCCCAGACTGCACACTTCTTTTTCATTGGATTTTTACATTCCTTAGTTAATCAGGCAAGAGAGTGGGCCAGATTCAGGAAGGCTTACACGGAGTTCAAGAGTAGTGTAAGCCTCCGTGTAAGCCTCCTGATTCAGGAACAGCCCAAATCTCCATGTAAGAGACAGCTAACACGTCTCTTACACGGACTGGGCGTGGAAATGCTCAATACCTCATTTGCAGCTCAAAGATATGCAAATGAGGTATTTGAGCGATCCACGAAGCAGAAACCAGTCCGTGTAACGGACGTGTTAGCTGCAGAAATGTACTCAGCTGACAACTGAGTACATTTCTGCAAAATAACGGAGCTATGTCAGCTCCAAATAAAGGGTGCATATGTTTCATTAAGCATGCCAATGGCCAAATATGTGGCCATTGGCATGAAAAAGTGTTTCAAAAATAAGTTATATAACTTTTTTTTTTTTTCACGGGATTTTTGTGTTTAACTGCAGCGCACACCCGCGCAAACGGGGTGCGCTATCTAAAACTGAAAACCGAAGCTTATAAACCCACAATTGTGGGATTTATGTATTACATTGAATGTCAATGGAGGGACTTGCAGACCAAAAACAATATGGCCTCCGTTTAGTGGTTGTCAAGGGGGGGAAGCTCCGTGTAAGACATGTAACTAGTCATTACTAGGCAATCCTATGTAAATGAGGGTTACAATACTGAATCACACTGTCACATAGGTAATGAGCACTGTCTGAGTAGTGTAAGAGTTAGAGACGGGGAGGAACAGAGTAAGAGGTAGGTGACATCATGGAGGGGATGATAGCAATAAATGTACCAGATTGGAGGGCAATGTAAGGTAACAGATGACAGACAGACATCAGGGAGGGAGGTGTGTCCCAACAGAACACTAGGAAAGTCAAGAAATTGAGGGTATACGCTATCCCTACACTCAAAGTTTCTTGATATACGTGCATGCGTCGTGCGTGCGTGTAAGGCAGGTTCAACATGTGGGCGTGTTGCAAACCGTTACAACGGTTTGCGGGTGTGCGTGTAAGGCACGTGTGTAAGGCAGTGTGCGCGCGTTTTAGCATGAATCAGCCTAGCTAACACCGTGTAAGGATGTGTGCGCGTGTTTAAATGACTGTGAGTGTGTTTAAGCTGGTGTGCACATTGCTCCCCCTCAGGAAACAGAAAGGGAACAGGAAACAACTAAAATCCAGGGAAACTGCCAGAAGATACTACTGGAGTTAATTGGTGGAAACAATTAGAAGCAGGCAATTACACAGGCAGACTAGAAGCCCAACCCAGCACTTAAAACACTGCAAAGAGCAGTGCAGGCTGTTTCTCACAACAGATACTGCCAGAAACTAAGCTATCAGAATTGAAAACTGAAAAAAGCTGAACTCAGAGCAGAAATGCTAGGGGCTGCCATAGCTATTATAATCAGGCATAGGCGAATTGCTGAGGGTGGTGACAATGCAGATGCTGACAGACAACCCAGAGTGAGGAGAAGGAGAAGAGTATACAGGCCCAGGGTCACCTACCATGGGTTACATGAGCTGGAGATAGTAGAGCACTATAGAGTGGACAGAGAGCTCCTGCAGCAGATTGTTGAGCTGTGCAGGCCACGCCTCACACACAGAACCAACAGAGGGGAACCCATCCCAGTGGAAACCAAGGTATGTGTTGGCCTAAGAATACTAGCAACAGGTACCTTCCAGAGACCAACTGGCGATATGATGGGGATATCACAGGCATCAGCCTCCAGGGTACTACACCAGTTCCTGGATGCCATGTCAGCACATGTCGGTGATCATGTATATTTCCCCAATGCCCGTGAGGTATTGGCCAGCAATATCGTCTCTTCCAGCAAATAGCAGAATACCCTGAGGTACTGGGTGCTATAGACTGCACGCATACGCATCAAAGCACCAGCAGGAGAGTGGGGTAGAGCCTACATTAACCGCAAGGGATACCCTCCATCAACTGCCAGGTCATGTGTGATGCCCAGGGCATAATAATGAATGTGTGTGCTGGCTGCCCTGGGAGCTACCACGATTCCCATATCTGGCATCTGACGCAGCTGTACCAATCATTTGCCAATGGGGACTTCCCACACGGACACCTAGTGGGGGATGCAGGTTATGCACTTGAGCCGTGGCTGATGACACCCATCAGAAATGCACACACACCTGAACAGGAACGCCATAATGAGGCACACGCACAAACATGTAATATCATAGAGCGTGTGTTTGGGCTGCTCAAGTCATGGTTCCGGTGTCTGGACACATCTGGTGGAGCCTTGCAGTACACACCAACTACATGTACCCAAATGATCATGATATGTGCTATGCTACATAATATGATCCTGCGGAAACAGCTGCAGCAGGACCAGCACAGGGCTGGGCCAAACATCCCCCCACCCTTGCCAAAGCCACCCCAGGCAGGGGTTGACCCGGAGGAGGAACAACCTGACCTTGTCCCAGTAGGGAGAAGGAGGGGTGCCCAGTATGCCCTGGGCCTGGCAAAGAGGCAACGCATAGCACATACGCTTGGTCAGTAGGAACACTGGGACTGATACCCACTCTGACTCACTCATACAGTAACAGGGATGCCTAACATGACACAACCTGCTGCCAAACATGTACAGGGAGTGTAGTATGTGTATCCGACAGAGGTGGCCCTGCAGCACCACCTGAGGCATGAATGCCATGTGTTAAGTAATGTAATATCATGTACCACATGCACACCTGAGGACCCCAACTAACATCCACCCTCAAGAATCATAAACCACAAAACACAAACCCACCTCATGGGTACCACAAGTGATAGGAACCTAGATGTAATGCTACCCAATGCCAGAAGTATAAACATCAAGATGTGTGCAGTGTAAACACACACAGTATAGAGAATGTAGATATCAGTGCTGTAATAGAAAACAGGGTCAAAGCCCACATCAGCACCCTGACACTACCAGGTCACACGTCATACAGTGATGTACATGTGCAAAACATGGAACAAGATACAAAATGAGGGTGACTAGCAATAAATAGCATGGATAACCACACACCCATGTTTGTACCACAACAAGAAGCAACATGGAATAGCCATGGTCAAAAACCAATGGCTAAAACTCACTACTACTATATAGCTTGCTGCAGACCACTGTCCTAATAGCAGGAACTGCCCCAGGCCTATGTGCATAGGTTCATAGGTTCATACTAGGCTATCTGCCCTAGGGCATTAATAAGCCTAGCCCAGAGTTCTGTGGCTTCTGCCACCCCTTCAAGTTGATGGATAATATGTCCATTATTTTGCTGTGCCTCTGTCAAGCAGTGATACTGAGGTTATCCCTGGGGTATACCTGCAATCTCCCATCCATTGGTCAAGATCTCACTTAAACGAAGCCAGTGAGGTGCTCAGCCTCACATGTACGAGGATGTTGTTCCACAGCATAGGGACTCTCTGGGTGATGAATCTGTCCCTCCAGCACATCCTATTAATATCTGTGTTGAGGTTTAGACCTCCTGCCCTTGTAGTTCTGATGGATGTAGAGGTCTTGAGGTGAAGCATGTTCAATAATTCTGGGTTGGACATAGCCTTGTATGTCAGGCACAGGTCACCTCTGAGCAGACGGTAAGTGACTGAATACAGCTGGAATCCCTTCAGTCGGGCAGCATAAGAAATATGTTTGAGACCCTTTCACCTCCTGTTGAGGAATTTGTGGGCCCATCCAATTGCTGCAGGTGTTGGGTCAGATACATTCTGAATGGGGCATTGTATGCAATCATTGGTCTGATGAGTGATGAGTACAGGGAACAATGACCTCCCTTGATCTAGATGTGAATCCCTGCATGATGAGGTGGCCAATGTAGAAGGCCTTCCAAACTACCCTGGCAATGTGAGTGTCAAACAAAAGGTTACTGTCAACCTGGGTGCCCAGGTCCCTGATAACCTCCTCTGTGCTTAGAGGATTGCCACCTAGATGGGAAGTAGTGGTAACCTTGTTCTTCCTGAAGGGTATGGCTATGCATTGTTTAGTGTTTAATGTACGGTCATGGCTGTGGCACCAGTTATCCATGTCTATGAGACCCTTCTGAAGGATGTCTGTGTCAGATGGGTTTCCAACTATGCTTCCCAGTTTGCAGTCATCGTCAAACTTTGTCAGCCATAATCCTCCTGTGTTTGCTCGTACTTCTGAAAAGTAGATGCTGAACAAATGTGGGCCCAGGACTGAGCCCTGTGGGACACCACCTGTGACAGCTCTGGAGTGTGACATGGCACCAGCAACTTTGACCCTGTGTGTTCCGTCACTTAGCTAGTTTGCAACCCATGCTGTGATGTATGGATTCACAATTAAGCTGGTGATGTTTTCAATGATACCTGAGTGGGGTATTGTGTCGAAAGCCTTTGCCAGGTCAAGGTAGGCTGTGTGGACTGCCTTGCCCACGTCAATGGCCTGGGTGACTGTTTTGAAAAAGTCAACCAAGTTTAAAAGGCTTGATCTGCCCTTGACAAAGCCAAACTGGATTGTATCCAATGTCTGCAAGTCCCCTATGTCTTCATTTATAATTCCCATTATGATCCTCTCCATAGCTTAGCAGAACAGGCTTGTCAAGCTGATGGGATGGTAGTTTCCGGGGTTGGTGGAGGCACCTCCTTTGTGAAGTGGGTCCACCATTGCCGTATGCCACTCCTTGGGCACATATCCTGAGGTGAGGCTAAGATTAAACAGCTGCCCTAACTGTGGGTGTAATTACTCATTGAGTTCATGGAGCACACAACTGGGGATACCATCTGGTCCCATGGATAAAGTGTTTTCTGCCTTGGATAGAGCAGTTCCCACCCCAGCATTGGAGATGTTTGGGGGGCTACAATCCTCTGGTGTAGATACCCCTCCAGTTGGGGGGAGGGGGGGAGGAATCTGCAATGAACCTGTCAGCCAGTATGTTGGCAATGTCTGTAGGTGCAGTGATATCTACATCATTCCGAACTAATTCTGAGCATATCTGGGAGTTCCCTCCCAGGTTTCAAACATAGGCAAAAAAGGCCTCATGATTGTCCCTTGAGTCCTGAGTGGGTTTACTCTCAAAACCTGCCTTGGATGATTGTATGGGGGAACCCAGTGTTTTACCCACAATGAGCAGGGGTGTCTTCCCTCCTACGGACTATGCTCTATCTTGTAGTAGCTCCTTCCTTGTGTTGTAGAGCTTGTTTATGGTTAGGGTCCACCAGACTGGATGCTTGCCTGTGGTACAAAGAGTCTTTGTTTTGTTTGGGATTGCCTGATCCATGCAGTCCTGGAGGTGCTGGTAGAAGGCATTTGTAAGTGATACAGTGGCTTGGGTAATGGTGTCCGCTGGCTTGGGGGCCTTGAAAGAGACCACACCAGTCCTTAGAAATGTGAAGTCGGCATTTGAGAAGGTCTTCACTGTTTGTTTTTCCATCTGGGGTTTGGGTGGGATGTGGACTCCCACTGAGAGTAGTCCATGATCTGATCTCACCAACGATGGGTATACTGCTGGTGTTGAACAGTGTGACCCCATGTTCGTGATGATGAGTTCTAGTATGTTGCCTCCACTTGAGGGGATTGGGACCAGTTGTTCCATGGCATTTCAGTGTATGAACTCATGGAACCTTTGTGTTAGAGTGTTGTGGCATGATTAGTGATCCCAGTCTATATGTGGATAGTTGGAATCACCCAGTAGGATGGTGTTTGGAGATACATTTATCCCCTTCAGTGTTTGCAGGATAGCTGTGTGAGGTACCTGAGTTTGAGAGGGTGGCATGTAACATGCTACAAACTGCAGAGCAGTCTTGCCTGTGGTCACTGGCACCTGGATGGTCTCCGATGCATCGTGTGTTGCCACCAACAATGAGGTGAGGGTGTCCTTGATGAATATGGACACCCACCATCCTTCTTGGTGTTGTCCGGATGCTGGTGCCAGAATGCATGATATGAGGTAACACCCGATAGTGCTGGGGTGCTGTCAGAAGCTGTGAACCAGGTTTCAGGCACAGCACAGACATCAATGTGCTACATACTGAGAAGGGCATAGAGTGTGTGCAGCCTGAGGTTGAGACCTCTGGCATTGAGCAGCAGTTTCCCTTAGTGTCCTTCCTTTACTGTGTTCTAGGGTGGTAGGTGTAGTATCTGAATCTTGCATAAAAAAGGCACAATGGGGGTGGCAAGAGCATCATCTGAAATCCGGAAGCCCAGGGGTGACAGGTGCAAGCCGTCCCTTGCAAACCACCGTGGCCTGTCCAGCATGTCGTCCCAGGCAGACAGACATTGGACCCCCTTTGAATGACACCATAGTCTAAGCAAAATAATACAGCTGATCATCTTGTCTCTGTTTATGTGGCATCATACTTGGTGAAGGTAGGATACTGCTGAAGGTCAGGGTCATACCTGCCTGGCCTACATAATCAGAGGGATCCTCTATGTCTCTTTCCATGTAGTCCAGGGAGGTACATCTCAGGTTGTTCACACCAGCATGGATAATGACTGGGTCAGACCTGTACTTGCAGTTGAGTGACCTGAGTGCTTGCATTATGTGGTGGATTCCAGTGCCCGATAGGCAGCTTACTGTGATCTCCTCCGTACCCGATCTGGTGAGCGGGACGTCAGTGTGTCTGACTATGGAGTAACCATAGACAAGTGTGTCTGGCATTGTTTTTGGCCTTAAGGCCTGTGACTGTTTGGCACACCGACTCTGTGGTCAATGTGTTGCATGTGCTGTGCCCTGTGGAGGCAGTTGTGTGAGTGTCTGCTGTGGTGGCCACTGCCATTCCGGTAGAATCCTGATCAGAGCCTCCGAGAGTGTCTCTGTGTGTCTATGTGTATGATCTTAAGTTGTGATAGTGCCATGTGAGACTGGATTTGTGATGTGTGTGTGGTTACCTTCACCTTCTCTGGTCTTGCTAGTCCTATGTTGAGAGAGCTCAGCCTCCACTTTGGCTATATAGTTGCATCTCTCACATGTATGTGTGTTTTATGGCAGAAGGAGAGGGTTGTCAGTGTACATGAGGCAAGTGTAACATTGCCTCAATATTCCCAGGTTCACCAGCTGAGCAGGAGAGGACACTAGCAACTGATCTCTAGACATGCTAGAAGGAATAGACAAAACAATGTTGGAATACAGGGAGATATCAAGCCCCCAAACCACATCATACTGTTTGATTGAGAATAGCTACACATACACCGGTGTTTCATAGTGTCATAGTCTACTACTAGCCTATCTGCCCTAGTGCATGTATAAGCCTAGCCATAGTGATGTGGCTATTGCCACCCCTTATACTGGTAATAAGTGTACAGAATAGATTCTGATGATTGTGCCTCTGACTTAGTAGTGACACAGTATGACCCCTTAATTGAATAACATGACTGTGCCTCTGTCTAGTCTGTGCCTCCGTCTCAAATGCAGTTGTCCAGATGTCTCCTGAAGAGAGTCAGTGAGGGACTCTGTCAAACATGGACTGGGATACTCTGCTAGAGTGTGAGATGCCTCTGAGTTATGATTCTGTCCCTCCAGCATGTCCTATACATGTATGTGCTGAGGTTCAAATCCTCAGCTCTCATGGCTCTGGTGGATTTGGATTGCTTGCAGTGGAGCATGTCCACCAAATCCTGATTGGACATGGTCTTGTATGTCAGGCATAGGACACCTGTACGTATGCGGTATGACACTGAACAAAGCTGGATTTCCTCTATTCTGGAAGCATCTGACATGTGTTGAAGAACCCTGATCTTCATGGTAGGTACCTTTGGGGTGTCTCCAGCTGTTGCAATTGCTGGGTGTGGTACATACCATATGGGGCTTCGTATTCAATCATGGGCCTGATAAGGGAGAAGGATAGTGGAACAATGACCTCCTATGATCTTGATGGAAAACCCTCCATGATAAGGTGGGCAAGATAGAAAGTCTTCCTAACCACTTTGGCAACAGGGGTGTCAAAAGAGATGTCACTATCTACATGTGTCCCCAGGTGTCTGATTTGTTGTCTGTGCTCAGTGGGTTGCTGTCTATGTATTGATCTGTGGGTACTTTGTTCCCCCCAAAGGGGATGAATACACATCAGTTGCATTCAGTTTCAGGCCATGTGTCTGGCACCAGCTATCCGCCTTTGTGATGGCATTCTGTAGTATTTGTGTGCCGGCTGATGTATTCACTATGGTGCCTAGGTTGCAGTCATCTGCAAACTTTGTCAGCCACAACCCCCCTATGTTTGCTTTCACATCTGAAAAGTAAATACCAATTAAGAGGGGTCCCAGGACACATCCTTGTGGGACACCACCTGTGACTGGCTTCGAATCTGACAAGGCACCTGCAATGTTGACTTTATGGGTTCTGTTTCTTAGCCATTTTGCAACCTATCCTGCAACATATGCCATTATATGTCAGCTGTTGAGCTTGTCTATGATGTCTGAGTGTGGTATTGTGTCACAGGCCTTAGCCAAGTGCAGGTAGGCTGTGTGGACTGCGTAGCCCTCATCGATGGCCCTACTGACAGTTTCATAGTAGTCAACTAGGTGCAAAAGGCAGGATCTGCCCTGTACAAAGCTGAACTAGGTGGGAACAAGGGTCCGTAGGTCAGTAATGTGTCTGTGTAAGAGCTCCATAATGACTCTCCCCATATCTTTGCAGACAAGGCTGGTTAAGCTTGTGTGGTGATAGTTGCCATGGTCTGTGGAGGCATCTCCTCTGTGGAGTGGGACCACTGTTGCCGTACGCCACTGTTCAGGTACATATCCTGTAGCAAGACTAAGGTTAAATAGCAGTTGTATCAACGAGTCCAGCCCCTTCTGGAGTTCACATAGCATGCAACTGGAGATACCAGCAGGTCCCATGGATGCTGTGTACTTGTCTTTGCTGAGTGTGGCTCTCACATGGACATCCAAGATGACAGTGAGGTTACATACAGCAGTGATAACTATCTTCTTTTGGGGGTGAGGGAGGGGCTAAATCGCACTGAAGCTGTCCGCCGGAATGTTGCCAATATCTGTCAGGTCACTGGAATATATGTTGTTGTGTACCAACTCTGAGCATATCCGAGGGTTCACAACCAGGTGTCTGACATAACTGAAGAAATCAGTGTGGTTACCTTCATTGTCTTTGGTGATTTATGTCCCCAAGTTGACCTTGCATGTCTTTATGAGATAATGCAGCTTTCTACTAGTGCTGATCACAGCTGTCTTCCCTTTTGGAGATGTAGCTCTGTCTTGCATTAGTAACCGTCATCTGTCATACAGTCTGTTTATGGCTGGGGTCCAACAGACAGGACACTTTCCCTTTGTGGAGACGGTCCTGTTTTTATTTGTGATTGCATGGTCCATGCTGTCTGACATCTAGCTAAGGGGAGGTCATTGTGGTTCTGCAGTTATCTTTCATCAGCATTAGAAATTACCACAACAACCCCTGTGGGTGTACCTCATGCAGACACATCCAGCACCTGTAAAGTCCACAACAGTACCTCACCAGGAGTATGACAGAGCTGGAACACATGTAATGTGTAGTCTGATTACACAGAGTGCAGCTCCACACACTGCCATGCTGTCCACCCAGATGCAAGCTGTGCCTGATGTAGAAAGCCATGTCCAAGCTGGAATCAATGCACATGCTGCACCTTGTACAATCTGAATGGCAGGGAGCTATGCACATGAGGGACCTGAACCCCAGCACTGACATATATAGGACAGGCTGTACTGCATTATCCAAAACACAGAAGCCACCCTCACACATGTGTAAACTACCAGTACAGGTTGTCCGTAGAGACACTCGTTGAGTCTCCTCAACAGGAATCCTAATGAGTGCATGGGAGATGGGAGGTTTACCCTGGGTATCAATGTTATGTCACAGGTAGACAGAGGCACAGTATACTAAACAAGACATATGTCATGGCAAACATCACTTACAATGTGTTGATGGACAAACACACTCTCCGACTAGCATTAGAAATGGCCTAGGGCACATCGGTAGTGTTCACCAATGTACACCCATGTTGTGGAATACACTACCGATGTTGGATGAGGCTGTTGTAAGTAGTTCACATCTGAACATAATGCAACATGGTCAGATAGGTTCATAGGTACATAGGTTTATACTAGGCTATCTTCCCTAAGGCAGGTATAAGCCTAGCACAGAGTTCATTGGCATACACCACCCCTTATATGGAAACAGTACTGTGCCCATTAGTGTGTCATGCCTCTCTCCAGCAGTGACACCGTGACGATCCCGGGTTAAACGTATGACCTTCCATCCACAGGTCAAGATACCTCTTGAACACAGCCAGCAAGGTGCTCTGCCTCACATGGACCGGGATTGTATTACACAGCATAGGGAGTCTCTGGGTGATAACTTCATCCCTCCAACATGTCCAACATACAACCCTGCTAAGGTGTAAGTCACCTGCACTAGTGGTTCAGGTGGATCTGCTGATTCTGAGGTGGAGCATGTCCATTAATCCCTGTTTGGACATGGCCTCGCATGTCAGGCACATGTCACCTCTAAGCAGACAGTATGTGAGTGAATAGAGTGGGAGTGTCTTCAATCTGGCAGCATATGACAGCTGTTGGGGTTCCTTGATCCTTTAGGTGGGGACATTCAGGGTGTCTGCAATTGCTGCAGATGTTGGGTGACATACAGCCAGAATAGGGCATTTGACTCGATCACCGGTCTGATAAGTGAAGAGTACAGGGGAACAATGACCCACTAGATCTGGATGTGAATCCCATCCTGAGCAGGTGGGCAATGTAGAAGGTCTTTCTAGCCACTTTAGCAATGTGAGTCTCAGAAGAACGGCGACTGTCAACCTGGGTCCCCAGGTCCATGATAACCTTCTCTGTGCTTAGAGGATTGCCACCTATATGGTAGCTTGGGGTCACCTTGCTTTTCCTGAAGGGTATGTGTACATGTTGTGCACTTTGACTTCAGGCCATGGCCCTGGCACCAGCTATCAGTTACTGTGAGTCCCTTCTGAAGGATATCCGTGTGTGATGCACTGTCCACCATGGTGCCCAGTGTGCAGTCATCTGCAAACATTGTCAGCCAAAGTCCTCCCATGTTGGCCTGTACTTCTGGGAAGTACATGACAAACAATGGGGGCCAAGGACTGAGCCCTGTGTGACACCACCTGTGACCAGCCTGGAGTCTAACATAGTGCCAGCAACTCTAACCCTGTGGGTCCCGTCCTTAAGCCAGTTTGCAACCCATCTTGTGACATATGGGTTTACATTTCAGTTGTTAGGGTTTTCCACAATACCTGAGTGGGGTATTGTGTTGAAAGTGTTTGCAAGGCCAAGGTAGGCTGTATGGACTGCCTTTCCCCAACAATGGCCTAAGTGACCAATTTGAAGATGTCAACCCAGTACAAAAGGCATGATCTGCCCCTGACCAAGCCAAAATGGGATGGGTACAATGTCTGCATGTCCCCTATATCTTTGTTTATGAGCTCAATTATGATCCTCTCCATAGATTTGCAGACTACACTTGTTAAGCTTATGGGGCAGTAATTACCAGGGTCTGTAGAGGCACTGCCTTTGTGCAGATGTGCACAACTGGACCCTAACCAGGCTGTTGTGCACACTATGGAAATGTAAAGCGGTGATAGGACTAAAGCCCAGGATACTGACCACCACAGTGAAAGTACTGAAACACTACACTATACAGTGCTACAGTGTTAGGTCAGTATGAACGGATGTTGACAATTGTGTGCAAAGTATCCCATGCAAAACCTGCAGGCACAGTATACTCCCTGTTTTGTTCACACAAAAAGCATTCGGACAGTAACTATACAACATGGCAGACAACACACAACCATAAACTGGAGGTATTTGTTGAAGGTCACACTCATCCACAAATGTGATGGGCTGCAGAGTTCAACATATGTAAAGCCCACACTGGGCATGCTCACACACTTAGATAAATGAGACATCTTTCACACAACATGCCATGGGAAGGCTGAACTGGGCATGCTCACACACTGTCCAAATGTAACTCCTAGCAACTGTGAAAATACACCACAGGATGATCATTCCACTTTCTAAACTCTGATGATGTCAGCACCCTATAAGTATATCAGGGGAAAGAAAACCTCCCAGTAATCCGAATACCGCACTGTGCTAATGTGTCCGTCTCCAGTATCATAACATAGTTAGGTAGGGGTTTGAATCCAGCAGGGGGCAAGTGTGTGTGTGAAGGGGGGTAAGTGTGTGTGTATGAAAAAAACATCCCTTTTGGCAACTGGGAAAGTACACCACAGGATGGTCATTCCACTTTCTAAACTCTGATGATGTCAGCACCCTATAAGTATATCAGGGGAAAGAAAACCTCCCAGTAATGCGAATAGCGCGCTGTGCTAATGCGTCCATCTCTAGTGTCATAACCTAGTTAGGTAGGGGTTTGATTCCAGCAGGTGGCAAGTGTGTGTGAAGTGGGGTAAGTGTGTATGAAAAAAACATCCCTTTTGGCAACTGGGAAAGCACACCACAGGATGATCATTCCACTTTCTAAACTCTGATGATGTCAGCACCCTATAAGTATATCAGGGGAAAGGAAAACTCCCAGTAATGCGAATAGCACGCTGTGCTAATGCGTCCGTCTCTAGTGTCATAACCTAGTTAGGTAGGGGTTTGAATCCAGCAGGTGGCAAGTGTGTGTGAAGGGGGTAAGTGTGTATGAAAGAAACATCCCTTTTGGCAACTGGGAAAGCACACCACAGGATGATCATTCCACTTTCTAAACTCTGATGATGTCAGCACCCTATAAGTATATCAGGGGAAAGGAAACCTCCCAGTAATGCGAATAGCGCATTGTGCTAATGCGTCTGTCTCTAGTGTCATAACCTAATTAGGTAGGGGTTTGAATCCAGCAGGTGGCAAGTGTGTGTGAAGGGGGGTAAGTGAGTGTGTATGAAGGAAACATCCCTTTTGGCAACTGGGAAAGCACACCACAGGATGATCATTCCACTCTGATGATGTCAGCACCCTATAAGTATATCAGGGGAAAGCAAACATCCAAGTAATGCGAATAGCGTGCTGTGCTAATGCATCCGTCTCTAGTGTCATAACCTAATTAGGTAGGGGTTCGAATCCAGCAGGTGGCAAGTGTGTGTGTGTATGAAAGAAACATCCCTGTTGACAACTGGGAAAACACTCCACAGGATGCACACACCCCTTTCTAAGCGACATCACAATTATGTATGGCTTTTGATTACAGACATGCCACGTGTTTTGCACACACAGAATGCCCATGTGTGTGGGTTGTCACTCACAATAATGCAAGACATTGATTAAACCAGTTATGGCAATGCACACATGATGTATGTGTGTACCAAATACACATATGTACCTGTGACCTTCAATAGTTACCATGTGTGATGCCTGCCACATGTGAATACATGGTATTTGCACAGAGTAACATTATGACCGTGGTCTTCTGTGCAGGTGCAGCATGTGGGATGTGTACATACAGTGTGAGATGTAGATGCTATCAGCCTAGTAGTGAGGGATGCACACCTGGTCTGGGGCATATAGTCTACATGTTGTTGATGTACAGGAGCTGCATGTTTTCACCTGTTGTGGGAGTGGTAAGACAGTATTCCATAGCAATGCAGTGACTGCATGCTAAGAACCATTCAGCTAGGGTTTTGTAGCTACACAAAGTCATTAGCATTCAGTAATTTGTCAGAATCCCTGGTGAGGGTCTGATGCCAACCAAGGTCAGGGTCTACCAGCCTGTGTCACTTGCTCAGTGATCCCTTCCATGTTCCCTATCATGTATCCCAGTGAGGGACATCCCACATCAGCTGTGGTGGCATGGACAATGACTGAGTCATATGTGTCCATGCATCTGACTGACTTGTATGTTTGTGTTATGTGGTGAACCATAGTGCCCCATGAGCATATCACTGTGACCTACACCTTTTCCAGCCTGGTGAGCATTGTCTCACTGTACTGGACAATAAAGTACCTAACACAACTGCGGCAGTAGTGTTGTATAGCTGTACAGACTGTGCTTGTTTGACACACAGGATTTGTGTGCTATGTGTTATGCGTGCTGTGTGCAGGCCTAATGTATGCCTGTGTGCCAGCTGCAGAGATGTCTGCCAGTCATGCAGGATGCTATCCTTAGGCGTCACAACTGACCTGTTGTGTTTCCATGCTTGTATTGCTGTCCGTGTAGGTCCACATCAGATTGGTATTGCTGTCACTGTAGTATTTCATGCCACCAGACAGGTTATGCCAGTACTGGGTTCAGAGTGCTTAGTCCACAGTTTGGCCATGTGTTTCCATCTCATACATGTGATGTACATCCATGGGTAGGGGATAGGGTTGACTGTGTACATGTGGCAGCTGTGACATTACTACATGACACACATATTCCACAACTGTACCATAGAGGTGACTGACAACTGACCTTGCACATGCTACCATAGTATTGAGATTACATTGGTGATTAACAGCACATAGGGACAATGGTGATAAAGATACATAGGTCCATAGGTTCGTACAGGGATGTCTGCCCAGGGCATGTATCCACCTAGCCAGAATGTGTGTGCCTTTCAACATGCATTGTGAATCTGTCTTGCTATGCCCTTTTCCAAGGTTAGTATACTGTGCCTCTGTCTCACAGTGACACATAAGTGATACCCAGGGTAACCCTACAATGTCACATCCTGTCATTAATATCACTCTTGAAGATAGTCACTGAGTCAGTCTGCCTAACCTCTATTGGGATAATATTCCGGAATGAAGGGAGCCTCTGAGTTGTGAATGTGCCCCTCCAGCATGTCCTGTGTATATCACTCCTGAGGTTCAAGTATTTCCAGTGTGTATCCTGGTGGGATCTGGATATTCTGAGATGCAGCATGGCCATTAACTGAGGGTATGACCTGGCCTTCTATGTCAGGCACAGATTGCCTATGAAGAGGCAGTATGTCACTGAGTAGAGCTGCTGTTACTTTAACCAGTCAGTATGTGGCATCTGTTTGAGCCCTTTGATCCCCTTGTCGAGGTACATATGTGGTATCTCCAGTTGCTGCAGGTGTCTGGTAAGGTGCATGCCGAGAGGTTCATCATAGTCAATTATGGGCATGATGAGGGATGAGTAAAGGGGCACAATGTCCACCCCTGATCTACATGTGGATCCCATGATGATGTGGCCCATATAACATGCTTACCTAACCACTTTGTCCATGTTGTTGTCAAATGGTAGAATGCTATCAACCTGTGTACCCCAAGGTCCATAATTCCTTCGTCTGCACTTAATGGATTAACACATATGTGGTACGTTGTGGTCACTCTGTGTTTGACAAAGGGATGACTATACGCTTTCTGTCATTCACGTTGAGGCCATGGCTGTGGCACAAGTCGTGTGTTTCCAAGAGTCCCTTTTGGAGGGTGCGTGTGTTAGCTGGTGAGTTGATTATGGTGTCCGGTTTGCAGTCACCTGCGACTTGCTGTGCCACAGTACTTCCATGTTGGCCTGTACCTATGATAAATATATAATGAAGATGACAGCTCCCAGGGCTGTGCCTTGTGGGACACCACTTGTACCAGGTTGGAGGCTGACATGGCTCCAGCAATTCTACCATGTGTGTTCTGCCCTTGAGCCACTGTGCAATACCCATAGTGACATAGGGGTTAATATGTACACTGGTGAGCTTCCCTAGAATGCACAACTGCCGTATTGTATCCAAGGCTTATGCAAGGTTCAGGTAGGCTGTGTACACCTCCTTCCCCTTGACAGTGGCCTTGGTGACTGTTTCAAAGAAATCAAACTGGTTGGAGAGGCAGGATTTGCCATTGACAAAGCCAAACTGTGTATGGTGACATGTCTGTAGGTCCACAATATCTAGATATGTGAGGTTCATGATGATCCTTGCCATAGCTTTGCAGACAAAGCTAGTCAGACATATGGGTCGAGTAGTGTCCAGGATCCATGAAGGCACCACCTGAATGTTGAGGGACCACTGTTGCTGTATGCCACTCTCTGGCCACATACCGTGTATTAAGGCTGGGATTGAACAGTGGTGTTATGTCTGGGTGTAGCTCTTCTCATGGTTCATGTAGGACACAGCCTGGGACACTGTCTGGTCCCATTGATGCAGTGTTTATTGCTTTGGGAAGGGCATCTCTTACCTGAGCATCTGTGATGTCAGGGGGGGCAGCACTGTGCCACGAGACATATGTGCCCTTTGGTGTGGTGGGGGAGAAGGCAGCATTGAACCTGCCCACTAGGATGATGGCAATGTCTGCATGTTTTGTATTTTGTGTGACATCTTGGATTACCTCTGAGCATATCTGGGTAGTACCACCCAGGTTACTAACATAACTACAGGCAGCCTTGTGATTATCCTCAGTGGCTTGTGGAACCCTCTCTCAAAGATGGCCTTAGACAATCATATGGGTGCCTGTAGTTGTCTTCCAATACTCATCAGTGGTGCCTTCACATTTTGGGAGGTTGTTGTATCATGTAGTGGCGTCATCCTTCTATTGTATAGTGTGTTTATGGCTGGTGTCCGCACCCAGGACATCTGCCTTTGGAGAATTGGGTCATGCTTTCATATATGGCTTCATGATCCATGCATTCCTGAATGTGTCCATAGAATGCCTTTATAGAGGTATCTGCAGTCTGGTCCATATTGTCAACAGGCCTTGGGCCTTTGAAGGTTTCCACATCATTTATGAGGGGTGTGAACTTGCTTGACATGAGCTGTTGACAGACGTGCCACCCTCCAGACAGAGCACGGTGAGGGTCACAGTTAGCTACTTGTCGGGTGATAGCATGTGCCACATAACACAGGCACACAGGTCACTCCACAGCAAGTACAGCTATGAGGCAGACATTGTCCATGCTGGTGCAAACAACCTGAGACGCACCTCCCTGGACCACATGGCAAGAGACACAGAGGAGCTCTTACAGCACCCTCTCAAACTCAGGACTCCCACACAGCCTTCATGCTGACACAGGACAGTTTAGATTACTCTGCAAACACCATCATACTGGGTGACGTTAGCTACCCAAACATAGACTGTGAACATTACACAAGCCACAATACCCAAGCTCTAGGGTTCACATAGATCATACATTCTTTGGCTATGGAACAGGTAACCAACCTTCCCACAAGAGGGGAAGATATACTAGACCTGATCATCACAACCATGAGTACAAACAGCTCACCACTTGGAGTATATCCCTCATTGTTGCAATCAAACCATATACTCATCACACTGGAGTACTGGATCCCCCACATATGCAAACCTCAAACACATCGATGTGTGTGTTGGAAATGTCCCTATTAGCAACTGTGACAGTACAGTACAGGATGCAGATTCCTCTTTTGAAACACTGATGATGTCAGGACTGTATAACTATATTACCTGTAGTAAAGTCCTCCAGTAATTCGCATAGCGCGCTCTGCTAATGCGCCTTTCTCCAGTGTCATAACGTAGTTAGGTAGGGGTTTGAATCCTGCAAAAGGAATATATGTGTGTTAGTATGAGTGGGGTTTATGTGTGTGCACTATGCTGGGAGGGTTAACTGCCTTTTGACAACTGGGAGAACACACTACAGGGTGCACATCCCTCCTCCTACACACAGATGATGTCAGCACCCTCTAAGTACAGCATTAGTAGGGATTTCTCCAACTACTGCAAATAGCACACTCTGCTAATGTGTCTGTTTCTACTGTCATAACACAGTTAGGTATGGGTTTGAATCTTGCAAATGGAAAGTATGTGTTTTACTGTTGGTGGGGTTAGTGTGTGTGCACAATGATGGGGTGGGATGTGGCTTTTGCCACATGGGGCTATGCACTGCAGGGTGGTCATTACCCTTCACAAGCAGTGATGTTGATAGCACCCTATACAAACAAAACTACAAAAGAGAAGGTGGTGGTACCAATAACACATGTAAGGTAACACATCTTCAAGTAATGTCCACAAAACGGAGTAGGATAATCAAACAATTCTTTTATTCTATACAGACAACATGACAACAGACAACTGCCAGTACTCAGTATAGTGTTACATGCTACTGTAACACGCACATGTACCCAAATATACCTAGATAGTGCTCTGAAGCCTGAATGTGGCAAGTGTGTGGATGTGGGATGTGTCTGTGTGTGCATTTCCATATGGGAAACATGTTTGATGTGGCAATCAGGGTACTACAGTACCTGATGCACATTACATCTTTCAACCGATGAGGTTGCCTGCACCCTGTGAGTACAGGTAGAGAAGGGGACGCCAGTAGTAAACAACATAGTGCACTTCTCAAATGTGTACCTGTCATGTATCAACAGCTACTCATGTAGGGTGATAAATAATGGGAATGGCAGGTGAGCGTGTGCATGTGTGTGGGTAGCAGGGTGTGTATAAATGCATGTGTGACAGAACAGTTACATATAGCTGAATCTACGTAACAGCACAAGATGCATTGCCATAGTCAATGTTAGCATGTGATGGTGTGCAGCTGGTACACTTTGGTAAGTAGTATGGGTGCATATAACAATTGAGGACAGTCATACAGTTACTGCAGCAGGACTGCTGGGATATACACACAATTATACTGGAACAGTGAACAGTTACCAACATGTTACTACTTATACACATCTATGTAGTCACCCTGTGCATCAGCAACGTGTTTACCTTTACCTGCACCGATGTTGTAGTATGCAGGAGGTGGCACAGTGTCATCATATGCACAGGGTGTGGGTTAGGTATGCCCAAGCCAGCCACTGGTAACACCAATTGACATGTGTGTGTATGTGTGTTTGTGAGGGGCAGCAGTACAGGGTGGACCAGTGTTGGTGCAGTGTGTGTGTGTATGTGTTTGCCCTAGGTGTTAGGTTTCTGCATGTGTGTAAGCACGCACACAGTCCCACATAATGGCTGCCATGTACAGGGTTTTGTGGACAGCCACAGACTGCACCTGTCAGGTCATCCAGATCAGTGTCTGTGGGCACGGACACGGTACCTGTGCCTGGCAGGGTGCTACGGGCCGTATCCGTACTTACCCAGACTGGGTACTGTCATCGGAAGCAGGGGTGTGTTGACTGGACACAGTTCCCTGTTGGGACTGTCCAGAGCCACGTGCACGTGGTCTCCTGGGGCGTCTTGATGACAGCACAGACCCAGCATTGCTGGGGCTGGTGCTGGCACTTGAGGTGCGCGAGTAGGCCTGTTGTCGCCCCGCTGCCACTGCCAGCTGGTGCTGTTGCTGGCATACGCCACGCCGACGCAGCAAACGCACACCATGGCCCTGGCCCATGGACATCTGGTTGTGGAGCAGCTGTTCTATGCCCCCACAACGCCTGTCAACGACATCTGTGAAGTTACGGATAGCATTCGCAACGTCACGCATGCCATCTGTCATGGCTGTGCGACATTCTCTCAGCTCCCTCAGACCCTGTCTGGTGTACCTTTCCATACGTGCCTGTGCCTGCATGACAGTTCGAAACATAGTGGAGGTTGACATACCTCCTTGAGGCAGTACGGCCACGGATGCCCCCACGAGAACCCATGGGCGACTGTCTGCGTGGTACCATTGGAGGCCCCTGCTCATGGCTGCCTTGTGGGGATGCATGTACCACAGGTACCACATTACCCTGATCTATGCCCACTGCAGACTGTCCATCACCTAGGGACAATGGTGACAAAGGATGTAACGGCAGGATGACTGTGCGCATTGACGGGTTGAAAGCTGTGTACTGTCAATTGGCTGACCAATGGTGGACCCAGACACACCTTCCTGCACCATTACAGACATTTCATCATCATCAGTACCTGGGGCACAAGATTCAGGTTCCCTGCTGCAGGTCACCAGAGCAGCACCAGAACCTACAGGAGGAAAACATGGAACACAGATTACAGTCTCCATACATATTTGACAGAGATGCATTTCAATACTAATGCACACATTCAGAAATGGACACATGCACTCATGGACACTAACACACATGCACACTTGGGCACAGGCACGCTTGCACACATGCACACCCCACAGTAAACACAAACATCAGTACCGTGTTACACTACTCAATCTACTACAACTGTATTACGCGTATTGTGAACACAGTCACCAGCAAGTCTACTACAGAGTTACACTACTCTTCCTAGTTTTCTAAATTGCTTTACAGATAATGTTAAAAAGACTCACCAGCATGTATGGCCTGCCTCGTTGCTAGATGGGAGGGACCTGGAAGTGTGAAGAGAGTAATGTCAGTGGGCACATGTGTGCCATTTGTTTTGCACATGATACAGTACAGTAGTACACTAGTTCCCTTATACACATCAGCTGCACATAATGTCTGTATATATATCATGATGACAGATACATACCACATGCACACCTTATGCGTGCATGAAGTAACAGTGTACAGAACAGTCATATGTACATACCAGGGGTTAACTCTAATCTCACCCTTACCTCTCTTCAAACGACACCTCAAACTGTACTTCCCAAACCACTGGCTTTGTTCTTCTTGGAGTACAGGCTAACGTCCCTCTCCCTACCCTCTCTTTACCTTTAACCCCTCATTGTGCATAGAAACTAGCTTCTACCCTGTTTCTTTCACCTTGATGTCCTTCTATGCTCTGACCTACTTCTCCCATCCCTCCCACATCCTCTTGACTGTCTTCCTTCTTTTCCTCACTTCCCTTCTTGACTCCTGCCTCTTCCATATCATTGTATCTTTCATACTCCTTCTACTTCTCTACCCTTCTGAGCCCTAACTATTATGTATCTGGCTTTTGCCTTATTGCATAACCGTTATGCTTTAGGTAGGATTGCTTTTAAACCAACGGTATATTGTGTATGACTCTAAACTGTTTGAGTTCCTTACATGTATGTTGATTTAGTTAACAGGCTGGTGTACAATTCTATCATGTTGGCTGTCTGTATTAACAACTTGTCTGTCTGCCTTTATTACGCTATGTGTGGAGCTTTTCTCCACAGGCCTCTACTGAAAATGGACATATATCCAGCTAGACTATCTGGGTCAACAAATGTAAAAGTAATAACAATAAATGAATATGGCATCTTACCTGCACGCTCAGTGTGTTGCTGCTGTGTGGATCCAACCTCCATCATGATGCATGGGTGTTGCTGTTGTTGTTCTGGGGCTGGATCCACAACACTTAGCAGTAGCCCCTCCTGTCTGGTGAGGGGGGGATGTGTGGCCACCCCCCCCACCTGTGGCAACCTGTTGCCTGCGGATATCTGCAGCACGCTGGCGGACATTTCTTATCAAATCACTGCAGTGATGTCTCACCTGCTCATATGTCCTATCATGCATGCCAACATCATTTATCCTGCTAACGAGGTTTTGCCACAGTGCAGACCTCTCCTGCTGATTCTGGGTGGTGCGTGAGAACAGGATGGCATAGTCACGCACCAGGCTCTGGTGAATCACGCCATCCTCTGCAGCAGAATATGATGGGTTCCTTTTTGGAGCCATGTCAAGCTGGAAAGGTACACAAACAGGTTATCAGCATAGTATCTCAACAATACATGGTACACATTCTATACAGGGAGTATTAACTTCTACTTATTACTGCTTGGTTAAAACTTGATTACAGTGTAGCTATCATTCTATGTCATTTGTACTAAGCACTTGGCCTTCAGACCAGTTGTTTTACATTAGGGAGGTTGGTGGCAAGCACTGTGGTGGCAGGACACATATCTTTCATCCATTGAAGTTGGGCACTGCTGATTGAGGGCCCAGTGTACAAGTGTATTAGTTCTAGTATGGGCAGTTGGCCTTCAGGCCAGTTATTTAACATTAACAAGGTTTGTGGTCTGCACTCGTGTGTGACAATAGGCTGTACTCTGCCATTCATAGCTGGGGACATCTGGTTTCAGGTTTATAGTGCCTGCATATCTGAGCTGTATCTTACTGACATTGCTACACCTTGTTTGCTGTAGCAACCACTACATCCAGGCCTCCTGGATCTACCTTTGTTTATATGCTTGTTATTTGTTAGCTTGTTATTTCACTGGTATGCTACTTCCACATAGTACACAGCTTGTCAACACGCCTGTGACTCACTACTGATATCTGCATTGCTTACTGTACGTATTTCCATGTTACACATGACAGCAAGTGACTGCTTCTCATTGTTGCATTTACTTAATTGTGACACATTGCACTTAGGTTACCTGGCACTTGCTCACTGACGCTTTTATATCAGTCAGCAGTTGTAGGTAATGTCAGTACACCCTCACTCCCCACTGTACCTTGTTTTCAATCATTAATTATTACAGAATTCAGAATAGTATTCTAGCATGTCCAGAGGTCAGTTGTCAGTTCCCTCCTCAGTCCAGCTGGTGAGTGTGGTACTCCAGAGACAATGTTGGAACAGATGCATGTACACAGACAACCCTCCTCCTAACAACAAATTCAAACTCATGTGAGTGATGCAACCATATACCAAACTGGAGGCTAGGCTCTGTCTACTCAATACCGCCATAACCAGTCAGGTGGCCAAGGAGACCACACACTACACTTCCAGTCTCACATAGACCTACCACAACAGCGGACCTAACACATGATCACACATAAACATACTTGTAGGCTCGGACCACAGCTATGCCTATGCAGCAGAGACCTCCTAAGCAGACATCCATGCAACCACTACCACGGAAACGAACATGTGCAACACATATCACACAAAGCCAATGTGCTGAACACTCACAGCCATTAACAGTAAACAACACACCTCATACACCTGTACTAGGTGCCTCTATCATCAGGCACACTAACATCACGCTCACCAGGCTTAATGAGGTGAGGGTCACGGTGTGCAGCCTGTCGGCCAGTATGACCTGCCACATAACACAAATACTCAGGTAACCCCAAGGCAAGTACAGGTATGACTCAGTCACTGTCCATGCTGGTGTGAATGGCCTGACACATTCCTCCCTGGACTACATGACATGAGACAGTACAGAGCTCTCTGAGCACGTAGCCCAAGACAGTTTGACCCTGACCTTGAGTAGCATCCTACCCTCACCTAGAACCATGCCACAATATCAAGGCACGATGATCCCTTCCAACAATTGACTGACATACTGGTGTCATTCACAGGTGTGCCAATGCCTGCCATCTTGGGGTGGTATGCTTTGCTAGGGACAGCTTGCACCTGTCACCCCTGTCCCATTGGAATTTGGTGGAGACTCTTGGTACACCCATAGTGCCTGTATTAGGCAAGGCTCATAAGGCAAACCCACATCCATTTGTATCACAAAGGATGAGGAAGTGAGAGTGATGCTACTCAACACCAGAAGTCTAGACCTAAGGATGCACACACTCAAAACCCTACTTGACATGCTGGACATCGATATCTGTGCAGTAACATGAACCTGTTTCAGGTTTCACAGGAGCACACCAGTACTACCAGGTTATAGCTGTTACCATTCTTGTCGGCCACAACACTTGAACAAAGGAGGGGAGTATCAGTATTCAATGCAGATTCACACGCCTCCACATTGGTGGCACAGTACAACAAAGGTGTTAGGCCATTGAGTACAGAAGACGAAGTTGGGCACCTGGGGTAGAAACATGGTAGCGGTCTGTCATTTGTCAACCACATGGCCAATGTGGATTGAAAGACATGTTATATAGCCCAGCTAATCATGAGGGATTCACATGTATGGCAGGGGAGGTCATTGTGCCTCTTTACTCATCCATCATCAAGCCTATAATTGCGTATAATGCACCTTTTGGGATGTACCTAACCAGACACCCACAGCAACTGGTACAGGACAACAGTACCTCATCAAGGGGATGCAATGGCTCACACAGATGTCATATGCTTCCCAGGTAAAGTAAATCCCGCTGGACTCAGTGGCTTATTGCCGGTTCAGAGGCAATCTGTGCGTGCCATATACAGCCATGTCCTACCCAGCAGTAATGAACATGCTGCACCTCAGGCAATCAGAGTCCCATACAGCCACATGCTCAGGAGAGCTGGACCTCAGCACTGACATCCATGGACATGCTGGAGGGGCATATTCCTGACTGAGAGGCTCCCTTCACTCTGTAATGAGCTGACACTACAGGTTAGGCAGAGTCCCTCATTGACTCTCTTCCATAGGAATCTGGATGACTGGATGTAGATCATAGTTGTACCCCAGGTATCACTTCTATGTCACTGTTAGACAGAGGCACAGTATACTAACATCGGACAAGGGCATAGCAGCATAACTTGTAATTGGGTGGTGAAAGACAAACACATTCTACTAGGCTTACCAATGCCCTAGGGCAAATAGCCTAGTATGAACCTATGAACATGTGTGTACTGCTATAGTACTTCTGCCATATGTTGCATGTGTGTGTGTTGTGGGGATGCACAGGTAATGGCCGGATACTTCTGCACAGGCGACACGCCTGACACATTCTGGGTGTTCATCCCTACATACTGGATGTGTGTTGCCATCCAACCCAACCCTGTGATGTGCACACATTACTCAGCCTGGATTTACATATCCGAACAACACCACAAGCACAGTACACTACCTTGCTATGTATGCATTTAATTACACAGTTATTCAGTAGTTATGACAGTGATGCTATCCATGCAGCCCATTGTGCCAGTGGTAGCCACAACACACACCGCCAGCACCTTTGCATATGCTTACCACAGACATCCCACATACTGCATGTACTGTGCACACACATATCTAACCCAGAACAACTGCACACCACTTATTAATCATGTCCAGTGGAGTACAGATACAGGCATATTGTATAAAAATAGTAGGAGGCTACTGCAGCACAGGGCAGATTCACATGACAGCAAGGCATCTGTGGTCAGCAGTGTTAAGATGCTTCACATTCACCACATGCACAGATATTGGCAACATTGTTGCAGACAGTTTAGGTGCAGGTACCCCCACCCATTCTCCTACACATGTGGTATTAGTTATCCCAAATGACTGTCACCTCCCTATCCTCTCACATGTCCAGGTGAGAGCCACCTTCATCATTGCAGAACACATAGCATCACTGTTACGAAATGGTATCCCTGGATGTGTGCTACATTCACCCCTGGAGGACATAGCACCACATGACAGACTGATATTAATCCCTGGCCATACTACAGGATATGTACCTGAACAGTGCCATACATACACAGTGGTCCCACACCAATGAGGAGGAACCTCTACTGACCCTGGGAACTACTGCATCATATGCACAACTGGCCTTGTGTTCTAAGCTATGGAAGTGTTAAGTATGGGTAACATGTACAGCAATATTACATATGTTTATATTTCAGGACTATGTACACACAACCTATCTCATGCACATACCTATAGATAGTGAACTATGATACATTTGAGGTGTCACAGTAAACGCAGTATTAACCTGCTACTTTGCATTACCTGTGTTTGTGGCAGCTGTTGGTGTGTCACTGGTGCTGCTTGAAGTTTGCTGCTGCTGCTGCTGCTGGTTTTGCTGCTGGCTGTCTTTATTTCTGTTTTGTTCTCTCTCTGTCTCTCTCTCTTTCTCTGTCGGTTTTGTGCAATGAATGTATTGCATGAGTGTAGTGTGGGTACTCATTGCTTTTGTAGGTATCTGCATAGGTCCATGTGATGGCCTCTGCACCAATTGTAAGACAGCATTTGCTAATTGCATGCAGCCAGGTGTGTACTGATTGCATGTCTCACTGTGATTTCAGGACACTGCTATAAAAGGGTATGTGAGATAGGCGTTGCCCTTTCAGATTGTAGGGCGTGGACCATGCTGGTATGCTGTTGACAGTGTTCTGTGAGTGTGAAGGTTAGTACATCTCCCATGCTTCATGCTGTGTTGTAGATTCAGGTTGCTGCATTTCTCTTGCCTGTTCCCTGTAGTGAGTGTGTATGCATACTGACACCTACAACTATATGTCATATGTATTGCTATATAAATATATATATATCTGTGTACATATACATACTTTCATATATGTACATTAGCTGACATTATTGGGTACAAGCTAACAATTAGCAGGGCTGTTTCTGTTAACACTACACTAGTATGGGAAAATCCAGTAATTGGGACTATAAAAGTCTGCCTGACATGCTTTAGTTAGTAGTCATACTATATTGCCTTTATCTTCATTCCTACTATTACATGTTCCACTTATTTAGCACTATATTCCTGTATGAGAGTCATGGCTTAGTGGTAGGTCATACAGACTAGTGTTACAATGGTCTTGGGGTAGGGCCTACTAGTATGCTTATATTCTGCTTGTGACTTGAGTATAGGGCCTATCAATCAAAGTGCTGGAGGCACCTTTAAGCAGTTAAAGGGGTTAGTAGGTCTCACAGGAGCCAGGCTGTGTTGCAGATTCTGGTTGCTGCATTTATCTTCACTGTTTCCTGTAGTGAGTGTGTATGGATACTGACACCTACAACTATATTTCATATGTATTAATATATATTTATATATCTGTATGTGTAGATATACATACCTTCATATATGTACATTACCTTACTTTATTATGTACAAGCTAACAAGTAGCAGGGCTGTTTCTGTTAACACTGAACTAGTATGGGAATCCAGTAATTTGGCCATTGAAACTCTACCTGACATGCTTTGGATAGTACACCTCCTATATTGCCTTTATACTGATTCCTACTATTACATGTTATATTTATTTTAGCACTGTGTTCTTGTAAGGCAAGCATGGCTTAGTGGTAGGTCATACAGACTAATGTTACCAAGGTCCTGGGTTCGAGACTGACAGTGGGAATTTATTTTTCTTTGCAAACTTTCAAACTGAGTACAGGACCTGTCAATCAAAGTGCCATAAAGGCACTTTTAAGCACTTTAAACCAGGTCTGCGCTTGTTTGCTGAGCTCACGCAAGACTGGCGGTGAGCTCCGCTAACACAAGCACACCCGCTTAATTTCTTTGAAAGAAAAGAAAAAGGGGTGACAGGAAAGTGGTGAAAAGGGGTCACAAAGAGGGTAAGACAGTAGGGAAACAAGCGTGGGATTTGCAGGAGGGATGTAGGTAAGGCCCATAGATGCCCATGTCTTTGGCAGCAACAGCTGTGCATTTCCATGTATTTTGGTGAGACATTGGAAACCTTTCACCCCTGAAAGAGGTGTCAGGACAACATTAATATTTGTTGTAGAGCCAATTGTAATTAACTGTTTCAATGTCAAGCAGACATGTGTGTGACATGGACAGCTATGTATGGGGCGTAATTTTTTTGTGGGTACAGAGTGCCCTTTTTTTTTTTTTCAGGTGAGAGTGGTATGTCAGGTGAAGGAAGTCGGTATAGCTGGGGAGGTAGGTTGGGTAGGTTAACAGACAAGACAGACAAGACGCATACAGGGGCGGTGTATGACACACGTGGGGGGTTACACAATTGACGGGGACGGAGGTTGGGATATCCGAGATGCATGAGCCCACAGATGGCAACAGTGGAACTGATATCCCCACCCATAGGCAGTTGCCACTGTTCCTTCACAGCCCGGGCCGGGCTGTGCTGAGGGCTGTGTAGGCGGGGCAACGGCCGGGGCCGTTAGCTGTGCCACACGAGCCTCAAGCTGGCGTAGGGGCCCAAGAACGGAGTCTTGGATCTCCCTTCGCACCACAGACCGGACACCTTGGAGGGTGAGTGGACGAACCCTCCGCCACACTTGCAGAGGGGGGACCGGCCCCATCCCCTGCAGCGCTTCCACCCGAAGGTGGCACAGGGCCACCAGAGGGGGGTCCGGCCTGGGCACTAGTGCCAGGTGCAGTCGCCAGCTAAGGTGGGAGAGGTGGGGCCGCTGGGACCTGCCTTCCCAAGCGCTCCAGGTTTGTGAGTTGTTATGTTAGTTTGGGTTAGTGGCATTTTATTCCATTCAGATTAGTTGTAACAGCATGCATTGGTATTCCCATCAAACAAACACCCAGATATTAACACCATTGAACAAGGGGCATATCAATATCACATGCATTATTTGAACAGAAATACACAGTCAAACAACATGCAGGGTTGATTAATGGCAACAGGCCATCAAATTTGCAGGTATGAACAGGGCACATGCACGAACAGACATGCATATATTTTTGGAACGGACAAATGTCCATGATTAATGAAATGTTCACATACCATTATTTAGTGGGTATTGTTATATGGAATTATAGGGTTGGGTGGAGATAGAAAGTGATGACACATTCATATGTTACACATTGATTTACATTTGTAATAGGTACACAATTAAGTTGAAGCTGATGTTTCAAAATAATTTTTATTTGACTATCATGCTAGACCTGTTACAAATACATCACTATCCTACTTATTTTGAATTTGATCAGATACATCATCCTGCTACACTTTGATGACAGGACAGGGGACAACTATGGCTGTTTAGTCTGTCAAATAATCATTCATTCTATCTGCAAATTGTTTACTGTGATCACCATATACAGAATTTGGCCTAGACATTCCAGATTCTGACACACTCAAATCAGTTTGGGATATTAAGTTGTACTTCCCACATGCATTTAGTTCTGTAGAAACACACTGGGGCTAATATATTCAGGGGTTATTACTACTTTATTTATTCATACATGACCCTTTCTGTCACTCTCACACATCCTGCAACTTCACAGTTCAGGTTGCTACTTCTAGGCTTTGTTCACATGTTAGACTGGTGGTGATTCAAACACTTTCCAACAGCCTCACTTCTGTCATGATTCAGCATTTCAACAGGGATATATCTCACATGTGACTACCTCAGATTCTGAAGCTGTACTCTTGAGACTACTGCAGGTTACACTATTTTAATTAATGGTGGGACATCTGTATTACAGCACTGTTTAATTCTATCAATTATATTTCCAGTTACACTTGCATACTGATGAACTTGTTGCAGCCATACCTGCAGACTTTCAAATCTTGCTTGCACATTATATTACTTTTAATCAATACACTGCAGTGTTCTGATACATGCTACAGTATAATATTTATTTACAAGTACTGGGTGGGGTTACTAACCTGCATGGTGGCGCAGCCGCACCAGCCTACGGCCATGCATCTCGCGGTTCATAGAGCGGACACCTGCAGCTGTAATACGAAAGAAGTAATATTGGCTACACATCTCCATAGTATCAGCCAGTTGAAATCCTTACATACATAAGTAAAATGTAACTTACTCAGTAGTGGGGCTTTGGGCATATCCCGGGCCTCCTGGATCCATTCGGTCAACTGGTCTTGCTTGCGCCGCTTCAGGTCCGCATGGTGGTGACGGACCTGCTCACCAGTGCGTGGAATGCCAGTAGCACTGGTCAGATCACGAGCCAACTGGTCCCATGCCTCTGCCCTGTACGCTCCCCATGAGACCTGGCCCTGCATGAGTTGGGCCTCGTGATGATGGACAAGGAGCCAGACCATGTATCTGGACTCCTCAACGCCCCAACGCTGTGCTCGAAAGCAACGCCCCTCACCTACTCCACTCATTCTGACTGCAGGTCTGTTCTACAATCGTTTCTGCTGTGTATTCCCGCCTATGGGGCTTATATATGCCTCTTTTCCCGCACATTTCTCTGATTGGCCGTTTTGGAATTGTATCTACTTCACTGAAAATGCTTTATCATGCTCCATTCTGGATTTTATCACATATATATGCTATTTCTGCATTTCTAGGTACTGCTGTCATGGCTTAGTGGTTTAGTACCTTGACTCTAGTGCATGGTATCCTGGGTTCAAATCTGGCAACTGATTTTTGATTTTCCTTACAGAACTGAGTTGAGGACCTGTCAATCAAACATGCCAAAAGCACTTTTAAGCACTTAAAACCAGGTCTGCGCGCGTTTGCGCTGAGCTAACGCATGCGCACTGGCAGTTAGCTTGTGGGAGCGCAAACGGTGTGCGCTGGGATAAATCTTAATTGGCTAGTGACACACATGTTCAGCTAAGCACAGCTAGTTGCAAACAGTTTCAGCCTATTAAACCGGTGCTTAGCAACGGGCATGCAGTTTGCAGCTTGTTAAACAGTACTCAGCTACGGGCAGTCTGTCTCACAGCAGCTTAGCTATCAGTACATTTCTGACTATTTTTATTATTGTGTTACTTCAAAATATATGCTCCATTTCATTCCATTTTACAAAAGGGAATACATTTACATTTGTACAATACTGTCAGGGGGCTTTTTAGTGCTTATTTACAAAAAAAAAAAAAAGGTTGTTGTGGGGGCTCGAACCCTGCCTGCCTACTCTTAGGCCAGCAACTCTACCGCTAAGCTATTACTTCTTGGCTTACTCTGCATATTTAGTTCTTATATCCTTTTCCACTGACTGCTAACTGTGATTGCGCTTAGTAGCACACCCGCCACACGAGCGCACACAGTAGCAAACATTTACGGGGTTTAAAAAAAAAAAAAAAAGATTTTAATTTAATTTTATAACATCTCTTCACTTTATACACTGATGGTCAGTTGGGGCATGTGTTGTGTAGTGTGTTTATTCACATTTCCATGGCCTCTCTCGTGGCTGTTTACTTTCAGCCATTATAGTCTTCCGGGGGCGTGTCCGCTTGCAGGTGCTTAGCCTACAGACACGCTTCTACTCTCTTACACGGACCGTGTAAGAGTTACTAGTGTGATTCAGCATGCCTCATGCACCTCATGCATATGCATGACATGCTGACATCACACCGTTTAACTGCAGCCTCCGTGTAAGAGTTATAACTCTTACACGGAGGCTTCATGAATCTGGCCCATATACATTTCACCAAACAGTCAACTTAAAATCAACTGTTAAAATGGTCAGCATAATACTCCTACAATGCAATATGCGTTGTATAAAAAATATTTATTTTTTTCTCCAGTTTATTTAACTATCATAACAGTAAAAGCTAACTGCATTTCTCCCATAGTGAAATTAAAATCAACAGCATTGCAATATGAATGCTTCAACTCTAACCATTTATCATTATACAGGAGCTTGTCTATATCCACTAATATAGCGATATGTTTCACCTAAATGGACCATCTAACCTGAAATTCATCTTTGTATTCAAATATCTCAGGAATGCATTATCTCCATTACACTCGATCCCTGTGTTTACGATCAAACTTTATCCATATTGAAAAAGATGTGGTCACCTCTGCTGATGTAGCTGTACTAGCTTTAAACTATGTCACTCAACACATAAACACTTCCATGTACTCCTATTACAATAAATAATGTGGCCAGCAGATGACACTCTAGTTAAAGGGATCAGTCCCAATAGTGCTTGCATCATAATATCAATAAATATCCATTTTATCAAACTTATAGTTTGCCCAAAGAACTATATGTGGGAAATAATAAGCTGATATATTTATATTGCAAATATGTTTGTAACCAACAGTTGTGGCCAAAAAAACAAACCTAATAAGTTTAAAACATGAACATACTTGTAATGAACAAATGAGACACCAAATAACAAGTTAAGTCATGTCATTAAACACAACACGACTTTTAACCACCTGACATAATACAATATAACTAAAAACTCAATACTCAAAAATGTCTATAAAATTTGTTGAAGTCATTATTATAATAACTTCCAACTCCCCTAAACTGACATCATAAACCTACTCTACTACAAATATACATATGGTCAGCAAGTACGACTCATGAATCATACCAAACCTTGGAGCTCAACAACTAAAACATATTTTAACATTCCATTATATTAAAATATGTGTACACTCAAACCCAATGTACAAAATGTGAGCCCAGAAACCACCCATTTCTACTATTTTAACACATAACATACACAATTACTTTCTAAGTAACATAAATAATTAAAGTTGTTCTCCCTAATCTACTTATTTAAATAAACATCTCACTTTCAAAGATGGTTTCAACGAAAGTGTACTATTTCCTTTTTGGCATCTGACTGGAGCCTGATTATCCATTTTGCTTCATGTTACTCAGCGATGTTCCTCACATCTCTTAACCGTGGTGTCACCTTAATAGATTCTGTAACCATAAACTTGAACGAATGTTGTATATTATTCTTTAGTACATGTTTAGCTAAAGCACTGGATTGTAGCTTAATCCTGATGGCCTAAAGGTGTTCTCTAATTCTAAACTTTAAAACTAGATTTTTTTAAGCAATGAAAATCTGTTAAGATGACATAATCACTGACAGCCAGCATCTTTAATTAAAGTCCCAGTTGTTGTGGTTTTGACTGAGAATAGATAAAATTACCACTTTGAATCTGTTTTATAATTCCAGTGAAATAATGCTAGCAAATGTACTTTTTTTCCTCTATCCTCTAAGAATAAATGTTTACACATTTTGCAATCTTGGTTTCTGCACCTATAGTAAGTAACAAAATGTAAGGTAACTTGTTGAGGGGACATTATGCACTGAGACCAGCTGCTTAATTTTCAGTTTCAGCCTCATGACAGTGAGTTAATAATTAAGTATATATTGCAACGGTTTAATACACTCCAGTGAATCATGCTAGCTTCAGGCTACATCTGCCAAAACAATACTGAGGATAAACATTCATTTGGGCCTTTTTCAGACAAGTCACAAGACCCACTTAGATGGCACCAACTTTTACAGAAATGATGCAGAGTATGCAAGAGATAAGACAGACATTATACATAGTGACAGTGTTAAGAGCTGAATAGGTAACTACCCTTATTTGATGCTGGAAGATCAGAAGGCTGTGGATTCTATCCCCACCCCAAAATAGCAGCCCAAGTAAATGGCTTTTTAAGTCATAAAATGATTTCACACTCTCTTGAATGAAGTTGGAGACTGAATGTCTATAAGATGAATAGCGTGCTAGTCCCAGCAGGAAGACATGACTGATTTTTATAGTTTTATGACAGGGCAGGGTATGCACCTGCACTGAGGATTTATGTTTCATATGTTTCTTTTAGTGTACTTTGTTGTGATCATATTTAGTGCACCTTCCTGGTTATCAGGCTGAGCAAGCAGTCAGTAGTGACAGACATGTATCTAAAAGTTAAACAGCTGATGTGCTTTTGCTTTACTCTTAACAAAGGGGCTGAATGTCTTTAAGACCCTAAGAGCAGAATTAATGGTGTGTGTGTGTGTGTAATATGTATGTATATGTATTTAAAAAAAATAAACTTGTATTAGTAATAAAACACTGCTTATATTTTTGTCATTTGTTGTACTCTAACATTTTTCCAAGAACAAGAAAGAGGTCTGAGTGTAATAACAGTATTTCGGGCGGGGAGGGTGTCATTAGCACGATCACTGCAGTCCTTTTTTGGCAGTATAGTCTGTTAGCACCTATAATTATAAGTAAATGAAAAACATAAGATTAACATTTTTAGTTAAGGTAGAATGCTAGGGCTTACATTAGAATAATCTAAAAATAAATAAGCAGGCAGCGTACACATACATTGTGTTAAATCCGTATCTGTGGTACTTCATAATCAGTATATGTAAAATGGAATACCTGGAATATCATTTCTGTTATGTTTACTAGTCCGGGACTGGTACTCTAAGTTAGATTTGCTTAATCTTTCTGGTTCTGCTACATATGCATCCTCCTTTTCTGGAAAATTACATAATTGATTAAAATATTTTGTGCATAGAAATAAGGACATTACTGCATTTGAGAATGTTTGACTATGAAGATGGTTATAGTATGATGGTATTTTTGGCCATTTCGGCGTCTTTCTGGAGGTTAGGATATCTGTTGGGGCATTTTGTATAATTTTTGTGGCAGAAATAGTTCTCTGAAATAATAGCTTGCAGTTTACATCCACAGAAAACAATAGCATTAAACATTACATGTTTGCACTCTCCCACCCCCACACACACTGCCGCCACGGTCTCACACACACACTGCCGCCACCACCCCCAATTGAAGTAAGATCATATGCAAGTTATTGGCTATTGTGATGTGAAAAGAAATGCAGTAATGTAACCATGGAGATTTATTTTACTTAAACATTGTAGGCTGAAAGCAGTTTCTCTGGGTAGGCAGTGAGTTAGAATGGGGTCAATACCTATGTGTGAATAGTTGCAGTTCTATCTTTCTTTGCAAGAGTAATGTACATTTCACTGAAGTAAGATCGAGAAGCTCTGAAATCTGAGTATGTTTTATGTGGGGGGTATACTTACCTTCACGACAGTGTCTTTTTTTTTGCCTTTAACCTGACATGATCAAGTCTTATACTGTGGGGTTGTCTGTAGAGATTGGGGCAGTGTATGACTGGAGCACATAGCCCTAATGCTTACTGTTAAGTCTAGCTTTGCAAAACTATAATACTTTTAAAGTCTGTACTTTAAGATGAATGTACAATAAATTGGCATGGTAGTTCATGTATGTTTCATATCTGCTCATTGTCTACACTGAATGTTTTAAATTAAAATACATAAAATGAAATGTGCGTTTGGCACACACAAGCTGTGTTAGTGCGTCTGTCAACAAAATGAAAGCACGCAACACACCTGTTACTATTATTTGTACTTTAATCCTGACAGGTAAAAAGCAGCTACTTTACTTAGGTAATGGGGGGATGTTTGTGAAGTCATTGAAGTGACTGGCCTTGTTTACCGTCATAATTATGGCTTTGCAAGATAACTGTTTATTTGGGTAAAGTCGGCTGTTGTGCAAGCCTGCAACTACTGTTTCTGTGCAACAGACTAAATTAATGCAGCCCAGCCATTAATATTCTCATTTTAATCTAGGCAAGGATGTCTGAGGGAGTAAGCAATATGCATACAGGCTGTGACTACTGTCTCTGTGCAGCAGATGTATTTTAATGCTGGAAGGATCAAAGCAGAAACTGTAGTGGTGAGCAATGAAATGACTGCCCCTGTTTTATTTTTTTTTTCAAAGTTACAACCACGATAACCAGAATGAGTGAGCAGAGTGTTACAGTGGTCTATCTGAAATCTATTAATTTTAGAGACCTAACTTTGGATGAAAAGTTAAGAATCAAGAGGAGTGGAAGACCCACACCTGATCTGAAGATGGAGTCTCAAGGTACAAGTAGGTCAAGAACATACACATGCAGCTTCAGCAACAAAACACCTGGATATGTGGTTGTGAGGAAACAAAGAGCTTGTACTGCCTCCCATGTTTATTGTTTGGTGGAGAGGATGTGTGGACATCAAAGGGTATGAATGACCTGAAGAGAATGGAAGAAAAGTCCAGAAAGCATGAACAGTTTGCAAAACATTTTGACAACCAAATGAGTCTAGCAGTGTTGGGAAATGTGGATATCAGGTCTCAGTTAAGTAGTGGATACCATTTATCAGTGGAAAGACACAACAAGAAAGTGAAAGAAAACCATCATGTTCTATCACTTATCATCAAGCTGTGTGCTGAAGACAAAGTTGCTTTAACAGGCCATGATGAATCTGAAGCGTCACTGAGTGCAGGAATGTTCTGGAGACTGATAAGACTTCACCTTCAAGACTGATTAGAAGTTGGCTGAACACTTGAGAATGTCAACTGTTTTTAAAGGAACATCAAAAACCATTCAAAATGAACTCTTGGACCGCATGCTAACAATATGCAGAGAAGAAGTAAAAAAGGAGATTCGTAGTGCAAAATTTGTAGCAGTAATTGCAGATGAAACCACTGATTTTGCCAGGCTATGGCAAATTGCCATTGTGTTCCATTATGTTGTCAATGGACAGGTGTTGGAATGTTTTTGGAGATACTTTATACCACCTGGACAGACAGCAGAACATATTGCTGGTGTGATAAGACAATGGTTGAAGGAAGTAGTGGGAGACCAGCATGGAAAAGTGATTGCTCAGAGTTATGATGGTGCATCTGTTATGAATGGTGTTCAGCATGGGGTCCAGGCTATCATAAGAGAGGAGTTTAAATATGCCTATTATGTACACTGCTATGCCCACCAACTTAATCTGGTAATGCAAAGAGCCACACAACAGAATACTGAAGCAAGGACATTTTTTTAACACTTGCTGGAATTCTAGCCTTTTTCTCTCGTTCAGTTCAAAGACAAGCTGTTCTGGATAGTATAGTATCACGATGCATGCCAAGAGTGTCAGGAATACAGTGGAATTGTAACATCCGTACTGTAAATGCAGTGTACGAGAACTTGGAGTCAATGTCGGAGTGCTTTCTTTATTTGTGCAAGTGTCCTACATCTGCTGCAGCAACTGTACAGGAAGCAAATGAGCTACTGCGAACAGTTAAAGATGATGAATTAAAATTTTTGGCTCGCTTTTTTCCACCGTATAATGCCCCATATTGACATTCTATACAGGCAACTTCAGTGTCGTACCACAGATGCAACTGCTGTTGAAAAGGATGTGCATACATTTTTGAATGAAACTGATGGTGTCAGATCAGGTATCGCAGAACAGTATCTACAGACAGAGAACATCCTGTCAAGATGTAGACGAAGGCCATCAGCTTCCCGACCACTGCATGAGACATTGTTGATTGCTGCTGTGACGATTGGGGAGAGATGGGCGAAGGCTGCCAGCCTAGTCAAATAGAATTTTATATATAATTCTGGCATTTGTAAATAAATGTAAAAATACAGGCATGTTTTCTTGAGTGTAAAAGAATACTGTAAAATGTGGAACTGCAAAATATGTGACAACATTGCACTCTACTGGCCCAGTGAAGCATGTTGTGACCCTTTCATGTTAGAATTCAGCTCCAGTGAGTCTGGATGAAGGCTTCATGCCCATTGTTTTAAGACTAAAGTTTATGACCAGAATTTAGATGTGGAATGTGCTTTATTGCTCTGGTTTCTGTTAGCGTATATATGTGAAATGTCCTTTCATTGTTGTAAGTTTCTGAGCAGGTGTTAGATTGCTAAATAATGCAGTTTGTTTTCCTGGGAAAACCCAAGTGTCAACATGATGTAATTTGGGAGGGACCCAGCAGACATGTTTGTTAGTAATGTTTAAATACTATTTCTCACAATAGACTTGTGTATTTTGATCTTGATATCCAACTTATCAGCACTCTGCCTTATGCTCACATGTAAGTAGTGTTTGGCAGTGGTGAGATCTACTTCAGATACTAATTGGCTTGTAGTGGTGTGGGTAGAGCGAATTCCTGTAGCTTATGTACAGTGATCTCTAAAAGTGTTTTGTATGCTAAAACAGCCACACAGTGAAGACTCAGAGTTCAGATCACAATTGTTTTATTTCTTTTGTTAGCTTAGTGTTAGTCAGGGTGAATAGGTAGCATGCCAGCAGAAGAGTATGGAAAGCTGACAAGGAGCCAGCTGGCAGAGATGTGCCAGGCTAGGGGACTGGTGCATGGAAACCTGAATAAGGCAGACTTGATTTCAGCCTTTGTTACAGCTGCATCAGGAAATCGCAGCCTGGAGGACAATCAGACTGACAATGGAGATACAATATCCTCAGACAACGGACAGCTCACCCTTTCTGCAGTGGACTTAAAAATCCAGCTGGAGCTAAAGAGACTTGAGTTGAAGGCCAGGCGTATGGAACTAGAAGCAGCTGAGAAAATGAGGAGTCTACACGCTGAGGAAAATGAACGGCAGAGGAGGCATGAGAGGGAAATGCTGAGTCTTCGCCAGAGTCATGGGGGTAATGGGGAAGGGAGTAACTGGACCCCAGAAGCAGAAAATGTTAGTACATTTCTTCCACAGTTTAAAGAGAAGGATAATTTTGATAGCTTCATTTATATGTTTGAGTGGGTATGAAGTTGACCAAGGGCTCTAGGTACGGTTCCTGAACCTCTTACTCCATGGAAAAGATGTAACTTCTTTAGCAAAAATGCATGACACTGACTGTTTTGATTATACTGCTGTAAAAAGACACTTGTTGTAATGTTTTAAACGAACACCTGAAATGTATAGGAAAAAGTTTCATGAGCATAGATGCAAGGCAGGTGAAAATGTATGTGAATATGTTGCTGAACTGAGCACTTATTTTCATAGCTAGGTGAGTGGATGTCAGGTCACCACTTATGAAAGGCTGGCAGACCTTTTGGTGAGGGAACATGTCCTTAGCACTTTGCCTGAGGACATGAGGATCTGGTTAGCTGATAGACAGTGTGCTACTTCAGAGGAGTTGGGGAAGAAGGGAGACCTATACCTAGCAAGCAGGGCAGCCTTGCACAGGAAAGAGACCCCCAGTACTGCTCATGGGACTAAAGGGACCCATGGTGGGCAGCACAGACTGCCCCAACAGAATCCACCAGTAGAAGGGGAAGCCACTAGTCCAGGTATACATCCAGGAGCTAGGGTTAAATGTTTTGAATGCAGCCAGTGGGGCCACGTGGCATACAGGTGTCCATGGAGGCAAGGTGGGGAACAAAAGGTGAAAGAGCCAGTAAGTGGGAAAGACAAAATGCCAATACTAGGTTGTCTTGAGACAACAGGGGTATGGAACTACCATCCTGCAGATGTCCTGAGAGGGAAGGATTTTGATGAGGCAGTACCATGTACTTATGCAGTTAAAAGCAGTCAGGCTAGGAAACAAGCATGTGAGTCTGGTAGCCTGGGGAGACCTAGACAGACTGCATACTTGCAGCCAAGACTGCTGAGGTGGTTACCTCAGGGAGGGAGCTGCTCTGTAGCAGTGAGACTGAATGTGAGCCACAGCTGCTTGTGGGTACTGATGTTCTCTTGGTCAGGGTAACTACAAAGGTAGAGGTAAGTAGTACCCAGGCTGACAGTGAGGCACCACTGTCAGAGGATACCAAACTTCCTCTGGAAGGGGAGCTGGGAAAGATTACAAGGAAAGACTTCAGACAGGCTCAGCTCTCAGGCTCTACATTGCAAGGCCTGAGACAGGTAGGCAGGGAGACACCTGATTCTCAAGGGAAGGGGGGATCTGTATACTGGAACAAAGGCTTACTGTACAGAGGGTGGACCCACGAGGGAGGGCTAGAAGCTTATCATCTGGTGCTTCTAGCCGTAGCCCATGATATTCCCTTTGCAGGTCATATGGGCATGAAACATACAAACAGGCATATTATGCAAAACTTCTATTGGCCTGGAATTTCCAGAGATGTAACAGGGTACTGCAGGACCTGTGAGCAGTGCCAAAAGGTAGGCAAGGCAGGAGACAAGGTGAGAGCTCCTTTGATGCCTTTGCCTGTGATTGATGAGACATTTCAGAGGGTAGCAATGGATCTTGTTGGTCCTCTGAGTACCCCAAGTTCCACAGGGAAAAAGTATATCCTAGTGATTGTAGATTATGCTGCATGATACCCTGAGGCAGTGGCTTTGTCCTCCATTGAGGCAGAGAGCGTGGCAAATGCTTTGCTAGAGATTTTCAGCGGGGTAGGTTTCCCAAAGGAAATACTGACTGACAGATGTGCCAATTTTATGTCAGACCTGCTAGCTTGTCTGTGGAAGTCCTGTGGGGTGAAGCACATGAAGACCACCCCCTACCATCCCCAGACTAATGGTTTTGTTGAGAGGTTAAACTCTACAATCAAGTCCATGCTATGGGCATTTGCAGATCAGTTTAAGAGGGAGTGGGACAAATATTTGCTCCATCTGTTGCTTGCTTACAGAGAGGTTCCCCAGGAATCCACAGGTGTTTCACCCTTTGAGTTGCTGTACGGGCATAGGGTGAGGGGACCTCCAGATTTAATTTGAGATGAGTGGGAAGGTGAGTGTGAGTCTCACAAGGAGTCTGTTATGGCATATGTCCTGAACCTCAGGACAAGGCTCAGGGAACTCATGGGCCTGGCCCAGGAGAACCTGGCAGAAGCCCAACAACAGAAAAAGGTGTGGCATGACAGGAATGCTCGAGCTAGAGAGTATGCTGTAGGGCAGCAGGTGATGGTTCTCATTCCTGTCAGACACAAGTTGCGGGCAGCTTGCGAGGGACCCGACAAGGTGGTATGAAAGGTAAGTGATGTTAACTACATGGTGGAAGTGATAGGCAGATGGCAGGGGCACAAATTGTGCCATGTTAACATGATGAAACCTTACCATAATAGGGAGGCCCTTGTGCTGAGCATTTGCAGTAGATTTCAGGAGGAGTCTGAGAGAGATCTTGTGACTGATCTCCTCAGTGAGGCTCGGGCTGACACCTCGGTGGAAGGGGTAGCAATGCCCCAGTAACTATCTCCTACCCAGGTTTGAGAAATCTGAGCAGTATTGCAGGAGTTTTGGGGCATGTTCACTGGTAAACCAGGAAGCACCCACCTGGTGCAGCACCAGGTGGATACAGAATCCCAAAGGCCTATCTGGCAGGCCCCTTATAGGGTGCCTGAAAGAGTCAAACAAACTCTGAGGGAAGAGGTACAGGAGATGTTGGAAGTACGGGTGATTCAGGAGTCCAACAGTCCCTGGGCCTCCCAAGTGGTACTGGTGCCAAAGAAGGATGGCAGCACCAGGTTCTGTGTGGATTATAGGAAATTAAATAGTCACACAGAGGCAGATGCTTACCCCATGCTTAGGACAGATGAGGCCCTAGAGCAGCTGGGTTGGGCTAAGTATCTTACAACCATTGCTCTTACCAAGGGTTACTGGCAGGTGCCCTTGACTCCCAGTGCTAGAGAGAGAAGTCAGCCATTGTGAATCCTTTTGGCTTATATGAGTTCACAAAGATGCCCTTTGGGATGAAGAATGCCTCAGCAACTTTACAGATGCTGGTAGATTATATCTTAGCAGGAGCAGGAGGGTTTTCCCTTGCTTACATGGATGATATTGCTATCTACAGCCATTCCTGGAAAGAGCACCTTCAGCATGTCAGGGAGGTGCTGGGCAAACTACAGAGGGCAGGGTTGACCGTTAAGCTGAGCAAATGTCAGGTGGGTATGGCAGAGGTCTCCTACCTAGGACATAGAGTGGGGAGTGGTTAGATAAGGCCAGAACCTGCCATTGTGGAAGCTATTCAGGCATGGCCTGCACCCATTACCAAAAAGCAGGTGAGGGCATTCTTGGGGACAGCAGGGTACTACAGAAAGTTCGTTCCCATTCCCAATTATAGTACCATAGCTGCTCCCCTCACAGACCTGACAAGGAAGAAAAGGCCAGATAAGGTAGTGTGGACCCCAGCATGTGAGCAGGCATTTCAGAAGCTTAAGGAAGCTTTGGGAGGACCCCCTGTGTAAGCCAGTCCAGATTATAGCAAATAATTTGCTGTGCAGGTGGATGCTTCAGGTGGGGGCTGTACTTAGCCAGATTTCTTCAGAGGGATAAGAGCACCCAGTGGTTTATCTCAGTCGTAGGCTCCAACCCAAGGAGGAATGCTATGCAGTGGTAGAAAAGGAATGTCTAGCCATAGTGTGGGCACTGCAAAAACTTCAGCATTATCTGTATGGAAGGAAATTCACTGTGATGACAGATCACAACCCTCTTACATGGTTAAACAGAGCCAGTCAGCAAAATGCCAAGTTGCTAAGATGGAGTCTGGGGTTGCAAGCATATGATATGTCAGTGCAGCACCACAGTGGGGTAGCAATGCCAATGCAGATGGACTCTCAAGACAGGGAATGGGGTGAAGTACACCCAGATAGACCTG
Source organism: Protopterus annectens (assembly GCF_019279795.1). Taxonomy (NCBI): domain Eukaryota; kingdom Metazoa; phylum Chordata; order Ceratodontiformes; family Protopteridae; genus Protopterus; species Protopterus annectens. The sequence goes on from NC_056736.1 coordinate 383,152,120, forward strand.
ACACTCTCAAGCAATGTTTCTCAAAGGGTACTTGAAAAACTTGCTTGAATACCCCGGGGGGGGGGAGATGTGATGATTGGGGAGAGATGGGCGAAGGCTGCCAGCCTAGTTAAATAGAATTTGATATATAATTCTGGCATTTGTAAATAAATGTAAAAATACAGGCATGTTTTCTTGAGTGTAAAATCATACTGTGAAATGTGGAACTGCAAAATATGTGACAACATTGCACTCTACTGGCCCAGTGAAGCATGTTGTGACCCTTTTATGTTAGAATTCGGCTTCAGTGAGTCTGGATGAAGGTTTCATGCCCATCGTTTTAAGGCTAAAATTTATGACCAGAATTTAGATGTGGAATGTGCTTTATTGCTCTGGTTTCTGTTAGAGTAGACATGTGAAATGTCTTTTATTGTTGTAAGTTTCTGAGCAGGTGTTAGATTGCTAAATAATGCAGTTTGTTTGCCTGGGAAAACCTAAGTGTCAACATGATGTCATTTGGGAGGGACCCAGCAGACATGTTTGTTAGTAATGTTTAAATACTATTTCTCACAATAGACTTGTGTATTTTGATCTTAATATCCAACTTATCAGCACTCTGCCTTATGCTCACATGTAAGTAGTGTTTGGCAGTGGTGAGATCTACTTCAGATACTAATTGGCTTGTAGTGGTGTGGGTAGAGCGAATTCCTGTAGCTTATGTACAGTGATCTCTAAAAGTGTTTTGTATGCTAAAACAGCCACGCAGTGAAGACTCAGAGTTCAGATCACAGTTGTTTTATTTCTTTTGTTAGCTTAGCGTCAGTCAGGGTGAAGAGGCAGCATGTCAGCAGAAGAGTATGGAAAGCTGACAAGGAGCCAGCTGGCAGAGATGTGCCAGGCTAGGGGACTGGTGCATGGAAACCTGACTAAGGCAGACTTGATTTTAGCCTTGGTTACAGCTGCATCAGGAAACAGCAGCCTGGAGGACAATCAGACTGACAATGGAGATACAATATCCTCAGACAATGGACAGCTCACCCTTTCTGCAGTGGACTTAAAAATCCAGCTGGAGCTAAAGAGACTTGAGTTGAAGGCCAGGCATATGGAACTAGAAGCAGCTGAGAAAATGAGGAGTCTACAGGCTGAGGAAAATGAACGGCAGAGGAGGCATGAGAGGGAAATGCTGAGTCTTTGCCAGAGTCATGGGGGTAATGGGGAAGGGAGTAACTGGACTCCAGAAGCAGAAAAGGTTAGTACATTTCTTCCACAGTTTAAAGAGAAGGATAATTTTGATAGCTTCATTTATATGTTTGAGCAGGTATGAAGTTGACCAAGGGCTCTGGGTATGGTTCCTGACCCCCTTACTCCATGGTAAAGATGTAACTTCTTTATCAAAAATGCATGACACTGACTGTTTTGATTATACTGCTGTAAAAAGACACTTGTTGGATTGTTTTAAACTAACACCTGAAATGTATAGGAAAAAGTTTCATGAGCATAGATGCAAGGCAGGTGAAAATGTATGTGAATATGCTGCTGAACTGAGCACTAATTTTCATAGCTAGGTGAGTGGATGTCAGGTCACCACTTATGAAAGGCTGGCAGACCTTTTGGTGAGGGAACATGTCCTTAGCACTTTGCCTGAGGACATGAGGATCTGGTTAGCTGATAGACAGTGTGCTACTTCAGAGGAGTTGGGGAAGAAGGGAGACCTATACCTGGCAAGCAGGGCAGCCCTGCACAGGAAAGGGACCCCCAGTACTGCTCATGGGACTAAAGGGACCCATGGTGGGCAGCACAGACTGCCCCAACAGACTCCACCAGTAGCAGGGGAAGTCACTAGCCCAGGTATACATCCAGGAGCTACGGTTAAATGTTTTGAATGCAACCAGTGGGGCCATGTGGCATACAGGTGTCCATGGAGGCAAGGTGGGGAACAAAAGGTGAAAGAGCCAGTAAGTGGGAAAGACAAAATGCCAATAGTAGGTTGTCTTGAGACAACAGGGGTATGGAACTACCATCCTGCAGATGTCCTGAGAGGGAAGGATTTGGATGAGGCAGTACCATGTACTTATGCAGTTAAAAGCAGTCAGGCTAGGAAACAAGCATGTGAGTCTGGTAGCCTGGGGAGACCTAGACAGACTGCATACTTGCAGCCAAGACTGCTGAGGTGGTTACCTCAGGGAGGGAGCTGCTCTGTAGCAGTGAGACTGAATGTGAGCCACAGCTGCTTGTGGGTACTGATGTTCTCTTGGACAGGGTAACTGCAAAGGAAGAGGTAAGTAGTACCCAGGCTGACAGTGAGGCACCACTGTCAGAGGATACCAAACTTCCTCTGGAAGGGGAGCTGGGAAAGATTACAAGGAGAGACTTCAGACAGGCTCAGCTCTCAGACTCTACATTGCAAGGCCTGAGACAGGTAGGTAGGGAGGCACCTGATTCTCAAGGGAAGGGGGAATCAGTATACTGGAACAAAGGCTTACTGTACAGAGAGTGGACCCATGAGGGAGGGCTAGAAGCTTATCATCTGGTGCTTCTAGCCATAGCCCATGATATTCCCTTTGCAGGTCATATGGGCATGAAACATACAAAGAGGCATATTATGCAAAACTTCTATTGGTCTGGAATTTCCAGAGATGTAACTGAGTACTGCAGGACCTGTGAGCAGTGCCAAAAGGTAGGCAAGGCAGGAGACAAGGTGAGAGCTCCTTTGATGCCTTTGCCTGTGATTGATGAGACATTTCAGAGGGTAGCAATGGATCTTGTTGGTCCTCTGAGTACCCCAAGTTCCACAGGGAAAAAGTATATCCTAGCGATTGTAGATTATGCTGCACGATACCCTGAGGCAGTGGCTTTGTCCTCCATTGAGGCAGAGAGTGTGGCAAATGCTTTGCTAGAGATTTTCAGCAGGGTAGGTTTCCCAAAGGAAATACTGACTGACAGAGGTGCCAATTTTATGTCAGACCTGCTAGTTTGTCTGTGGAAGTCCTGTGGGGTGAAGCACATGAAGACCACCCCCTACCATCCCCAGACTAATGGTCTTGTTGAGAGGTTAAACTCCACAATCAAGTCCATGCTATGGGCATTTGCAGATCAGTTTAAGAGGGAGTGGGACAAATATTTGCTCCATCTGTTGCTTGCTTACAGAGAGGTTCCTGAGGAATCCACAGGTGTTTCACCCTTTGAGTTGCTGTATGGGCATAGGGTGAGGGGACCTCTAGATTTAATTTGAGATGAGTAGGAAGGTGAGTGTGAGTCCCACAAGGAGTCTGTTATGGCATATGTCCTGAACCTCAGGACAAGGCTCAGGGAACTCATGGGCCTGGCTCAGGAGAACCTGGCAGAAGCCCAACAACAGAAAAAGGTGTGGCATGACAGGAATGCTCGAGCTAGAGAGTATGCTGTAGAGCAGCAGGTAATGGTTCCCATTCCTGTCAGACACAAGTTGCAGACAGCTTGGGAGGGACCCTACATGATGAAACCTTCCCATAATAGGTAGGCCCTTGTGCTGAGCATTTGTAGTGGATTGCAGGAGGAGTCTGAGAGAGATCTTGTGACTGATCTCCTCAGTGAGGCTCGGGCTGACACCTCGGTGGAAGGGGTAGCAATGACCCAGTAACTATCTCCTACCCAGGTTTGAGAAATCTGAGCAGTATTGCAGGAGTTTTGGGGCATGTTCACTGGGAAACCAGGAAGCACCCACCTGGTGCAGCACCAGGTGGATACAGAACCCCAAAGGCCTATCAGGCAGGCCCCTTATAGGGTGCCTGAAAGAGTCAAACAAACTCTGAGGGAAGAGGTACAGGTGATGTTGGAAGTACGGGTGATTCAGGAGTCCAACAGTCCCTGGGCCTCCCAAGTGGTACTGGTGCCAAAGAAGGATGGCAGCACCAGGTTCTGTGTGGACTATAGGAAATTAAATAGTCACATAGAGGCAGATGCTTACCCCATGCCTAGGACAGATGAGGCCCTAGAGCAGCTGGGTGGGGCTAAGTATCTTACAACCATTGATTTTACCAAGGGTTACTGACAGGTGCCCTTAACTCCCAGTGCTAGAGAGAGAAGTCAGCCATTGTGAATCCTTTTGGCTTATATGAGTTCACAAAGATGCCCTTTGGGATGAAGAATGCCCCAGCGACTTTACAGATGCTGGTAGATTATATCTTAGCAGGAGCAGGAGGGTTTGCCTTTGCTTACATGGATGATATTGCTATCTACAGCCATTCCTGGAAAGAGCACCTTCAGCATGTCAGGGAGGTGCTTGGCAAACTACAGAGGGCAGGGTTGACCATTAAGCTGAGCAAATGTCAGGTGGGTATGGCAGAGGTCTCCTACCTGGGACATAGAGTGGGGAGTGGTAAGATAAGGCCAGAACCTGCCATTGTGGAAGCTATTCAGGCATGGCCTGCACCCATTACCAAAAAGCAGGTGAGGGCATTCTTGGGGACAGCAGGGTACTACAGAAAGTTGGTTCCCATTCCCAATTATAGTACCATAGCTGCTCCCCTCACAGACCTGACAAGGAAGAAAAGGCCAGATAAGGTAGTGTGGACCCCAGCATGTGAGCAGGCATTTCAGAAGCTTAAGGAAGCTTTGGAAGGACCCCCTGTGTTAGCCAGTCCAGACTATAGCAAATAATTTGCTGTGCAGGTGGATGCTTCAAACTATGGGGTGGGGGCTGTACTTAGCCAGATTTCTTCAGAGGGAGAAGAGCACCCAGTGGTTTATCTCAGTCATAGGCTCCAACCCAAGAAGGAATGCTATGCAGTGGTAGAAAAGGAATGTCTAGCCATAGTGTGGGCACTGCAAAAACTTCAGCCTTATCTGTATGGAAGGAAATTCACTGTGATGACAGATCACAACCCTCTTACATGGTTAAGCAGAGCCAGTCAGCAAAATTCCAAGTTGCTAAGATGGAGTCTGGGTTTGCAAGCATATGATATGTCAGTGCAGCACCACAGTGGGGGTAGCATTGCCAATGCAGATGGGCTCTCAAGACAGGGAGTGGGGTGAGGTACACCCAGATAGACCTGACACTCTCAAGCGATGTTTCTCAAAGGGTACTTGAAAAACTTGCTTGAATTCCCCAGGGGGAAAGAGATGTGATGATTGGGGAGAGATGGGCAAAGGCTGCCAGCCTAGTTAAATATAATTTGATATATAATTCTGGCATTTGTAAATAAATGTAAAAATACAGGCATGTTTTCTTGAGTGTAAAATCATACTGTGAAATGTGGAACTGCAACATATGTGACAACATTGCACTCTACTGGCCCAGTGAAGCATGTTGTGACCCTTTCATGTTAGAATTCGGCTTCAGTGAGTCTGGATGAAGGTTTCATGCCCATCGTTTTAAGGCTAAAGTTTATGACCAGAATTTAGATGTTGAATGTGCTTTATTGCTCTTTTTTCTGTTAGAGTATACATCTGAAATGTCTTTTATTGTTGTAAGTTTCTGAGCAGGTGTTAGATTGCTAAATAATGCAGTTTGTTTGCCTGGGAAAACCTAAGTGTCAACATGATGTAATTTGGGAGGGACCCAGCAGACATGTTTGTTAGTAATGTTTAAATACTATTTCTCACAAGAGACTTGGAGCATTTTGATCCTGATATCCAACTTATCAGCACTCTGCCTTATGCTCACATGTATGTTCTAGCACTGTGATTTCTTGTAGGAATAGTTAAAGCTAGTAAAGATTAATTAGGTATTTTTCTTTTAAATCAGACCTATCCTACTGTATTATTTTATGTTTCTGTGTGATCTCTGAACTCTTAGATATCTCTGTGGTGCAGTAGTTTTGTCTTGTGTTTTAATTATTTATTATTAAATATTTTTAAAACCTTCTACCTGTGGCTGGTATGTGTAGAGATAAGCTCTAGAGTACATTGCATATTTATATAGGTTATTGTAATAGGCCACTCTAAAGTATGCCTTGACTGTTAGTCATCCTACCATTGGATTATAATATTGCCCAGTAATAATTGGACACCCTTTTAAGGGCCTTTAGTAGCTGATATTATTAGCTGGTTGGTGGCAGGATTACTACTGTATGGTGTAGGTAAAGGGGCACAGCTGGAGAATCTCTGTCAGCCTTTCCCAGGAGTGTCTGTGAAGTTGTATAAATACTTATCTCAAAGTATGTGTGTGTTGTCTCAGCTATTTCGCAGGGACACAAAGCACTGGCTGGACAGAGAGGGTACTGGAGGTTCTAGCTTGCCCAGCTAGGCTGAGACCTGGACCCTATAGCTGTGCCAGTGGGGAGTCTTATTGGGGACCTGGTGAGCAAAGGAGCAACCAGCCCCAGACTATCTGTGATCTCTGTGTGATCTTCCCTTAGGAAATTGTACTTTACTGTGTGTATTAGTTATCCTTTTCTCTACTATGAGATGACCTCTTTGGTGTTAATGGTGAGGATTGAGGCTCCTTGATTGCTGGGCCAGGGCATGGTTGTCACAGCTGCAAAGGAAGTGTGTGATGTCATAAAGTTCCAGGCAACATCACAATTTCAACAAACTGGTCATCTTCAAGCTTTTCATCTACTCATAACTGAAACCTTTTCAACATATATAGGAGAGTTTCCAGAAAATCTATTCACAGCAACAATAGACAACTATCCATTCCTGTTGAGGGGACAACTTATAACAGAACTTGGAGTGGTGTATCACATGAAGACTTTGCAGCAACTGGCAGTGCAGTCAAGATGTTAACATTCTTGGTGGACAACTCATTAACCAGTGTGTTTTCAGAGATTTACAATGTGTTGTTAATTATAGCCACCACACCAATGTCAACTGCTGAGGCAGAAATGTGTTCTCAACATTGAAAATAATTAAAATGTTTCTTTGTAGTACAATGGGGCAAGAATGAATGAATGCATTGACTATGATTTCCATAGGAAAAGAGTTAACGTGGAGTATAACTAACTTCAACCAAAGAATTATTGATTTGTTTGCACAAAATAAAGACAGACCAATGGACTTTATCTATAAGTAACAAACCTGAGAAATACTCAGAGGAACACAATAGAGGCTCTTATTTGGTACTATACTACAAGCACTTATGTAACCCAGCCACTGGGGATGCACAAGCCAGTGCATTTCTTCATGCCAGTCCCAAGGCCGGGTAAATGGGGAGGGTTATGTCAGGAAGGGCATCCAGTGTAACCTCTGCCAAATGACATTTGCAGACAACAATAGAGATTTCCGTACTGGATTGGTCGAGGCCCAGGTTAAAAATGACTGCCAACAGGGTGCTGGAGGAAATAAGGCTACTGTTGGCCGAAGGAGAAGAGGGGGAAGGCATGCCCAAAGGTGAGATTGTGTTGATTTGGACATGTGCTGAGGAGGGATGCTGGGTATACTGGGAAAAGGATGCTAAGGATGGAGCTGCCAGGGAAAAAGAAAAGAGGAAGGCCTCCGATAAGGTTTATGGATGTGGTGAAAGAGGACATGCAGGTGGTTGGTGTGACAGAGCAAGATGCAGAGGACAGGAAGAAATGGAAACAGATGATCCACTGTGGCAACCCTTAATGGGAACAACTGAAAGAGAAGACTACAAGCACTTATTTGGAACCAGGTGGGGTCACGTGAATAGTGTTTGCTTGGGAAACTTTAAACTGTCCCTTTTGAGCCTCCATGAAAAAGGGGGAAAAAGAAATCCAGTATGACCTGATGTGTTCCAGACCAGACCATAGCTTCTCATCAGGTGCAGAAATAGAGTATGGAGTACTGTTTGCAGCATACCACAGAGTTAAGTCTTCAAACCAACCTGTATATACATGTAACAACATGTGGTGTGTAGAGTATACAGCATGTGCCATAGTGACTGAGCATTTATTTCATGTAAATTAGTAAGCATGTCCAGCAATGATCCCATTGCATTATAGCTCCACCCCTTTTAGTTGGCCACTCCCCTTCCCATTGGCCACACCCATTCAGCTGTCTCCGGCAGCCTCCCTTTGATTTGAAGTCACCAGCCGCCACTGCATCCAATACAATGGACATAAACTCACAAATTAAACTTGTCTTACCCACTCAAAGTTCATATCTTTCGGAATACTGTTACTAAACCATTCTAGTCTAGTCCTTCTTCCTTTGGGATGCAGGAGAACAAATCCAGCACAGTTTACAAACACTAACCCTTCCTTCCAAATTTCCGGTTTCAACCTTCTCAAAAAATCCCAGGAGTCTTTCACTATATGATGTACTCTATCATATATTGGTTTTAACCATCCATCTATAACTTTCCCAAATGGGAATGTCTTAGACCTACTACCAGAAATAATGGGCCTGTAAGGGGGATCATCAATACTTTTATGGATCTTTGGGATCCCTACTAGGGTGGCAAGTACTGGATGTTCCACTCTCAGAAAATTGTACAAATTCATGTCTATCCTGTTGTCCAAGAGGAACTCCTCTAGATATAAATCAATCCTTCTTTTTCTGATATTTACTTCATTGATAGAAGATACCATATACTTACTATCATTATGTAATATTTCAAATATTTTGTTGTTATAATCCTCTGTTTCTACTAATACTACACCCCCCCTTATCTAGTTTCATGACTCAAATGTCGGCCTCATAACATATTGCATTTAGTAATTTGTTTTCCTCCCTACTTAAGTTGTATCTTCTCTTTCCCTTCATAGACTTCTCTTGTAACTTATATATTTCCTCCGTAACAACCTCTCATATGTAACTAATGTCAGATGTAAAGGGGGTGTATATTTACTTTTTTTCTTAAACACATTCTCCTGTGCACTTCTTTGGTTATCCTGAAAGTGTATAGCCAAATTTAATTTCTTCGAGTACAATTTAAACTCCAATAAGGTGTCTACTACATTGAATTTTTCATAAGGGACATATTTCGTGCCTTTTGTAAACAACATAAAGTGGGCTTTTTTCAAGCTTTAATTGTGTGTAATTATATATATTAAATTGCCCCATGCTGAATTGTACAGCATCGTGCTGCTTTATCTCCACTCCTTTGCCTCGTTTCTCCATACTTCCTTCCCCTGCCAATGGTTCACCCCCCTCGTCTGTTCTCCCCCCTCCATGCATCCCTGTGCTCCCCTGTCCATTGTTGATTCCTCCTTAAAAAAACTTTTTCACCATTGCAATGTGTTCTATTTTCATTTCTATCCATGTAAGGAAAATATTCCTATCCCTACCATAAGTGCTGTTATGTGCTCTGCCTTCCTTCTTTCACGTGTAAGCCATTTGTTTATCATACTGTTCAATATCTCTTTGTAGTTTGCAACACTTCTTATTAAATATTTTCTTCCTACTAACTTAATACTTTCTAACTTTATAAGAGCAATATTTAAAATGTGTCCCTAGTTTTGGCCCTTTGTTCCCCCCATTATGACAGGCATTGTACAGATTTCTTGCACTAACAGGTTGAGAGACATGGTGTGTATGTGCATGTGTGTGTGTGTGTGTGTGTGTGTGTGTGTGTGTGTGTGTGTGTGTGTGTGTGTGTGTGTGTGTGTGTGTGTGTGTGTGTGTGTGTGTGTGTGTGTGTGTGTGTGTCTGTATGTGTGTAAGAGGGAGAGAAGTGTGTGTGTGTAAGAGGTAGGCAGCATACTCCTCAACTGTCTAGGTTTTTGCAGTATGTCCAGATTTTTGACCCATATTTTTGTCTGTTCTTCAGCAACCGTGGTGGTGCAGCGGTTAGCATTGTCACCTCACAGCAAGAGGTTCTCCCATTTGATTCTCGGCTGGAGCGCCTTCTGTGTGGAGTCTGCATGTCCCCCCCATGGTCGAGTGACATTAAAGACATGCAGGTAGGTGCGAGCGTGAATGGGCGTGCCTTTGTTGAAGGTTGGGCATCGGGCTGGCAACTTGGCACCGTAAAAATCCACTGCCAATCATGAGCGGACCGGAGTTCCACTGTGGCGACCTCTAACTGGGAAAAGCCAAAAGTCATTTATATATATATATATATATATATATATATATATATATATATATATATATATATTTTTTTTTTTTGTCTGTTCCTCATAAAAAAGGATTGAAGGTGCTAAATAATGACAGCCATTTGAGTTTTAGACTCCATATCCTTACAGAAATACAATCTGACACAAATCCTGTTATTCTAGCAATTTTCTAAGTTCATGAGAGCAATATTTATAATCTGCACCTATTTATTTTAGGCTTTGTCCAGATTTCTTTCATTAAGAGATTGAGGTTTGTGAGTGAGAGTGAAATCCCTAGTTAGGGTTAGCAGGTGGTTAGTAATTTGCTTAGGCTCAAACCCAGTACCTCAGCTACAGGAAACAAGAGCCTGAATCCTACCCAACTACCAAGCTGCAGTTTTCAAGGAGCTGACTTTCAGGTGTATATTTCAAAGAATTTACTTTCAAGTACATTTTCAAAGAATTGTGCGCTTCTAGGGAAAATAAGTTTACTGCTGCTCATGATATGTCTTTTTACAATATGCAACTGTTTTATTTAGCAAATTGTATTGTTATTGTGGGATAGAATTTTTTAAAGCAGTGTTTGTAGCAAAACATGTAGCATACTTGTCTCTCAATGCAGACGGCTATGGGTTCTACTCCCACAACATGTAGATGGATATCTAATACTGTGTTGTATTTTAAGGGTGTGGGGTGCTGCAGTCCTAAGCATGTTCTCCTTTGGATGAGATGCCTAGAAACTATGAACCTGTTTTCAGTTTGCTATCCATTCCTTGGTCTATTGCAATATTACTAGCTGACCATTTTTTTTAAATGCAAGATAGGCAATTTACAGTATTCTTCAAGGGCAGGAGGCACTGAATTTGTAGATGAAACACTGAAATATAAATGTTTTAAAATTCAAATGTTGCTTTATTTATATTAATTATTAATTAACATCAGTCTAAAAACACAATCCAAAATATAGGGTTCCGTTAAGATATTTCCTTTATAAAAGGGGTCCTCCAGTTTGCAAAGGTTCAGAACAAGTACTCTAGTGGAAATTCGGGGGGGGGGGGTGTATTTACTGACTCAAACTTGCCATTCTAATTCGCTTTTTTGTTAAGAGCATTTTGGTTGCCAACTAAGAGCTGAAATACAACACAGTCAAGGATATGGAAACTGAAAGTCAGTGTCCTTCCTCCTCCATGCTGTGTTTTGTGAGTACATTCTTGTAGACATTCAGTCTGATGAGAAATGGTGTGCAATGCAGACCTTCAGCTTCTTTATTGCTTTCCCCACATAAACACTTTTATATTTCAGAATTTGCACCCTGTAAACCATTCTTTCACTGTTGCAGTCACCCCTGATTTTATGGTGTTTTTTCTGTCACATTTTTGGGCAGATATATTGGTCCACTCCACTCGTGAGCCTTTAAAAATGCAGTTCTAAGTGCCACACCTGTATGTGCCATGAGCATATGTCCTTTCTCTCCAGTCTTTCAATTCAAGGAAGGCTTTGTTGTTTCTTCCATTCTTAACTATGAGTTAGCTATGCATCTATTACTCTCTATTATGATCCAGTGCAGTGTCCCACTTAAATTCAAAGCAAGTTATTGGGTAATATGTTCTAAATATTTGGACCATTATTTCATAAAGGGAATCTTTTACAGAGGACTTAAGGTAGGCAGGTTTCAAGAATGTGATGGAGGAGTATATAAAGTTTTCTCCACTTATTTTAAAAACAAATCCTGTTTTCTGCAGAGAGGTATTACCATTCTACAGAAAGTGTTTTAATTGCAGAATCTGTTTTGAATAGGCATGTAGTGCAATTTAAAAAAAAAACAAAACAAAACAAAAAACAAATTCTTTGTTATGAACAAATATCAAACAATGGAGGCACTGATATATACTGAAACAAGAACATAATTTTGCTTATTTAATTATGAATACTTCTTGACCAGGATAATCATATTAGGTAAAGTCCTTTTTCAGTAGGGGCATTTGTAGAACATGCCTATGATATTGTAATTATATAAAATATTTATACAGAAATCTTATAACAGTAATATCAGTTTAGTAATACCAGTGATTTACTTTTCAAAGTAAACATATTTGATGCTTTGGTTGTGAAATTATGAAATATATTAGGGAAGTATCAAAATAATGATGTGTTAAGCCATGTACATAAAAAACAAAAGTTACTATTTAGGATGTCTAACACACAAGGTGTAGTTAAGAATATGAATATACCGTAGTTAAAATGTCTAACATAGATATACAAAACATTTAAAACCTGAGAAATGAGTTCCAGGGAAATAAGAATAGTTAATTAGTATGGGACTATGGGAATGTTGTGAATTTAAAAATAACAATAGCAAGTTGGTAGGTTGAATAGTGTGATGCAGGAGATGGGAAAGAAAATTTAGAGTACATAGGTTTATTTGACTTGCATTGCTCACCCCCATGTTATGATGAAATGATGCTTCCCTGTCTTTTCAAATATCTGTTTCCAACTCCGGCAACAATATACCCACTCTAGAAAACCTGCTCCATTGGTCTTGTTTATCTCTCCAAAATGAAATCATCATGCTGGGTGATTTTAAGATAGATTGGCTATCCTGTAACTCTTGCACCCCAACAAATCATATCAGTCTCCATGGTTTTACTCAAGCCATCCAAACACCAACAAGAATTGACAAGACAGCTAACAGAGAATCAGTCCTTCACTGGATTCTAACTAATAAACCAAGTCACCCCTCTCTTGCAGGTTGCCTCCCCACTGGTCTAAGTGACCACCTACCAACCTTCCTTCTACGTAAATGTAACCATAACCCCAAACGAACAATCTACCATTTCATTAGGAGCAAAAATAACTTTAACCCCACCAATTTCACTGTAGAGCTAAAACATTGCAATTGGGCACCCCCGAAATACCTGGAATTGACAAGACAACTAACAGAGAATCAGTCCTTCACTGGGCAGTTACTTACTTCAATACCACCTTTTTAAATGTGTTAGATCTTCATACCCCTCCCAGAACCATAAGAACCAGAGCTAATTTCACTCCATGGCTTACCAAAGAAACCAAATCCCTCCTCAAGGCCAGAGATAAAGCATGGAGTCACTGGAACACTGTTATGCCCGCAGCTGCAAAACAAAAATATCAGGAGCTTAAGAATAAAGCTAAGAAACTAGTAAAACTTGACACAATTAATTATTACTCCAGCATTCAAATCAAGCACCAAAATCACCCTCAAAAAGTTTGGACACTGATTAACAAATTAGTACTGCCAGGCAAAACTGGTACTCCCTCTCCCACCTTAGTAAATGACTTAGACAGCATTCGCACTCAATTTAATAAAGTCTTTACTAAAACAATACTGACCCTAGCCAACTAAAAGAAAAGTCAACACAAACCCCCTTCCACAGAACCCATCACTACTCACATAAGGAATAGCCCCTTCCAGTTACAGCCAATCTCCACAGATAGGATAAAAAAATTACCTCTATCCTGGCCACTGACAAATTACCAGGGGGAATTCCTAAAATCTGCTGCTGGTGCAGTGGCCTACCCTATATCCATTCTAATTAAAGGACCACTACGTATTTCTTTGCTTATTTCCTCATTTACAAAATGATTTTTCCCTGTCTTTTCATTATACCACAGTGGTATAGTCAGACTGCAAAATAAAACCCTGATTTTGACTGTTTCTTTCATCCCTTGTTCTTACAGCTCTCGTACCATCTTTAAGCTTATAATAATCTCGCAGAGCTGCAGCAACTGTAAGAGTGCTGGAACAGCTTACTAATAATGCCCTGTGTTATCATTTCCACTCTTTGCTCTGTTGCTTCCAAAGGACCACCCACAAACTGCCCTCTTCCAGTTCATTTGTGCCAGGAAACGCCTTTATGAATTATGTATTTATTTGAAATGCTAATCTGGCCTCAGCATCCAACAGAAATGCAGTGGTAGTTGGTGACTTCAAATTAAAGGGGGGCTGCAGGAGACAACTGAACGGGTGGGGCCAATTGGAAGGGGTGTGGCCAACCAGAAAGGGGTGGGGCTATGTTCAAAACCACAACTTGAACTTTAAATATGCTGCCCTGGGTGCCAAACCATCATTACAAGAGTCCAGTCAAGACAAAATGAAGTGTAGAAGAAAAAATATTTCAATGCATTGGCTACATGACAGCATGGAAACACAAAGGTTGTGAGGCATGAAAAAATAAATTACTTTTAAATACATTACTGGAATGCCAGTCAAAATCAAGTACAAAAAATCAAGCAGCACTCAACTCAAACCAATTCTTCTTGCACTGCAGTTCTAATTATAATTTATAATTCAGCTTTATAAAATTACCGAGTAACATGCTGAAAGTTGCAATCTCTGTGATACCCCCACTTGTAAAAATGTTTGTTATACAAAAAAGACCTGCTGCCTGACAACAACTATCTACTTGTTTCATGGGGAAGACATGATCAAACTAAAAAATGAACAGCAAACAAGAAACAAGCTCAAGATAAATTGCTTAAAGGATTACTGCACAAGTTATGGACCACACATGATAGACTGGCAATTTAGTTTACGGGTAAAGCCTGCAAAGATGACTGCAAGTCTCCAACAAATGTAATGAGCCTCTGAAAATACTGTAATCCTGTCCTTTATTACAAATACTGTCATATGCATTTCAATACCTAAGAAGCAAAAATCAACCGTATAAAAATATGACAGAAAAACAGAACATTCTGCAAAATCAAGGACAGATGAATGAAAAGCCACTGTCGTACTTGTGTCTACCTTGGATGGGGGAATACTCTGCACACTTACACTGCGTAACTGCTCCTTGCTTTGCTTGGACACATCCAGAGTTACTACATGGAGGAGTGGGGTGCAAGAAGTATCTCACAATTTGAAATGTCACTGGCTGATGGTGATGGCTCTGACACTCATACCTCTCAACCTAAGAGCAAGAAATCTAGACAAAGCCATACATAGAGGTGGGACACAGACCCAAAATTAATGACAATTTTTAAATATTGCTCTTATAAAATTAGAAAGATAATAGAATAGTTGTAGGTCTTGCATTAGTATGAATTTTTCTGAAGGGTATGAAATCTGAAGCTCAAATGTCTGCCATTATTTTCTAACTTCAGTCTTTAATGATTTGCCACTAATTTGCCAGAAAACTCCAATTTTATGAAAAACAGATAAAAAATGTGATGCAAAAATATAAAATTGCCACACAATACAGCTGGGAACCTGTCAAAGAAGGGACACCTTTTTAATATTAGTACTGTTAACTTGAGCAGCTGACAAAATAAGAGAATCTACATGCATTTCTGCAATAAAAGTAATCTATAACTTTGATCGTTACAGTTATTTATAATTCTAAACCCTCCACGTTTTCTTCCAAAATTGCCATTTTGTGGAGGGATTATTAGGGGGAGAGCAACATTATGAGCCCAAATTGGGGACAGTTGAGAGGTTTAGATATTCCTAATTCTGTAAAGCAATTTTTTTGCACGTACCTCTCAACCTCTTAATGTAGGAAATCTGGACAAGGCCAAATATACTGGGGGAACATACAAACAGTACTAAAAATTGCTCTTGTATAAACTTAAGACAGTTGATAGAATAGGTCTTGCTTTAGCATACATTTTTCTGAAGGCTATGACGTCTGAAACTCATATGTCTGTCATTATTTAGTGACTTCATTCCTAAATGATTTGCCAGAAAAACCACAGATTTTATGAGGAACAAAACAAAAATAAGAAGCAAAAATCTATTAATTCTGCAGAAATCTGGACAGTTGAGAGCTATAGTTCAGCTGGGGCTGTCTTTGAGTTTGCTGCCCTTCCCCTCTCACAAAATCATGGTCGAATGGAGCCTCACCCTGCAGCCATTCCAATGTTCCATTCCTTGGTTATTTCACCCCATTTACCATAAACACTGTAATGTGAATACTGCTTTACTTCTGCGATGATTTGGATTTCATTTGAAAGTTTTATTTTGCATTTTACAGCACAAACACTAATAGATATCTGCTAAATAAAGCAATATTGTCTCACAATGAAAACATACTTAACATTAAAACTTCTCTGCCCTTGAAACTCACATTCATTGAAACAGCATTGAAACCCAGATTCAAAGAAAATACATTTTGCCAGTGGCAGATAAAGATTAACTTTGGGCTGTTTTCAAATCATAGGCCCCTAGCACATGAAACATACATGTGCTCTTTGATACACCTTCCTGATTGTATTAAATTATATTCCTTGTACAATGCAGAACAGTTGATAGAGGGCATTTTACATTTATTGTTTTGAACATTTTTCCAGTAAACAATGAAACAAAATGCGTTCACCAATGACAAAACTGCCCAATTCTGAACATTTCCATCATAAAAGTCTACTCAAACTTCTACAGTCCACCAGTATCAGTAAACATGCACAATCTCTGAAGAAGTAAAAGTCATCTAAATAATTCCACATTAAAGAGATCTGTAACTAATGAAGAGGTTGCTGCTAGCAAACAACTTTATTTTTCATTGTTTCATGTACAAATAAAGTGTCTGTTGCCCTTGAGGAATGAATTGCTAGTAATATTGCAATAGGGAATGGATGGCAAACTGATAACAGATTCATAGTTAGTAGGTATCTTTGGCAAAAAGGACTGCAACACCGACCCCCATTACAACACAGTACAGTATCAGCAATGCATCTACATACTGTGGGAGTAGAACTCACAGCCTTCTGCATCAAAAGCAAGTACACTACCTGTTGTGCTATTAACAATGCATGCAGACTCAGCATAAGCAGCACTTTTGTTCCCCTGCAGCTCTCAGCTTCTAGTAAAACCTACTTGACACTCAGCTGTATCTCTGAACTTTGCAGCACAAGAAATCTGGGAAATGCCAAAATTTATTGGGGGGGACAAAAGTCCAAAAACCAGGGACACATTTTAAACATTGCTTGTATAATGTTGGAAAGTTGCTAGAATAAAATGCTGTGTTACCACCATACATTTTGCTGCCAAGTCTTGAACCCAGGACTCAGTGCAAAACAGTCACAGCAACATACCACTATGCCAAATCAGCTGTTTTGTGAAAGAGAGGAAGACTGAAACTTAAATGGCTACCATTTAGTGAATTCCGCTCTCACCAGAGCTGTCAACCTCTTAGCACAAAAGACCTGAACAAAGCCAATAATGGGGGAATACAGCCCCTAAACATATTCAGTGAATTCAGTTCTCACCATAGCTCTCAACCTCTTTGCAAAAAACACCTGGATAAAGCCAGTAATGTGAGAATACAGGCCCCAAACATTTTTAGTGAGTTTGGATCTCACCATAGCTTTCAACCTTAGCACAAAAAACCTGGACAAAACCAATAATGGGGGAATAGAGTCCCAACAATAGGGCCAAATTTCAAATATCCATCTTATAAACTTAGAAAATTACTAGAATAAAAGGTTTTGCGTTACCATGTACTTTCTGAAGAATATGAAGACTGAAATTGAAATGCCTGTCATTTTTATTTATTTAACATTTGTTAACCAGGAAAGTCTGACTTGGAACAAAAGGCAATTTTCAGCATGTGCCCAGGGAGAAACACTCCAGACGCATGTCCTTGTAAGATGGGAGGACACCAGAGCACCCAGAGGAAACCCACACAAACACAGGGAGGACATGTAGACTCCACACAGAAGGCACCCCAGTCAAGAATCAAACCAGAGAACCTGTAGCTGTCAGGCAACAATGCTACCACTGCCCATGTAAGGAAACAAAAATACAGAAACTACAGATTTTATGAGGAACAGAACAGAACAAATATGAGGCAAAAATCTGCACTTTTTTTTTACAAATGGTGGTGGGTAGGGAATTCAGGCTCTTGCCACCTGCACCCAAGGTACAGGGTTCAAGCCCACCACCATGTGTCCTGAGTTCTCTCTAGCCACCAGTATATAGCAACTGGGGCATTTTGCACACATGCACACACATACACACACACACCTAACCTACCTGTCCTCTAACTAGCTCCCTACTGTGACCATACAGAAAGAAACACACACACACCTAACCTACCTGTCCTCTAACTAGTTCCGTACTGTGACCATACAGGAAGACACACACACACACACACACACACACACACACACACACACACACATGCACCTGAGACAA
This sequence comes from Protopterus annectens, assembly GCF_019279795.1. Classification (NCBI taxonomy): domain Eukaryota; kingdom Metazoa; phylum Chordata; order Ceratodontiformes; family Protopteridae; genus Protopterus; species Protopterus annectens. The sequence goes on from NC_056736.1 coordinate 383,170,186, forward strand.
CTCATCCCTCTGCATGTAGCTACACATATACTAACATCAACATATCTCCCATGGCTACCTGTCCAATAGACTCCCTAACAATTACCTCTAAATTGATTTTACCCACTAGAAGTAATGAGCAAACTAAGTTACACAGTAGAACAGTCTGCATAAATGCCATACCACATGCATTTCCACGGGAGAGCCCATGGCTAATTAGTGCTGACTGCTCCCCAAAATGCTTCATAAGCATATCACTCAGGCAAGAAAATGCTTACCATGATGACAGTCCCATATAATATGCTTCCACAAGACATCACACTGCTCTTGCTGTCTTCTCCAAGATGCAGATGTAGCTGTCAAAAACATCTGGATAGATTGGGGTTAAAAAAGCCTATGGAGACGCTTCCAAGTGAATAATTTCCATTTCAGGAAAGAACCGAGTGTAAAGGAGGAGTTTATTTTATTAGCAAGTTGTTTGTTTGCAATATCTTTATCAGTCTTCTGTCTGCAGACATGCTGGAAGCCTGGTATGTGACTATATTGAGCCTCAAACAGGATTTTAGATAGGTGAGAAACATTAAACCTGAACAGGTGATCTGACTTAAAAGTGGTTTCTACCAACTGTAACAAGTGAGATTAATAATAGTTTTATTCCCATTTAAAGGAAATGTATATCTTAAAACAGAGCTAAGCTACTAGTAGTATATATAAGGTGATTTCCTAGAATGACATATTCCAGAGCAATGCCTGAAAAAAGATAAGAGGTTGAAGTTGGAATATAGCTGTCAAGTAAAAGCAAGTTATTTAGCATATCAGATTTCAATAAAAGGTTTGTCAGTTTATTCTGAATTGTGGATGAGCACAAAAGGGTAGGCACATACAGACCAAAGCAAGTCAATAGTCAAATTAGTGAAATATTGCACCTATTCTTGTGTTACTGGCATGAAATCCAGATGCTGTAGCAAATACAAGCAAGAAAGATGACCTGTGATCTAATTGTTTTATGGAAAAAGTTGAGAGTGTGACATTTGAGGAAACATCCTGCTCTATATTTTAACTGATTTGTAGGTAGATGAGCTTGCTAGAGTTTTCCTACAAGCTAGAGAATGGAGGCCTGATGAGCTATTGACAGGCTCAGCAACCATATAGTGAATGTACTACGGTAGTATTTGTTCCCCTACCTCAAAGTTAAAAATCGAGTGACTGTCCAATGTCTCCGGTCACAAACTCAATCTTTTGAATGAACTCCGGTGTAAGCAAGGCAAAGCAAAGCAGGCAAGCCAGAAAAATAAGATCTTGTTGTTTAGCACCATAGAAAGTAACCATTACCATCCAAAGCACTGTGCTAGTAGTAGTACTGATTGTTTCTCACTCTCTTTCTTGGGAAGAGAGCAAGAACCAATCAGTAGCCATACAGCTGTCCACATCACGTACATGACTGCAGATGTAGCAGTCCGACCCCCCTTCTATTTTACTGTGCGGTTAGACCGCATAGTCTTCTGGGCACTGATGCCTTCTTCTTTCCTTAATTTTTCAATTTAGAGAGAATAATTAAAAAAAAAACCAAAAAAAAAAAACCCGGAACTCGCTGAGCATGCGCAGTCTGCTTTCTGGGTCTGTGTGAATCAGTCGGACTCACTTAGAGATGCAACCACCAGCCAGTAGTTAATTATTATTTAAATAATAATTAAATTTATAAATATATTTTTTAAAAACTTTTCTTTTCAACTGGGGGGGCTGCAGTCCTGCAGTCCGATGGCATGAGCTGCTACTGTAGAAATGCGATCCTGAACAACTCCGGGAACTTTTCTCCCAAGTGTAGATGCCGAACGTCTCTATTTCTTTGAAGGATTACTTTATTTTTTTTGGTACCTGATTTATGTGGTGCTAGTGTTCTCCAGGAAGAGTTAATTTTATACATATATTGGTAAGAATAGCACCTTTCTGCTCATTGCTATTGTGAAATGGCATTAAAAAGCTTTTTTCTATTTTTGTTACTCAAAGCTCTGTTTGTCTGCTGCAAGTTTTGCTTTCTCTATCTCTTTCTGTGTGCAGTTTGCTACTTGGATGGGGAGCAGTACTAACTGGTCTTCGTGCTGATTCTGTGCTTCCCCTTGGAGTCATTTGTTGTTTTAAGGGCTTGGGCATTATTTATACTCACAGAGCTAATTATAATTACCTGCTTAAAGCATTGCTTTATCTCTTTCTGTGCTCACAGTGCTACTTGTTTGGGGTGCATTACTAACTAATGTTGATGTTGATGCTGTGCTTCCTTTCATTTGCTGTTTTAATGGCTTGGCCATTATTTATACTAACACAAATGATTATAAACCTTTTTATCTCCAAAGTTTGCAACACTTCTTCCCTTAATTTGATGTAAAAAGGGTAATGCTGCAGCACAGTCCACCCGAAAAATGCAGTAACTAACCTGGTTCCCCACTAGAGCAGGGCATACATATTATCCGGGCCCACTTAACACATTACTTGCTCCCTTTAAGCTGTAACTGTCAGAGAGGTTGGCAAGCCTTTGTAGTGTACATGTAATTATTTGAGAGGGTAGGGGTAGTAGTAGCAAATATATACATGTTTTCTTAGTCTTATGCCATCTTCAGCAGAGCTGTACAAATTCCTTATGTGAGCACTTAATTGATGTATCATTATAAGGCAGATAAGACATTTGTGAAGTTCCACTTCAAAATGGTGAACATGCAGTGCACCTGTTCAGGTCCCACTCTCCTCTATTTAAAAGTAACTGTACTGAGGATATAAGTGAACCCTCATACCATTAAACAGGGAATTCAGAGTCCTGATGGGGGTACATGCAGTTGTGCTGGGTTCTACAAGCTGTTAGGGAATGTTATCAGTAGTTTCCGATGGTGCATAGAACCGGAATTCACTGAAACCGGGACAGCATCGCCAGTGCTGCAACTACCATTACTAGTATGGTTAAAGTGGGGATTCCGGTGAAAGGAAAAACCTTCATAAAACAGTCTTTGATAGAAATACAATACAAGTTGCAGAAATCAAGGACCCAGCTTATTATTTAGTAAAAATTTTATTAAGTAGAGTGAGCATTCTTTTTATTTTAATTATTTACAAAAGTTTACCTCTGCAGTATGTAGAACGAGTGCACTTTAGTTAATACAAATGAACATTTTACAAAATGCTAAGATGCTTTCTGCATTTTGTTGTCTTTTATTTTTTCTTATGTTGATCATGTGATAATCATTGTACAAATTTTGTTTTGTGTTTGTGGTGTGTGCTAATGATTAGGATAGTAAGGAGCTCAGTATTATCTTTGGGGGTGGCTTAGCCCCCCCCCCCCCCCGGATGACTACTGCTCTTTTCCTTTAGTGTAAAAATACATATGATTAATTTTTCTTTACTAGCAGTTCCTGTAATTCCTTAATTACATCTGCTGTAGGTGATTGTAAATTGTCACTACAGATTCTATAAGCATAGTAAATAGGAAAACATGGAAGACATTTAGCTTTGAAAATTTTAATGATGCATTTATAGCTCCCAACTTTCCATCTCTGAAATGAGGAACACTAGCCCTCATAATGTGGAAGAAATGAGCAAAATGTGAAACACTTACTAACAGCTTTCTAACAATTTCGTCTAGGAACTTCATAGGATGGTTAAAATAGGCTGGTTCTTTTAAAGAATGAATAGTATTCTTTTCTATTTATCATGGATTTCAGTTAAAATAATCCTAACACTGAATGTGTGACAGAGCTTTTTGATGTGGAACTTTGAGGAACATGAATTTTTTAAGACCCCAAATGAGGTATGTTCCTCGTCATGAGGTACACTTGACAGGTATGAACCCATTAATTTTTATGTGTTTATTCTAGTGGAGCAAAGCCTGCACTTGTTATTTAGAGTATGTTGGTACTTAAACTTTATGTACTATTGGCAGACAATCATATTTTTGTCTTTTGTGAACCCATTTTGTAGTGTTGATTGATTTAAGGATTTGTATTGCGTGATAGTATGAAATATCACGATAGGGAGCTAACATGAGCAGACTAATTCTCAAGAATGTGCGCATTTTCCCATTGTAGTATATACACAGACATGGTATATAACAGGTCTTTATAACTGCTGGCTTCTTTGGCCACTAGGGTACCATTAGACATCTCCACAGACCAAGAACCACAATGAAGGCAAGGAGCAAGCAACACCAGGAACCGAGAACCAGAATTTATTGAAAACCTTAGCGCTTTCGTCAGATTATATCCACAGACTTCTTCAGAGGTATTAAAATCAACAACATCACTTCACCTTTTAAATATCCCTCCAAAAACAGTCATGTGACATAATTAATTAACAATTAAAGGAAAATCCACCTAAAAAAATATATGTATATACATCTTCTTCTGGCTTTTCCCGGTTAGGGGTCGCCACAGCAGATCATCTGTCCTCTCATGATTGGCAGTGGAGTTTTACGGTGTTGAGTTGCCAGCCCGGTGCCCAACCTTCCACAGAAGGCACACACATGCACACACTCACACCTAGGGCCAATTTAGAGTGTCCAATTCACCTACTGCATGTCTTTGGGATGTGGGAGGAAACCGGAGCACCCAGAGGAAACCCACGCGACCACAGGGAGGACATGCAGCCTCTGCACAGAAGGCACCCCAGCTGAAAATCGAACCAGAGAACCTCTTGCTGTGAGGCAGCAATGCTAACCGCTGCACCACCACGGCCACCCATATGTATATACATAATAATATTTATATATTGTTTTATATAGTGCTTTTATATGCATTGTATTTTTGTATATACATATTTCTTTTAGGTGGGATCTAGAGATAGCATCCAGCTTGTAGCATCTTGGACAAGTATTCAGTGAAGACCAGGCAGCTGCTGCACAGTTATTGTCCATGGCTGCATTGTTGAAAAGTTTGGTCTATAGGCACTATAAGACAAAGACTTAACTTACTTTCCACGACAGAATTTGATGCAGGCCATCAACCAACTAGCTAGGTTAAACATTATGACACTTTGTGACTTAAGCTTTTTGTTAATAAAAGATATGAACAGCTGAACATCATGTTTGTTCTATCAGTGTATAAATTAAGATATCTGTGACGTCATGCGGTGCAGTAAAGGTTTTATGCTGTTCAAATAATTAGCGGAAAATACTGGAGGTTGAACTGACCAATTCTGGTTAGTTTCATTCGCTACCTTTGACATAAAAAAACTTACTGGAACACAAGATATGGGGATTGCACAGTTAAGACTTGTAACTCTGTTTTAACTGATGAAATTGCAACTAGAAAAAGGCTATGTTATTTAAACTGGATCATTTGGGAGAAAAGTAAGTTTTTTCCAATTCAAATTACAAATACCACAGAAAAAAAGGAGTCTGAAGGCTTTAGAAGAAAAGTACCATTCGGAAAATTCTTGCAACTTTTCAGAGAGAATAAAGACCTAGAACATGAGCTTTAATGAAAGTTCTAAATAGGAATAATTTTACCCTTGACAAAAGATTGAGTGAAGACTGAATCAAAAATTCAAGATCGGCCCAAGAATGATATGATAGTAGAGTAGAGCAATGTAATGTTCTGGACTATTAAATAAAGCTGTAATGGAGAAAAGAGCCCTCTTGCCGTTTTCTCTTGTTGGGCTTTTTATCCAGAAGTACAAATCTGGACTACACTGAAAGGATTAGGCAAGATCTCAAAAGTAGCCAGTAATATGTAAGGATTGGAGTCTTGGATGGGGCAGTAGGATCATCAAGAGTCAAAGTGAGAGGGAGAGACTAAGAAGTAAGACTTGTCTTGCTCAAAATAGGGATGTAATAACTATTCTAGAAATGTCTCTTTTGACTTTCTGAATTTAGAAATCAGAGGAGAGCACAGACATGTCCCTGAGGTGACCATGCTACGTGAGATCATCCCTGGGATGCTCTTCATGAAGAAGGAATTAGGAGAAAAGAAGTTGCAGCATTTGATGTTGGACAGGGAATATGAGAAGTTAAAGCTGAGTTTCCTGCAGTGATAGAACTGCTGCAATACTAATGACATTTGTGCTACTTGTCAGCATTAGCGAGCAAATGAACCTGTCTAATGGAAAAAGATGGCTTACCCAACAATGTCATTTGCAGTCAGAAAATGGTTGCATGACATTTCTTATTCCCATACTTTCGTAGGCTCTTGACAAAGGGGAGTGGGCTTTCCCTTGCTTGTTAATTTACTGCTGTTTTACTGGTATAGATGGCTATTTCATCTTGTATTTCTGAGGTTGGTGTAATGGTTAAGGTGTTTACCTGATAGACACAAGGTACAGGGTTTAATTCTTACCTCTGGGATGGGAAATTTGGCTAGGCTCAAAATGGCCCACCAGAGCAGATAGCCTAGTACTATCATGTGAACCTGCGTGCTTATACTTTTGTAAATAATGGAATTTGTATTGCTTCATATAGCCACATATTAAGATCATCCTTGCCCTAATGCCATCCTTAGTTCACTCAAGGCACAGCATCAAAATTCAGCAGCTTGTTGTTTTTTTTGGTTTTGTTTTGTTTGTTTCCTGCAATTTTTCTTTATTTCTCAACCTGTCCCAGAAATTGGTGGTAAAGCCAAATGTAACTGGAAAATGGTAAATACAGTTGCTTGATTAACCCTGATTTGTGTACTTCCACAAAGAGGCTTGATACTCAAATGCATATCATTATTTGGTGACTTCATTACCTGGTCATTTCTCAGCAAACCAGATATTTTATGAGGACAGACCTAAAATACGAGGCAAAGATCTTTACATTCTGCATAAATCTGTGCAGTTTAGAGCTATACCAGCAGTGTATGCTTGGGGTCATTGTTGTGTTGAAAGGTGAAATTCGTCTTCATCTTCAGCTTTCTAGCAGACACCTGAAGGTTTTGGGCCAAAAGTGACTGGTATTTGGAACTGTTCATAATTCCCTCCACCTTGATTAAAGCCCCAGTTCCCAGCTGAAGAAAAGCAACCCCAAAGCATGATACTGCCACCACCATGCTTCACCGTGGGGATGTTTTTCTTTTGGTGATACGAAGTGTTGTTTTTGCACCAAATGCACCTTTTGGAATTGTGGCCAAAAAGTTCAACCTTGGTCTCATTAGATACTTTTGGGAGACTTGATATATTGTTTTGCAAATTTTAGCCAGGCCTGGATGTTTTCCTGTGTAAGAAAAGGCTTCTGTCTTGTAACCCTACCCCACAGTCCAGATATCTTGAGAATATGGGAGAATGTTGTCACATGTAGTACACAACCAGTACTTGCCAAAAATTCCTGCAGCTCCATCAGTGGTGCTGTAGGTTTCTTGGCAGCCTCCCTAATCAGTTTTCATCTTGTCTTTTCATCAATTTTGGAAGGGCGTCCAGTTCTTTGCAACGTCAATGTTGTCTCATATTTTCTCCACTTTTTTGATGACTGTCTTCACTGTGTTCCATGGTATATCCAATGCTGTGAAATTTTTTTTTGTATCTTTCTCCTGACTGATACCTTTCAAAAATGAGATCCTTTTGATGCTTTGTAAGCTGTCTGCGAACCATGGCTTTTGCTGTAGCAGGCAAATGAGTAAATGTCAGGAAAATCCGACTAGGACAGCTAAACTTTATTTGGGGTTAATCAGAGTCTCATTAATTGATGGCAGGTGTGTACCCAAGAAGACTGAATGCTGTAATTAAATCAAAAGGTGCTTCAACAAAGTATTAGTTTAAGGGTGTGCACACTTGTGCAACCAGCTTATTGTACGTTTTTATTTTTTATATTTTTTCCCCTAACACATTTGTTTATTTTTCAACTGAATTGTACAGGTTACAGGTCACTTAAAGGTAGGAACAGTTTTGAAATGATTTATTGTGGACTCATTTTTTTTATATCACAAAAACCTGGCATTTTAACAGGGGCGTGTACACATTTTATATCTACTGTAGGTATTTTATACATATATATATATATATATATATATATATATATATATATATATATATATATATATATATGGATTCACTTTATAACCTCGAAATGCTGAAATATCGAATTTCAGTATCTCAAGACTATAAAACCGAATCCACAAAACACAGACAAACAAAAACCGTGAAACCACATAACCGAAAACACCGCACACACTACACTAAACATACAACACAACACCCACATCACAACATAAACAAAAAAACAACACACATACACAACACACACACACATAAGCAGGTGGGGCAAGCCCCTGCTCCCCATGTGGGCTGCGCCACACCCCTACTTATATATACTAACTCCGAGATCGCACAAGCACAACACAAAAGCTCACTCACACACGCACATTCTCCAACCCCTCACACACACTCTAACTCCCACTCAAAATCCTTACAAAACACTCACTTACCTGACATAACACCTACATCCAAACACGGCACCGCGCACCAACAAAACACAAACCCGGACATTATGTAGCGCAACTTCATAACCGCGAATTCGACATATTTTTGACATACGTCAAATTCGCGATTATGAACGTTCGCTATTTTTAACATTCGTCTTTATAGCTTCGAGATACTGAAATTCGACATTTCAGTATTTCGATGTTATAAAGTGAACCAATATATATATATATATATATATATATATATATATATATATATATATATACACACACACACACACACACATATATATATATATATATATATATATATATATATATATATATGTGTGTGTGTGTATGTGTGTGTTTGCCTGGGACACAAGGATCTCAGAATGCACACTTTTTTGAGCTCAGATACATCACTGCTTTAAGAAATGGGTAGATAGAACATGAGGAAAAAAATATCCAAAGAAAACCAAAAGCAATAGTCACACCTTGAAGAGTTCAAAACTTGACAACAATGGTGAGTTCTGTCTTACCACCAATTAAGCAGAACCAAATGACCCAATAATGTTGCAGGACTAAGAACATATTGAGGAAATAAGCATTAGAACACCACAAATACCTATATCCTTATTCCAGGCATGTAACCATGACAGGGTATAGTATGGCAAAGCTTGCTAAGAGTGCATAAAGTGGCTTCATCCATTACTTAAAGTGAATGGTGTTCTATACCCAGTACTCTAACTCACAGTACTTGTTTCATGCTGCTAGTACAAAGTATTGTACTGGTACTCTCCTGCACTTGTTTATTTCAGGTGCTGATAGCACTAAAGTGTAATATTATTCCTTTATGTTTGACTGAAATGATTTAGATATTTACTGGGCCTGATTAAGCTCACTATACCCTTCAGTATTAGATGTGTGAGGCAGGTGATAAGTCATATAGAAAATGTAGTACATAGGTAGAGAAAAACATAAAACTAATCTGGTAACTAAATGTGTTTTAGACCACATGCTAAACATTGATACTGCAGGCCATTGTGCAAAGATCTTTTGTTTTAAGTTGTAAGTAAGTATTTTGAGAAGAAGATACCTGTGTCTTGCTTAGAATATGCAGTGACTCTGCAGACTTGCCTGAAGGGGCCATTTATAATTTGTGATATTGCAAATGTTGGGGGTGGGGGTGGAGTTGACTAAACAGTAGGATTTTGGATGCAAGACCATTGAGAACTACCGCCATCATACAGAATTTTATATTCATGAGGCCAGCACAGAAATGGAAAGGGGACAGTTTAACCAATAGGGATGACTGCAAGTAGGGGCATAGAAAACAGGCCTAGAAGTAAAGAGAATTTATTGGCAAAGGAACCAAGGTTCTGGGAGCAAATAAATAGGGAGGGGAAAGCCATAGAGTAGGATGAGGCCAAGCAGAAGTCTGATCTGCGGGTTGCCGATTGCCTTCTCTGTCAGGGATTGAAAACAGAGTATAGGCAAAGAGCAAGAGGTAAGGGTGTGTTGACTTTATATTTGAATCTAAATCAGGAGCTGCAGTTAAAATGGATAATTTGTAGGCCATATATAAAAACTGCACAAGAACTACAAGAATCAATCATAAGAGGTTAGAAAAGACAGGGAAATGAGAATGGAAAGGCAATGTACACAAAGGAACAATGGGGGATATTTGTATGTCTCAAAAGTATTCTCCAAATTCAAGAAGTTTTCAGGTTTTTGCAAGGAAGCATGTGAGGTATTTTTATACACCAAGTAGACTTAAATTAATTTTTCCACAGCTGACAGTAATAGTTGGAGATGTGATAGGAAAGAAAGGGGTGCTTCAGGAGTGCTATCCAGATGCCAGATTTTAAAAATTCCTTACAGGTGCTTTTCAAAAATGTTGGTGAGCAAATTATTTTAACTAAGATTTTTTTTTTCTTTTCAACTGGGATACAGAAACTGTATTGCTTAAACACAATAAGGCCCTACAATGTTTAAAGCTGGTGACTGCCAAAAAATGCTAGAAAATGGAAATCAAAATTGAAACTAACTGTAACAGAATTTTTGAATGTTGTAAAGGAGATTGCAGGTGGAATCTTAAGAACAGTGAAGGAGCAAACTACATAGAAATGAATGGAATCCATGTGAACAACACAGAGAGAACAATTTTTAGCAGGAGGAGAGAAATTTCAGGTAAGGTAGGGCTTGAGCAATCTTTGCAATGTTACATTAAATAATTTTAAGAAAGAAAACACACCTGCATATTGCATGAAAGGGAAAATCTTTGTAATAGTTTTTCTCTTTTAAGACTGTATGTGTACCCATGTCAATATGTATTGTGTGAAGTTTATAAAGGTGCTAAAGAAGTTCTTTAAACAATAAACATGGCATCTTGATTGAATTTCATTTGACATAGGCAAACTTACATTTATATAAATGAAAACAAACTATATTGACATATTTTCAGAAGCAAACATTGCACAGCACATATAATCTTATACATAGTCATTGTCAATTGAACATTACATAGTGCTTTCAATTCCTATAATCCCATAAACCTCATTCCTACTGCAGTTTTTTTCTGTGTAAGTGGCTCCTATCCTTTTCTGAAGGACTGACTTCCAGTTCTATTATCTCTGTTACAACATTCAGTTTTCTAACATGGTTGGTTTAGACTTTTATTTCCATTTTCTGGTAAATCCGTTTTGGCAGCCAATGGAATTAAACTCCGCAAAGCCTTATGCCTAGGCAATTCAGATCTTGTATCACATGTCAAAAATAATTTCCTTAGTTACACCAATTTGCTCACCCAGTATTTCTGACAGAATAGTCTGTAGGGAAGTTTTTAAGTTAATTACACTCCCAAAAACTTGCTAGTCTGTGACATCAATAGGACTTGTTGGCAGGACAGATTTGTTCCCCAGAGATTCCCCCATCTGTGGAATAGTCTCCCTCTCCACGTCAAGTAGAGTACCTCATTAACCCTTTTTTATGTGCAACCTGGATAACTGGATGGAGAACAGAAAATACACTGCTGGAATTCTACCCGTGTCCCTGCTGGACAGGGGCATTGGGTGCTGACTTGTCTAAACATGGGCTATACTCTTGGCTAGGCTTATAAGGGCCACATGGCCAATAGCCTAGTAACTTCCTATGAGCCTATGAACTACACCCCATACTACTAATAGATGGAAACAGTTCCTAAATGTTTAATCCCATGCCTAGGTCCCTTCAAATTGTCTATGGAATGATCCCAGTTACTCTCAGAATGGATAATATTTATATCATTATCAAGCATGAGATGGGTAGGCCAGTCTAACACCAAATGGGATAGGTTAATTCAAGTGCCAAAAGTGAAATTGGGTAGGCTTAAAGTGGTCTGCAAGGGCAGCTAGCATGATACTTGCCTATGAATCTAGATTACCTGATTAATAATTGTGACAGGGAATCCCAAATGTTAAGAGTACTGCAGCAGTGAAGGCAAGGACCATTATAGTAAGATTTTACACAACTGTACTTTCTTATAAAAATGGTCCTGAGGGTTCCAGGAGAGGTGAGTGAGTTAATGGGAAAGGCTCAACTGACTCTACCAAGATCTTAATTTTGCACTGAGCCCCTGTTTCTTCAAGATTTCAGAAACTATTTTTATTATATCCCTTATTTTCTTTCCCATGTAGTTTGGAAACCCCATATCTCTCATACAGACTTGCTGTTTACTCTTTCTGCTGTAACAAGTGGACAGTTAAATATGTTTTTTGGCCTTTGGAAGACCTCTCTCATCATGTCAGTCTAACAGTGGTGGCTCTTTTCACTGGTTCCTAATAATTTGGAAAGATTTAATAAGCAAACCTTTAATTCACATCTGTAATGCAGCTCACTATCAAACTTTTATTTCTTGGCATTTGTTTACTGGGATACTTTTCTGGGCCTTGAAGAGCCCATTTTTCAGAGGAGGCCCAGGGAAAAAGGTTCCACAAGAAACAATAACAATATGTAATTCACACAGCTTGGACATTTACAAATGCTTCCTAAAATAGTTTTAACATACAAATATAAGTAAAGGCAAAGCAATAGGAGCAAAATCAAATCTAAGTATAAAATAAAGTATCCAAACTAGTATATATACATAACAATGCAATTAAAGAGAAAACAATAGGCACAGATTCAGTCTAAATACAATACAATATTACATGTATGAATAACAGTAAATTATATTGAAAATCCAAAAAGAGAAAAGTGTTAATCAGACATCGGAATTAATAGAGGCAGGGAGTAGAGTAGGGGGTATATTAATCCTAAGATTAAGAGTGAATGCAAAAGTAGTAATGCCAAGAGATGGGAAAAGAGACAGGAAAAGAGTCAGGGGGTAATTGGCAGTTGTAGTTAAGAGATTGACAGAAAAAAAATGTTTTCCTCTTGGAAAGTAGCTTTAATTTTTTTTTTCATCCTCTCCTCCATGTAATACTTTAGGCAAAGGTATTTACCTTGCTTGTTTACAGGTTCTAATTTCTACCACTAGCCTGTGCTTGGATATTATGGATCATGTTTTTCAGAGTCTGAATGCATATTATCTTTTCCTTCACAGTTGTGTATAAACTAGCAGTAGAAATGTGGTTTCTCATGCTGTGAATTTGAGAACATTATAGTATTATTAAATAAAGAGTCGGTATGCCTGCATGATCAAGTCATCTGCTCAGCATGATGCCTATTAAATCAGTTTTCCCTTCCCGAGCAGTAAGCCACGGTCATTGTTATTCATCAGAAGGAAAGTGACCTACTGTTGCACTGATTGGTTCTGGAGGCTGTGCCTTTTGCTTTCTTGGTTCTTCCTGCTCCGTTTGCCCTACGGGCTCACTCTGCTCCCCTACCCTGCCCCCAATTCCCACCCGCTCCCACTACTCCTACATTTATTTTCACCTAACTCCTCCCCTTCTTTCTCAGCCAATGTGATCACAACACATCCCTCCCACCAAGTCAGTGACTCCTCCCCAACCTACCCCATAGCATCCTGTTCTTACTGCTATACCCTTCACTCTCTCACTCTCTAACATACTCTCATTTCTTGTTTCTTCCCACTGCCTTACCTTACACCAGTCAACCATGTCCCCACATCTAACACCATTCCTTCTCACCTCCTGTTTAACCATATTGTTCCTAATTCCTCTATTCGATGCTACCTCATATTCATCCTACAAACTCCCTTCCTCCTTCCTAGCCCCCCCACTCCACCACTCATCTCTATCTCCACACATTCAAATTTCACTTTCACTACATATCCCCCTCTCTTCTTCTTCTTCTTCTTCTTTCAGCTTTTCCCGGTTATGGGTTGCCACAGCAGATCACCTGTTAGCTCTATTTCAACCAAATAGACTCCATTACTTTAAACTAAAACGTATTTTCTGTTCATTCAAATGTCACTCACCCAAATCACTTTCTAACCTCCCACAATCAACTAAGCCCAAACTACAGCTACTGTTCACCTCCTCTTACTGCCTTTCCCTAGCAGGAGATATTCACCCCAACCCTGGACCTAAAACTAATACCAACCCCATTCCCCCTATCACAACTAATACCACCAATCCCACTCCTCCTATCTCATCCAATATTACTAACCAAAGATTCCAAAAACGTCTTACTATAAACGCCCAGAGTTTAAAAAACAAAACAGCCCTCTTCCATGCTTGGCTATACCATACCCTGCCAGACATAGTAACAATCTCTGAGACTTAGCTAAAACCCCAGATTTTCAGCTCTGAAATCCTACCCCCAGGTTCTCAGGCTCTTAGATGTGATCGCCCGAACAAAAAAAGGTGGAGGAGTAGCCTTAATTTACTCAAACCTGCACTCCATCTCTCCTTACCAAAGCCCCATTCCTCAATTCAATAATGCAGAATTAGTCATAGGGATACTCAAACTGAATAACTTTAAAAGCATTTGTCTTATGGCCCTTTATATCCCCCCTGGTAACAACACTACCACCCTAGAAGACATTCTTCTATGGGCTTCAACTAATATTATGCTCGAGGCTTACATATTAGGTGATGTGAACATCGACTGGAACAAAATCAATGGCACCAATCCATCTGCATCTATTAATCTTTTTAATTTCACTCAACTAACTAACCAGACCCAATAAAAACAACCCTCCAGGTTCTACTCTGGACTGGATCCTAGCCTCCCACCCAAATCAGATCTTACACTCAGGTACCTTACCAGACACCATGAGTGACCATTACCCTGCCTTTATCCATCGAGAAACCCACTCGAAACCTCACCCTCACCAATATATCCATACTCACAATCTCACTAACTTTAATCCTTCAAGTTTCTCTAATACCCTCAAACTAACAAACTGGAATAATCTAAAAAAACTTTCCCTAGATGACATTGTAGACTTTTTCAATGCAACCTTCTTAGATATGCTAAATTCCCATGCCCCACCTAGAACTAAATGAATAAAATCCAACCCTGCCCCCTGGCTATCTAAGGATGCTAAAACACTTACTCAACAAAGAGACAAGAGCTGGAAACTATATCATCAAAACAAACTCCCTGAAACACTTCTTAAATGTAAAAATCTCCATAACCTAACCAAAAAACATATCATAAGAGATAAAAAGTCTTACTACACCAAACCCCAGACCAATCACTCCAAAACCCCTAAACAATTCTGGACCTCTATCAACTCTCTACTAAATCCTGATACAAAAAGCAACCCTTGTCCTGACACCAGTAAAACTGACACTGAATTGGCCACCCTATTCAACTCCTTCTTTACCAACTCCAAAGCTGAACTCACCAAGACCTTCCCCAATCACAACTCCTCCTCTCTCCTCAAACCCACATCCCCCACATCTTCCCAACCTCCCATTCCTAACTCCCCCCCACATTTCATCTAAACCCCATCTCCACATCCTACATAAAAAAACTTCTCTTTAGACTTAAGCCATGCTCCCCAGCCCCAGACAATATTCCCTTTCTCCATCTAAAGCTTGCCGCTGATGACATTGCCATCCCCATCAGCATTCTCATCAATAGATCCATACAGGAGTCTTATGTCCCCAAACTGTGGTGTGCAGCCTTTATTCCTCCCCTCCATAGAGGAGATAAAAATAATACCATCTCTAACTTCCGTCCAATTGTCATTCTCTCCCCAATCTCAAAAATACTTGAGAAATGCGTCCACCTCCAGCTCATGTCTTACCTTACCGATAATCACCTCCTCACCCCAACACACCATGGTTTTCATCCTGGACATAGTACAATAACTGCTCTTCTCTCTTTCTTAGACTTAGTAAATCATGCCCGTGATTCTGGAGAAATTGTATCCACTATCCTTCTAGATCTTTCCAAAGCATTCAACACTATTTCCCATACCCACCTTTTAAATAATCTTTCTAACCTTAATCTCTCACAGAACACCCTATTATAGTTCAACAGCTACCTTTCTAATAGATCCCAAGCTGTAAAATGGCAAACTGGCACCTCAGCCTTCCTATACCCACCCCTACTAGAGTTCCCCAGGGATCCATACTCGGCCCAATGCTGTTCAATGTATTTATTAATGATTTTCATGCTGCCATTCCTAATACTAAAATAGTGCAATACGGAGACGACTCAACATTAGTTTGCTCTGCTCCTAATCTCCCTGACCTCCTAGCAAAAACTTAATTGGCCTTTTCAACTACTGAAAACTGGATCCTTCAAAATCATCTCTCCCTAAATGCTAATGAATCCAAAATTCTTTTTTTCTCCCCGTCAAAAACCCACCACCTTGACAAACAATCTTTCAGTATCTTCAACCATACTAACTCTGCTATAGAAATTTTCCCTTCTGCTAAACTACTTGGAGTAACCATAGATAAACACCTAAAATTTGACACACATATTCAGCTAAATATTTAAAAAACTCACCAGAAACTTGGCATGTTGTATAGACACTCCCAATTCCTCTCTTCTTCTACCAGACAAACTTTTGCCACTACCTACTTACTACCTTCTCTTCTATATGGTGCTCCCCTACTTACCTACTTATCCTCTTCCATCTCTTCAAAACTAGAAACATGTTACAACAAAATCGCTAAATTTGCAACAAAAGCAAATTACTCCTCCCACCACTGCACATCTCTCCATCTGCTAAAGTGGCTAGAACTTCCCAATCAACAAAACTTCCTTCAACTCACTAGTGCCCACAAACTAATTTTCAAACCAACTTTATGCCCTGCTTTAGCAAATATCTTACCCTTTTACACCCCCCACAGAGCCCTGAGATCTGCACACCAGAATCTCCTCTCTGTATACAAACCTAAATGTCCTGCTGGTCACCTTTTCCTATCTTCTTTCTTAGCCAAAGGATGGAACTCCCTCCTTTCTTCTCTTAGACTCTCTGAAAACTATGAATACTTTAAAACGCAGCTTCATTCCTACCTTGCACAGCATTGGAAATGTAACTGTATTCTCCCTACTTAACCTGCTTAGACTCTTCTATGTATGCTTCCTCGTATAACTTCTCTACATATTCCTCCACCCCAGGCTGTTCTCCTAAACAGCTACCTCTCTAGATATTCCTCCACCCCAGACTGTTCTCCTAAACAGCTACCTCACTCTAAATCTAAAGACCTCCTAAACATCTGCCTCCCTCTAAGTCAACTGTAATGCTAAACAATTAATATTGCATTTCTACCTTAAATGTATATAATGTAAATACTGTATATAGTCCTTGATCTCATCCCCTCTTACTGAGAACAATTAATCTTTACTAACTACCTACATTAGCCGATGCTGTTTAGCTATGACAATCACACCTTCCATGTGTGAGCTCCACTTTTACTATTGTTCAACTGCCTCTCTATGAATACTCCAGAAACTATAATCTATGCTCTACTAACGGTGTACTTCTCACCTTTATCTCTTCCATTTCTGTTAAACTTAAATATACTACAACCTTCAAATTTTTAACCTTCAACTAATAACTGTTTTCACTATAATTGTGAACTCTTATTAACTAAGTAAATGCTATTCTCTTGCCTCTATCAATTTAATTGTTGCACAAATAGTTCTCTAAACAACTTTGTAAATATGTTTAAGAATTGTCTTGCCATTATGCATTTGTACTTTTTCACATTACTTTGTATAATTTCATTTTTGTTTACTTGTATGTAATATGGAGTTTTCTCCCCGGGCCTCCACTGAAAACGGACTTTTTGAGCTCAGTGGACCTCCCCTGTAATCAAACTGGAAATAAATAAATAAATAACTGATGCACTTATACCTGTTTAGACATATGAATGATGCCTTATTTCCATAACTGAGCTATCTGTTCTAATCTTTGCTTGTAAGCAGTGCTGTTGCCAATGACAGTAGTTGTATACTTGATGCTGGCCTTTTCCTTCATGTTACTGATAGCTTGCCTTTTGAAAAATACATTTTTTTTTCTTTCTTCCTCACTGTTAGATGCTTCACCCCTTTCGTTTGATTCTCTCCATTCCCTTTGGGGTACTTGTGCATTGATGTTTGTGCATAATCACACTGGGTTTGTCACCAGATTTGCTTTGATGATCCTGTGCTGAAAGGCCTATCAAACTGGATCCCAGCTGTAACATCTAAAGCCATATGATAAAAAAATACAGCATACTAACATTTACATCTTGCACAAATTTACTACCTAGTTTTGTCATTTATGTGGGACAATAAAACTTTCAGTGCTGCTATTTCTGCGCACAAGTACAGGAGAAGTATGCGTGAAGACAGCAACTAAAACAGGATAATCTAGGATCGTGGATTTCCTTATACAGATGTGGCACAGTGCCACTTCATCAGCTCACAATAATGCTGAACATCTTTCATTTTGTTTCTATACAACTGTGTGTAGAGGGGCATACTTGTATAGCTCTTTATTACCATACAAAGTTTCCTGACATTTATTATGACACTAAAAATCAGATGATTTTCATAGGAAGTGGCTTGTCATGCAATTTTCATACATTTGCATCAGCAGAGGCATCATAGCTGCATATAATCCAGCAGAAATTGAAGAGGGTTGGTTCTCTTTATAGTCTCTATGTTTTAGTGGAATCTCGTGTTCCTTCTCTGAATGTGGACACGGAAAGCAGATGAGCATATGGCTACTTCATGATGGCATATTTTTATTTATTACATCATTGATCTGATTCTTTTGTGCTGATCAACTATACCACTATCTTTGTAGGACTAACAATAAAAGTTACATAACTAGTATGACTTTGAACTGGTGCAGTTAGACCATACGTTTTGTGTGTCTGTGTGTCTGTAATGGTGAACAAAGGAGCAGAGCTGGACTGGCACCAACCATGTTTATGGATCATTTGGTGTCAGTGCAGTGGGCTTGCTGCAACAACTGTTAGATTCCCTGCACTGACATCACCCACAGCTTGGTTCCCCCACATCTGTTGCGGCATTTTTATGGAGAGGTGGGCAAAGCACCACGATTCACTGGTACATTGTGTGTCTGTGTATGTTTTGCATAGCTGGTGTAAAAGAGAATGATGATGTAGCATAGCTGGGCTGAGACCATCTCTGTTATATGGAATGACTGTTAGGTGCCCTGAGCTGACATCAGCTTTTTGTATCAGTTTATTGTGGAGAGATGGGCAAAGCAACATGGTTCAGTGGAAAATTGTGGGTGTTTGTGTGTTTAGCCTTCGTGGTGTAACCGAGAATAATAGAGACCAGGTAAGCTGACAACAGTCCTGTTAGGGGAACACCTGGAGTCAGTGCAGTGAGCTTGCTCCAGCAGTTGGTTGCACCAAGCAGAGATCCTTGGGAGCGGTCGTTGCCCATAGTTATTACATAACGGTTTTATGAAGATGGGAGCAAATTCGCATAGTTTACTCATACATTATACAAGGGGGTATGTGTGTGTGTGTGTGTGTGTGTGTGTGTGTGTGTGTGTGTGTGTGTGTGTGTGTGTGTATGTGTGTGTAGTTTTTATGGTGTGACATACATACATGTAGAAGAGATAGGCTAACAATTGCCCTGGTGGTTTAACTTCTGATGTGAGTGCAGCATGCTTGGGGTAACAACTGTGGTCGCACTTAGCTTTTAGAGCATTAATTTTGTGAAGAGAAGGGTAAAGGCCCATAGATAGGCAGAGAGTATGTTTTTGCACATCAGTTTTGTGTGTCTTGTACATAAACTTTATTATGTGGAAATTTTTTTATTTTTGTTATCATACTTTTTTGGTTAACTGATATCGTTGCGTATATAATGTAATGCCATGGTGCTTTAATTTACATACACAGAATTGTGGTCAATTGATGACATTCTTTTTCCTCACTTTCTATGAAATATTATTGTGGTGGCATGTGTGATAGGGAGCTTGGCCATACAGTGTATGATGTAGAATATGTATTTTTGTATGTATGCTCATGAGTATCTGTCAAAGCTAAATACAGTATGGGCATGGGTGTGTACGTTGTGACTGTATAAATTGTTCTGTTATAGTATTAAATGTCAAATTGTGTGTGTGTGTGTGTGTGTGTGTGTGTGTGTGTGTGTGTGTGTGTGTGTGTGTGTGTGTGTGTGTGTGTGTGTGTCTGTGTAATGTACTTAATGTTAATTGCCATGGTGATTGATGCATTGGAATGGTGTTGACCGAACTGTTTGATACATGGTTTGACGTTGGGCATTACAACTGCAGTAATAGAGGCACATACTAGCTCATTCTTTGGTGATACATTAGTGTGGGTATGTGTGTAATGTGGGTCAGAACCACAGGAACACCATCTAGTGTTTGTAGCCTGATGTGAGCAGTACATCTTTTCTGGGTGAGTGGTCACAGCCTGAGAGGTCCTACATAGGGTCATAGCAGGGATTGCTGCATTATTTCTTTGCTTGTAGATGGCCTGTCACAGCTCAAGGATTTTATCCATTTATTGTTGGTAAGTCTGTCTGCTGTGATGCATGTAATGAACATGTGCCGAGTAAGTATTTTTTTGTAACATAGTATGTGTGGTAAAAAAAAAAAGCACAAGCTTGTTGCAAATGATGCTACTTTAGAAATTGATAAATGTTTAGATCTGATGCGACTGTGCTTTTGCGACTGTTGTGTAAACTAACCTTTTTTTTTTTTTTTATTTGACCTTGCCTGCCTGCAAAGTAATTGCTTGCTTTGCTTGTCCTACTTTCTTTAACCTCACAATTTTAAACCTCAAGATACAAAGCATTTACAGCACAATCACATAATGTCAAAATGTGTACTCAGCTATTATAAGTATTATCAGATAAACAGAGAGTGCTTAGGAGGAAGATACAGAAGGGCCAATAGGAAAACTTTTACTGCTAATAACTGCTGTGTGTGTTCCTACACACTTCACACTGTACACTGTGAAAACTTTCTCTCTCTGTTCCCTCCCATCAGTTGTAGTAGTTTAACCAGTGTTTGCCCAGACAGGACCCCTCAGGACCCCCAGGGACCCCACCAGTTTTTTAACTTTTAAGCAACTTTATCCCCATAAAGAGACAAAGGTAAATAAATCTACCCCAAACACCTGTACTTTGCAAAACACCTTGTAGGTAAATTAAGGTACTGAATTAAATCTCTTAACTACATTAATATCAACACAAAAATAAGAAACAAAAAGAAAGAAACAAAAAAGGAAACAATAAAAGAACTTAGGAGTTACCATTAAACCTGGCTTCCTCTAACCCCCCGGGAAAATCCCGTCTTGCTCCCCCCCTCCTCTTGGCCCCCTTCCTCCCTTCTTCCCCCCCTCCCTGCCCCCCCCCCCACCCCCCCATTCCCACCCCCATTATTACACCCATCATCACCACACCACCCCCCATCCCACCCATCCTCCCCCCACTCTCCCCCATCTCCCACCCCCTCCCACCCACCAACCCCACCCCCCAAACTCCACACCCACCCTTTCTCCTACATCCAGACCCCTACTACTACTACTAGCTATCCTTCTAGCCCCTATTCTCTGAAGCCAGCCTCTCACCAGAGAACAGCCCTCTCCCATGGACAAAACCTTCATTTTACTTCTCCCTCCTCTTTTTCCCTCTCTTTTTACCTCCTCCTAACAGCCCTATTAGCTTAACAGCCTAAGGGCTACCTCTCCTCCTTCTACCACTCCACCTCTCTTTTATCCCCCACTACCCACCCTCCTTATCCCCCCTTACTCTACCCTACTACTACCCACATCCCCAAAAGTACACACCACATTTAACAAAAAAGAGAAAGACATAATTAGAAATTAGAAATTACTAAATTAAAGATAAAAAAAAAACTAGAATGACGGGAAATCCCACATCCACCCAGGCAACATCACTCTAGCAGACCTACCCCTGACCTCCTGCACCTAGCAGACCACCCGGACTCTTCCCTTTTGTTGCTCCATCTTTTGTTTATCCATCTCAATAGTACATGCAGCAACAAAATGTTACAGCTTGATATCCACCGGACATAACTTAATGGACATAATGTGTTGGCTCAAAACTTGGCTCCATGTAGAAATTATCCCTCCTGGATATAACCTCATCATATGCGGATCAATCAAAAATCAGTGACAACCGACAGCATGTGAAAAAATGGTGAACCCCAAAAAGTCAACATCAAAACTGATTCACTGTTCACTGTCACTTCAAAAAAAAAAAAACTGATTGCTCTTAACCATTAAAGTTCCAAACAAAAAAAACAGAAAAAATAGTAAGTAACCTACCGCCAAAAAAAATAAAAAAAAAAAAAAAACCACAAAAAACTTGAAAATATGTTTATAATTATCTAATTATACATACAATACAAGGAGATAATGATTAGTCAGAATCTACTCCCCAATCATTCTTTTTCCCATCAAATTTTTCTGGTACAAAAAAATTGAAAAAATATTCTCAAGGAGAATTGGACATACACATATAAAACAATTATAATTAAATTGACTTTACACCTTAGGAACCAATCCAATGACCTTAGTGACCACCTTAATGACCTTAGTGACCACCTTGCCACCTACCTTCTCTTTTAAAAACACAAATTTCAAAAGCTACTCCCATAATAAATTTTAAATAGTAAGGTTTAATTCAAATCTTGTCTCCAACCTAGCTCTGATCCTAAAATTAATTCTTGGTAATTCCCTAAAACCCCTTTCCCTATCTTTAAAATCATTTAATACTACTACATTCCTCAAGATCTCTAAAACTAACACTAATACCAAGAAATCTAACAAAAAAAAACTAATATAAAAACCTCTAAAACAAAAAACTAAAAAAAAAAAAGAATGAACCACCAAAAAAAAAAAGAAAAAGAAAAACCCCCAAAATTTAGACCCAATCAAAAAGCTCCAGCTAACCAAAAAACAAAAAAAGCTGTTAAATCTGATAAAAAAAATCCATTTTCCAAAAAAATCCTAAAAAACCTCCTCAAAAACTCCTGAAAATTTCTGAAAAATAAGTCTACTACCCCTCATCCCTAATCCTAAAACAAAAACTACCAAAATAAAAATTTCTCTTTCCCAAAGAAAATCCTCAGCCATTTCCTTTTTTTTCACTGCCCCATCTCTCCCCCCCCTCCACCTAGCCCCTTCACTAACCCAACCTCCCTTTCACCTACCCTCAAACCTGACCTTTAACCTACAACCCACCTCCACCCTAAAACCCACCACCCTCCTTCCACTTTCTCAACCACCAAATAAAAACAATCAGCTCCTGCACCACTGATCCTCTGTGATCAAACTGATCAAAGCCTACCTCTCTGAAGCATCTTCTCCTCTATCTCCCTCTTTCAATATCTCTCTACCTCCACAATCCTCTCCCTCTATCCCTCCATCTGGAAAATCCAGGCCCTCCACCCCTAGGTCCATACATCCCTCCATAAAACCTAAGCCACATATTAACCAAAAACCATGGCATAAACAACCCATCAAATACCTCACATAAAAAACACTTAAACACATTACATACTCACCCACACTCTTCTTCACATGTACACTCAACAACTTCTCTCCCCAACATCTAAACCACATCTCAGCTCTCCTTTGTAGTCTGTGTCCCTCCTATGGTCTAACCATAAACTAATCCATCTTCAGGCACTTTCTACAAAACATTTTACAAACAACCTATAATCTGGCATCTAATACCAGTCTAGGGTAAAACAGGCAGTCCAGGCAACAGCTACTGGCAACATACTTACTTAATCCAACCACAAAACAGCCCATCACCTCTATCTCCTTCTCTCCTTTCTATCCATTCATATCAATGGTCCCCAAAGTCACCTCACCTAAATTCAACTAATATCAGACTCTACATGTATCCTCCAACATGAATCTCATTGAATCTCTCAACCACAACAAAAAACTGCTTCTCTGCTGCTCTAAAATGGTTCTTGGAACTTAAACCAACCTTAACCCTGCCAAAAATCTCTTTAACTTTTCTTACTTCTCTCCCCACTGACCAAACTATTAAACTACAAAACACACCAACAATTAACCCTTCACCCCACTAAACCCTCCAACAATTATCCCTGTATCTCCAATCCAACAATGGGACCAAACATAGACTATAAACATAAACCATAAACTTAAAACTTAAATTCTAAATATAATAAAATTAAATCATGTAAAACTTACTATGAAATAAACTAAAACAGCAACTAAACCACAACTTAACACTAACAACCAACTACTTTAACTACTCCTCTCTGTCCTTTGCCTCCTCCTCAAAACAACCTTCTCCTAAATAAGAACTACCTAACAACTAATTATAAACTCAAAAGAACTCTATAACAACTACTATCACTCACTACCACTGGTCTCTGGTACTAACCTGGATCTACACCCAAATTATCCAACTTACCAACAATTTACTTATTCAAAAAAAATTTAACCTTCATTTAAGGTAAATTATTAACCCAGAACTAAAAACCCTCACCAAACAAAAACCCTCCTGGAGTACTCCAAAATTTAACTCCCATCCCAAAACCACTCAAATTCAACCAAGGCATTAGACTAATGCCAATGGTTTTTAATCACTATCCTCCAATTCCATAAACAAAATCTGACTTACACCATCAAACAAAATTAACTCTTATATGCTCTCCCAAAGAATTTACTATTCATCTTATCTAAGCATACTTGACAAATGACTGGTTCTATATTCTATTTCGCAATTTCTAAATTCTCTTACCTGGTCTCATTCTCAGAAAACAATCTCCTTGCCCCCCTACAACTCTGTGAACCTCCTTGTATACTGTTAAACCTTTCCTCTAACTTTAGCCTCTGCTCAAATTTGTTTGTCTTTAACATTCTAGCCTTGTTTGCACTTTGTTAATTGTTTTAATATTGTTATTGTTATTATATTTGTTATTATTATAATATTATTGTTATGTAAAATCAAAGTATATTATCTTGTATCATTTTGAATTTCTTTATTATTGTATATGTACATATCCACAGTTTTATCTGATGTATCCAGTGTGTTAATGTAATCAAAAAGTATGCTGTCTTAGTTGCAAGAAGCAGATAAAACAACAAGGCACTGTGAAAAAAAGGTGCAGCATTCCAGGGGGGGGATAAGTTGAATTACCACAGAGTACACTGTAATTGTTACTTGGTCAACTACAAATTGTTTTAAAGTGACTGATATGTAACTCATTTTGGAGGAGATCACTTGTATCCAGTTTCGGAAGGAAGTTTGAGAAATTTGGAGTTACTGTGGCAGTGTGCACTGGAAAATACTACTGACATTGAGTTAGAAAAGATATGTTCTCTATTCAGGTCAGTGTTAAGCATTAGATTATGTGAAGAAAGGAATATTCTTCTACAGCAGAAAAGCATACATTTGAAGAATATGAGCATCCTAAGGCAGTACTACCAACAAATGTGAGGCAACATCAAAGTCCTAAGAAGTGACAAGGCAGAGGATTTTACTGTTCTGCTAAGTAAATAAGCCTATTCAGGGTTGATAATCACAGTATTAATTTTCATACATATCCATATGTGTGAGCAGTCAATATCCATTGAAATCTGTGTATGTTGCAGGAATACTAAAGACATGTTTATGTTAAGGATTGATAAATGCATTCTGTAACATTGTTTACTGTGAAAGTGCTATTTAGATAATAAGAGTAAAGAGAAAAATCAGGGAACACTTACTGGAACACAGGCAGACTGATGACTAATCTATTTGATCTGCATTGTCATGCAAAGCAAAGTAGCTGTTTCTTGCAAGGTGGGAAATGTGATACTCTTGCTAGCTGAGGGTGGGGGTATGGGAGGAGTAACTTGAGCAGAAACTGAAGCAGATCAAAGTGAAATGTTCTAAATAAAGTGTTATCTCATCAAGTAGTTGATACTTCTGTAAGCTTTTTGCACAGAATGTATGAAACATCACTAGGAAGCACATTTGTGAGAGGCACTGCACAGTTGTCAAGGATTTTTTTTACTGTAGCTTCTCAAAATTAGCTGTCCTTCTCAGTTCTTCCATTCTAAGTGAATGGAATTCTGTTGTGACAGCTCAGCCATGGGCATTGTAATCTCATCAGCTAAGCATTTGAGAGAAGGTTTAACTTTAAAAGAAAACAAACTCTCATCAGGATGTCTGACCCCAGGAGGGAATTCAGGGTAATAAACACAATAATATTGCTAGTAACTCATTGATCTGGTATTACAGGTTTGCAATGAGCCAAATTTAAGAAAAGTTAGAAAAAAAATATGTCTTATCATTTTGTTCCCATAGTGGTCCTTTAACAGATCCCTTTCAGAAGCCACTGTTCCAGAAATCTGGAAAATAACATACATAATCCCCCTACATCAAGGAGGAAATTCCACAGAACTCACAAACTACCAACTTATTGAAATTCTATCTTCTTTAGCAAAAAGCTCCTGTCACTCAGCATGGCTTTCAAGCATTGCATAGTACCACCACTGTCTTATTGTCCTTCACCAATGCAGTAAACTCTCATAGAAATATTGGTGAATATGTTTCTGCCACCTTTCTAGACCTATGAAATGCCTTTGATATGGTTAGAGATGACATTCTTATCAAAGAACTATCCAAATTAGGACTCTCTCATCCCTCCATAGCCTGGTTCCAAATCTAATTAGCCGGCCGCCAGCAAGCAGTGATGTGGAAACAAGAACTCTCCCCCCTTCTTCCAGTTACTCTTGGTGTTCCCCAGGGTTCTATTTTAGGCCCACTGCTTTTCACCCTCTATACCGCTAAGCTCTATTCCTCCACTGCTAATGCATCTGTCATCCAATTCGCAGATGATACTTTGTTAATATGTTTAGCTTCCTCTCTACAGGAACTTCACACATTAACTCAGGAATATTTTCTATCCATTGAAACATGGCTATCCATTATCCAACTCATTCTAAACCCTGCTAAAACCAAACTTCTACTCTTTAAACCCACTAGGCCCACCTCATCGACTTCCACCTTTCATATCATTTCCTGTAACAAAACTGCTATCTGTCCCACAGAGCACACCAAACTCCTGGGTGTAGAGATTGATAACAAACTAAGATTTGATATTCACATTTCCCAGACCATCAAGAAAGTCCACAAAAAACTAGGTACCCTCTATAGAAATAGAAAATTCCTTATGCAACAAACAAAAGCTACCATAGCTCACACTCACCTTATCTCTACCCTCCTCTATGCCTCACCTATTCTTACCAACCTCAGAAAAGCAAATCTAACTAAACTTGACTCCTGCTACAACAAAATTGCTAGATTCACCTCTGACTCCCCATTTAGATCTCACCACTGGTTATCCCTGAAGCAGCTCAACTGGTTGGAACTTCCTCAACTCTTGCATCACAACCAACTCTCTCTGGCCCATAAAATTCTAAATCAACCAGAAAAAAAACCTGCATTACAAAACCTACTTCACCTCCAAACAAACAACAGAACCCTTCGCTCCAGTAACAAATTTAGTCTCACAGTAGCTAAGTCTAATAATACAGCAGGCAACTCCCTCTATTCTTATTACGTATCCAAGATCTGGAACAATCTACCCTGTAACATAACTACTATCACTTCTTTCACTCAGTTTAAAAAATCATTAAAACTGCATCTCATTAATAATTGGCTATGCTCTTGCACTACATCAGGCTAGACCCTCCCCATTGCCAGACCCTTCTCCACCTTTATATTCTCACACCTTAAGATGAATGGATAGATCTAGATTCTATGATTGTATAAATGCCTACAATATAAGAATAATTGATTGATGTTATGGATTAGACTCCATCAGTCTTTAAGAAGCTGTTGTTTTACACTTGTCTCTCCAGTAATGATCTTGATGTATTATTTCTCTGACTTAATAATTGTGTCTGCTATATATGTACATACTGCTTTAACTAGGACTCACTGCATCTTGTATGTAAATTTTCTTTGCAAACTTTGTACTATTGTATTACATGTTATTGATATGTGTGGAGCTTTTCACCCAGGGCCTCCACTGAAAATGGACCTGTGTCCAGTGGACTATCCTGGTTAACAAATATAAAATAAATAAATAAAATAATAAATCTCTACCAAAGCCTTCTAAAACTAGCAAGACTAAGTCTCAGAAGAAACTCTCCAACTCATCTCCTCCATTAATCATTAAAGTATTAAGCCACTGAGAGAAAGATTGCTCTCAGTTTAGCTCTCCTAAACATCTGCTAACAAAAATGTCTTAGTGATTCATGACTCAGATTCCTCACTTGCAAGTCCTGACATGGATGGGATTATAGTGAGTTACTTTTCAGATGCCAGAATTTCTGATGCTACAAGGTCTCTACAGCCAAGGAGAACTAAGTCCTTTGTTATCTACATTAATTAAGAAACTAAGGAACAATACCCAACAATATTCAGAACTTATCTTAAATAGGATCACCCATTCTGATCCAACAGACATAGTCAATATACCAGCAAACATGTTTAGTGCAAACCACCCTAAAACATCTATTCATACTCCACATATCTCAGCAATCCTTTATATCCACTATATCACTAATCAACATGTTTGGAAGGTACTATCAAAGACCAAAGATACTTCCTCCATGGAAAGTTACAATATACCTGGATTTCTAAAAAATATCACCAAACATGCCCTTGTCAAACCTCTCCTCAAATTGTTTAACCTAAGTTTAGTCAAATGATTTGTTGATGATGTCCTACCAAGGACCCCAGTAATTATAGAGCTATTGCCCTTATGAGCCATAGATACACAGCATAAAATAACTAGTGTTGTGAATTATGATTATCAAAAATCGCATTAGGCTAGACTCTTAACAGTTAGGCTTTGTTAAAGGGTGAACCTCCCATTAAATCTAGTAAAATTCTTTGAAAAGGTCACAGTGATTATGCAGTTCACACAATGTATCTTGACCTAGCCAAAATATTCAAAATCATAGTATGTTCAGGCATTGTAAGTAAGCTAATATCTTTAAATATTGATCCTTTGGTGAGGTGGATAACAAACTGGATACAAGACACAGCCCACATAGTCTGTGTGGCAGCTGCCTCATACAGCTGTATAAAGGTAATCATTAGTGTTCCCCAGGACTCTTTACTGAGAGACTTTCTTTTTGACATTTACTTCTGTGATCTCCAAACTGAGAACCAGGATCTCTGACCAACTAACTATACAGATGACTGCAAACTGGGTGTTATTGTCAAGACCCCCTTCTGACACCTATACCCTTCGGAAAGAACTCACTCCAGTAAATAAATGGTGTACTGAAAATGTGCTAAAGCTAAACATGAAAAAGTGTGGTATGATTTTATTTGACAAACAATCCTTGCCCTCAACATTTATTATAGTCAATACTTCACTACACGAAAATATAGCCAGGGCTGGGTACATGGGCTAAGAGTTCCTTCTCATTTCATTATCATGTGGCAGCTGTAGTGCAAAAATCCTTCTGCTTACGACAAATCATAGCCAAGGGTATTGCCAGCAAGATCTAAACATATTCAGTACTGATTTGACAAATTATAGAGTATATTGCCTCTTGCAAGATGTACTTCACTTGACATATTAAACAACTAGAGATATTACAGAGATTTGTGACTAAGAAGAATTCAGGCTTAAAGATCCTGATCTACAATAATAGACTAGATGTTCTTTTCCTTTCATCAGCATCATATAGACTCTTGAGCAGCAGCCTGTGCCATTAGAGACATAATTGCATTTCATCTGCTATATTTCTGCATTGTCTAATAGTATAGTATACAACAGAACCAGGGACCAACATCTTCATCGGCAGATAAATATAATGGAGAGATGGATTCATTACACAGCACTTCTCCAGTCTGTGGAACAAGCTGCCTCTGCAGGTTAAGCAGCACAGTCACACTACTTTATCATCTTTCAACTCCTGGATGACTGGATGGGTATCCTCAAACTTTCCCTCAGACTAACTGGTCAGCTTCAGAAAAGGGGTACAGCTTGAGGGTGAATATCTGCAAGCAAGAAGTTGATGGTAGTGAGAATAAACTGACTTTAAATTAATATCTAAAATTGTGTTAATACAGGATGATTGGATTTTCTTACACGGAATTAAATCAGATTCACAAATATTTTTTAAGTTCAACCAAATCTTCTCCTATCAAATTACCATCACTTATACAGTATTTATATAATTTCATTTTTACAAATGAAGGTAACTCAATTGTAACTAATTTATATAAAATAACATTAGCATATAGGAAATACATTAATGATAGATTCTGGCAATTCCTTTTTCATAATAAACAATATTCTTTCAGATTCAGATAAAAATTACACACTGAGATATAGTGGACATAATTCTCAATTACAGTTTTGGAAAATATATATATTTGGAAGTGTATACACAAAGCATTCCTTACTCCTGATAGACTAGCTAGGATAAATAGGAATGCCCAGGCCCTTTGTTGGAAATATAATCTAGAATCTAAAGTAAACTGAAAGCATGTTATACTTGAAAGATGCTGCATTTTTGGATCTGGCTAAAGGTTTTTAACCCCACCCCCCATGAAACAGTTATAAGGAATTTTATGAGACAGCTCTGGCTATGTAGAAAAATGGGTACACAAATGAATACTGGGTAGAACCTACAGAGTGAGAATTAAAAAATCCTACTCCAGGTACAAATTGATGGACAAGGGAGTGTCTCAGGGTTCAGTCTTGGGGTCACTGTTATTTGGATTAGTGATGTCAGAATGTCCAAACTCTAACTCTGTATGGTTAAGTAAGTTTATTGACAATATTAAAATAGGGCAGGCAGTGACAAATACTAGTGATTGGCATCAGTTGCAATTTTAATTGAATAACCTGTATGAATGGATAACAATCAAAGGTATGAGATTTAACAATGGAAAATATACCATTCTACATTTTGGGGATAATAATAATAATAATAATAATCAAGACCCTTATGCTCTGGAAATCAGATTTGTGTTTCTTCTGAGGTATTGAGCGATCTAGGAATCATGGTAGTAACAAATCTTAACTTTGAAGCTAATGTGACAAACATTATAAGGAAATGTTATGGTGTTTTGAGGAATGTCCTTTGATTTTCTCAAGCAGAGATAGCCAGTGTTACTAAAGATCTTCTTAACAAGGATAAGACTTATCATTGAGTATGGGGGGGCCTTAATGTACATTAAAAGTTTTCCAACTAAAGAAGCTGAAATGCATTCAGAAAACCTTTACCAAGCAGACATAACTTATCCTATAAAGAAAGATTGTTATATTTGTCAGTTTACTATTGAAATTCCGAATCCACTTCGGTTGACCATTAAGAATGTTAACCCAAAATGCTGAATTCAGAATTTCAAAATGGTGACCAAGGGGAAAATGAATACATCGACATCTGTAGTTTGATGTATTTGGCATAGCAGGAGGTGATGTCAGTCACCTCCTGCTATGCACATCAACATACCATTATACTCTACAGTCAACGGTACCTTAATTCTACTACTTTGCAGGGGCCCCTGTGCACCCCCCACACACCCTGCACATTAAATATACCAACTCTGAGATCGTACTACAGTGAAGAAATGGGCTAATTTCCTGTTTCTGACTGAGCTACGATCTCCCTGCACAATGTCCAACCCAAATACTCAAACTACACTACTTGTTCACTGTAGTGTAGTCGATACATTTTGGTTCAACATTCTGACAACTTGAAAACTGCCATTCAACCACATGCCGGTCGACCAATGCAGTTTCCATGTTTTCAGTCTAAACCTATTATTCTTTGTATTCTTTGGCTTACTGGTTTTGAAGAGGTCACATTATACAGATGCATCAGATCTTGATTTTATTGATCATAGTATTGGTACAATTAATAAAAATTTAGATGTAAAAATTCCTATTTCCAATTTGAAGTTAAAGAGATCTTTTTTGCATATTAGAGCAAGAAGGATGTGGAATTCATTACTGAGACGTAGGATTTGCAAATGATTTATCAGTATTTAGGTGGCATTAAATTATTGTTTTTTTATTTTATATGTATACCCTAAATGTGTTAGTTTATCCATTGAACTATTGAATCAATTGGCAATAGGGAGGAAAGTTATTAAATACCCCTTCTTCACTGAATTTATCCATCTTTTGAAAATGGTAAAGATGGTTAGGCTTGTGAGCTAAAGAGACTGAAGCTAAGAAGATTAGAACACCTAGAAAACCATGTATATCCAGTTGTTGGACTAAAGTTTTGATGCTATTAGAGGCGCTTGACAATGATTCTTTTTTAACTCTTCAGATTTATAGAGTTTTTTTACATTATTAATCCATAATTATATATAATAGATTGAAGCTGAGATGAATATTATTGTTTTAGATAAACCACTAGGTGTATGTATGCATAAATAATAATATTCTTGTAAGCATTGAATTTAGTTAATAATAGGTTGTTGTGGTTAGTTTATAAAGTAAAGACATATTCAATGTTTATATTTTCCTTGTTGAATGATAACTTTCATTGATTTTTATGCTCAACATCTGAGAGACTTGGCTGGCTACAATCACCTGCATTAGAAGCTGAAGTTAAGTGCAAACTTGCAGTAGTGTATTTTAGTCTTCTGTTAAGTACAAACTTGCAGTTTTAAAAATACTGTATTTTATTTTGTCTGTTACCTAATTGTGTGTTTCATTGAATAGTGTGCTGCGTGTCTCTCTGCAATTAGTTCTCCACCCACCCTCCCTGTTCTTGTCTTGGTGTTATTGTTGGTGGCTCTGGAATTGCCCGCCCCTCCTGTAAGTCTGTATTAAAACACTCCTCCTGGGTCCATCTCATTTGCTCACTTAACCGAGGACAGTGAGATCATATCAGAGTCTAGTGTTCACTCTACTTAATACAGAGAGAAGATTTGAGAAGGCCAACCCACTTATGTTCTTCCTTCCTCTCTCCTTGCACTTTACTAACAAAAAAAATAATAATTTTGAACTTTATTCATCTGCTTTTACCGTATTTGTGTTTCCTCCTACTTTATTTTGCTTTTCTTAAAAGTACTCAATTTTATTTATTCTGCTGCATTTATTACTGCTTGGTAGTAGCCTGATTAAACTGTAACTGTTATTCTAAGTCTTTTGGTTTAAGCACTTGGGCTTCATACAGGTTGTTTTACATTAAGAAGGTTTGTGGTCTGCACTCTTGTGGCAGGACAGGTAGTTTACATCCTTCTAAGCTGGGAATTGCTGATTGAAGGCTCAGTGTCTGCTGTTCTAAAAGTGTATTAGTTCTGGCTTAAGCACTTGGGCTTCAGGCCAGTCATTCTACATTAAGAAGGTTTGTAGTCTGCACCTCTGTGGGAGGAGAAGCTGGATTCTGCCATTTTGAGCTGGGAATTTTTGGTCACATGCCTATTGTGCCTGCTTATTTGAACCGTTTATTTCTGAAATTGGTGTGCCTTGTTCCTGTAGCATAGACAAGATTCAGGCCTGCTGAATCTAGCTTTGTTTGTATAACTTGAGCACTGATCCAGGCCATCTTTTTTTGGAGAGAGTTCCCCTGCACCCTAGCAGCAGGAGTGTGCAGTTAGAACTTGCCTGATTGAAGACTGCTGGAAGAGGGCTCAGTTTTGAGCTTTTTTCTGGTTAATTGGGTAACTTGTTTAAATCAGTTTGTTCATTTTCTATTGTTTTATATATATATATAAAATTGCACTTTATTCATCTGCTTTTACTGTATTTGTGTTTCTTCCTACTTTATTACTAGGGGCATTGACTACAACTCTGATCTGAGATATATAATAATAAGTATCCTTTTCTGTGCATTTAAAGTGTTTTTTTGATTGTATCTGCTTTATTTTCTGAAAAATATATATATATATACTTGTTTCCCACCTGTCTAAGCTAGTATAGTCCAGTTTTCAGGTTAAGTGCTGAATTCAGGGCTGTGTTACAAATCTCTGTGTTTGCCCATACCTTACTTGGCTAGAAGGAAGTTTATCTGTTTACCTGTGAGAGAGGGTGGCTTTGAGCAGCTTATCTGTCCCTGGAGGACTGGTTTCAGCCCAGAAATTAGTAGCTTATTGGGCATTTTGGGCTAATTTTTATCTCTTTCATTTCCCTGCTATAAATGCCGCATTTGCTCAGTTTTGCGTGTCTGGCAGCACCAGTTAGCTAGGGTATAACTATTCCCGGCTACACAAAGTCTCCTCTTCAATTTTTTCCCTTGGAACTAGACAAACATTCAACTTAAGCACTCAAGCCATTCATTTCTCAGCCCGACACTTGCTCAAAACTCATAGCAAGCACTTATAAACCCCAGCACTAGACCCTTCTATACTGTGCAGAAGGACAAGGCTTTCTATTCGACCTTACCAGCCATTCAGTAAAACAGTTCACTGTACCTATCCAGGCATGTCCAAAGGGCAGTTTCAGGTGTACTCTCCAGTCCAACTGGTGAATCTGGGCATTTTGAGGCAATGTTGCAACTGTCTCATGTACACAGACAACCCTCTCCTCCTACCACCAAACACTAATACATGCGAGAGATGCAATTATACAGCCAAACTGGAGGCTAAGCTCTCTCAACCCAAGACTGTATAAGACAGTCAAGAGGAGAAGGGAAATACTTGCATCACACCACCAGTCTCACATAGACCCATTAAACCAGCACTGGCAAAAAACACACATAAATACATGAAAACATACCCGAAGGCTCTAAATAAAACTCTGCAAAAGCAACAGAGACCTCCAAAGCAGACATCCAAGCAACCTCCACCCCCAACACAAACCATGAAACACATACTTCACAAAACCAGTGTGTCATGCAATCACAGCACTTAAAGCAAAATAACATACCCAACATACTAGTAATAGGTGACTCTATAGTCAGGCACACTGACGTCCCACTCACTAGGCTGAATAAGGAGAAGGTTACTGTTAGCTGGCTGTCGGGTGCTAGGATCCGCCACATAACACAAGCACTCAGGTCACTCCAGAACAAGTACAAATATGACTCTGTCATTGTCCATGCTGGTGTGAATAACCTGAGCTGTACCCCCCTGGACTACATGAAAAGAGACATGGAAGAGCTCTCTGATCACGTAGCCCAGGCAGGTATGGCCTTGACCCTGAGTAGCATCCTGCCCTCACCAAGAATGATACCATGGTATAAAGAAAAAAATTATCAGTTTCAACAACTGGCTAAGTTTCTGGTGTCATTCAAAGGAGATCCAGTGTCTGTCTGCCTGGGATGACATGCTCGACAAGCCAAGCTGCTTTGCTAGAGATGGCTTGCACCTGTCACCCTTAGGCTTTCGAATACTAGCCAAGGCTCTTGCCAACCCCATAGTGGCTTTTTTAGGCAAAGTTCAAAAGACAAACCCACCACCATAAATAGCACAAGTAACAAAAAACTGAGGATAATGCTACGCAATTCCAGAAGTCTAAACCTCAAAATGCATGCACTCAAGGCACTCCTCAGTATGGAGAAAATCGAAATATGTGCAGTAACAGAAACCTGGTTTAAGGCTCCAGAGAGAAACCCAGCACTACCAGGCTACAACTCATACCATACATTTCGGCCACAAAACCTGGACCGAAATACAAAAGGTGGGGGGCATATCCATATTCATCAAGGACACCCACACCTCCAGGTTAGTGGCACAGCACGATGCTTCAGAGATCATCCACGTGCAACTAACAATGGTCAAAACTGCAATTCAAATTGTAGCTTGCTACAGATCACCCACCATGTCCCATGACCTCCATTTCGCATTTCTGGAAATACTGGGAAATATAAAGGTCCTACCAAACACCCTAATATTGGGTGATTTCAATTACCCAAACATTAACTGGGAGAACTACTCAAGTACTAACTCCCTTGTCCAACATTTCCTAAAATGTATAAACTCAAATGCCCTGGGTCAACTGGTCAACACTCCCACTAGCAGTGACAAAATATTGGACATGGTCATCACCAACATGGGCGACCGGTGTTCCACACCAGAGGTCAACCCCTCGCTGGTTCGATCTGTCCATAAACAAATCAATTTGGATATCCACATTCCGCCCTCACCCCCAGACAAGGAAACCACCATGAAAAACTTTCCAAAAGCAAACTTCACATTACTTAAGACCGAGGTGGAAAGTTTCAAAGCCCCCATGCTAAAGGATAATGCTGTCCAAGCTGCAAAATCCTTTACTAATGTATTCTATAGGCACCTACAAGAATGCATGGATCGTGCTATCCCAAGCAAAACCAAGACTCACTCCTCCAAGAAAAGGAAACCAGTCTGGTGGACTCCTGTCATAAACAAGCTATACAATAGAAGGAGGAAACTAGTACAGAAAAGAGTAAAATCCCAAGAAGGGAAGACATCACTGATCATTATCAGCAAGAAACTATGATCCCTCATAAAATCATCTAAGGCGAGCTTTGAAAGAAAAATTGCCAGGGACTCTAAAGATAACCACAAGACATTCTTTAGCTATGTCAAGAATCTAAGTGGCAATGCTCAGATCTGCTCGGAGTTAGTGCAGAATGGCACAAAATACACTGAACCGACTAATATCGCCAACATCCTGGCAGACAGGTTCAGCACAAAATTCACCCCCCCCTCACCCCCGAAAGGGCACATAACCATACCAGAAGAATGTAGAGCCCCTGAAATCACAGACACTCAGGTTAAAACAGCCCTTTCCAAAGTCAAAAACACAGCATCAATGGGACCGGACGGTGTCCCAGGCTGTGTCCTACATGAGCTCATAGATGAACTAACCCCTCACCTAAACACACTGTTCAAACTCATCCTCTCTACAGGCTACATACCCATAGAGGGGTGCACAGCAATGGTTATTCCACTCCACAAAGGTGGAGCCACAACAGAACCCTATAAGCCTGACAAGCTTAGTCTGAAAGGCTATGGAGCACATCATCATGGAACTCATTAACAGAGACATTGAGAACCTCCAAACACTGGACCCTACACAGTTCAGCTTTGTTAAGGGCAGATCATGCCTCCTAAACCTGGTGGACTTCTTTGAGACAGTTACCAAGGCTATAGATAAGGGAAAGGTGGTACACACAGCCTACCTAGACCTTGCAAAGGCCTTTGACACCATTCCCCATTCTGGCATTATAGACAAGCTCACCAGCCTGAACATAAACCCCTACATCACAAGATGGGTTACCAACTGGCTCACGGACAGAACCCACATGGTGAGAGTTTCAGGAGCTAGGTCCGACTCTAAACCGGTTGCAAATGGTGTTCCCCAGGACTCAGTCCTAGGACCTCTCCTGTTTGGCATATACTTCTCAGAGGTACAGGCGAGCACAGGAGGACTATGGCTAACCAAGTTCATAGATGAGTGCAAACTAGAGGCTATAATTGACTCTCCAGCTGACACAGACATCCTCCAAAAGAGTCTCACTGAGATGGATACCTGGTGTCAAAATCATGGCCTGAAGCTTAATGCCAAAAAGTGCATAGTCATCCCCTGTGGAAAAAACAAAGTGCCCACAAACTACCACATAGGTGGTAGTCCCCTAAATACAGAAGATGTAATAAGGGATATGGGGACCCAAGTAGATAGTAATCTCTCCTTTGATAATCACATTGCCAAAGTGGTTAGAAAATCCTTCTATGTGGCCCACCTTATCACAAAAGGGTTTGCATCCAGATCAAAAGAGGTCACTGTGTCCCTCTACTTATTACTCATCAGACCCATCATAGAGTACAATACCCCATTTGGGATGTACCTTACAAGACACCTGCAACAGCTGGAAAGACCACAGAAGTACCTCACCAAGAGGATCACTGGCCTCAAACTGATGCCTATGCAGCTCGACTGAAGAAACTCCAGCTGTACTCGGTTGCATACCGCTTTGTCTGACCAACAAGGCCATGTCCAACCCAGAATTGATGGACATGCTTCCCCTAAAGAAAACCTTATCCCCTTGAGCCACACGTTCTAGGGATCTAAACCTCACCACAACAATAAATAGGATGTGCTGGAGGGACAGATCCCTGTCCCAGAGACTTCCCATGCTTTAGAACAAGATTCCAATCTACATTAGGCAGAGTTCCTCGCTAACACTCTTCAAGAGAAACTTTGATAAGTGGATGGGAAACAGAAAGTTTACCGCGTGGATCACTTCAGTTGCTTTGCTAGACAGAGGCACAGGGAACTAATCTAAGGGGGTGGCGAAAGCCAACACATTCTGGCTAGGCTTATAAATGCCTTTGGGCAGATAGCCTAGTACCTACCTATGAACCTATGAACCTATTTTACTTAGAATGTTCTTCTTTGATTATAGTCTATATTTAATTAATAAACATATATCTGTAAAAAATGCCTTGAAACTCTTTGAATCCCATGAATCTTGTGAACTCTTCTGACTTGGGTCTGATCTGTCGTGAACACTTTTGCTAAGTATTGTACAACATTATTGATATGCTTACCAAATTTTAAGCCTTGATCCATTTGGTGCCTAGAAATTTGATATCACCAACAGTTTTTGTTTTTCTCTTGACATTTGATAATATTTTGAGTTTACATAGTACATTTGAAATTTGATGTAATGTTATCTTCTACACAGCTTTATGATATATACATGGAGAAAAGATGTTTGTATTCATAATTAGGTGTGATTAAAACATAACTGCAGTTGAGGGATAACATTTTGTAGAGTTCTGGGCAAAGAATTGCTCAACTGATTTCATATTGTATTAGATTTCCTTGTCCACAATATGTAGACATATTGTTTACAAACATGGTGAATAGCAGAAGTCTGGGACTTAATCCTTGTAGGATCACAGTGGATGAAATATAGTGCCAGTTATGTAAAAGGAAGAAGTTTACTTATGCACACATCTTTTAAACCTGTCCCATGGCTGATCATATTGATTAGACAGCCCTATATAAAGGAATGGGGTATCATAGCTGATTGTGATCAAAGGTTTAGTTAAATCAAGGCAAAGCAGAGCCTACAACTCCTCCTGAGTTGAAACTGGTATGTACGTATTCTGTAAATTTAAATAGGGTTAACTGTGTGTCTCATGATGTGGTCAAAAACATGGTGGGTATTATGAATTCAATTATCTGTTACTGGATTGTTCATTGTTCCATGTAGATGCAATTTATAGATGCAATTTTCTGGTATTTTTGAAAGATGAAAATAAGAGTATCAGTCACTAGTTATTTAATGCTAATGAGAGTCCATCTTAGTGCAAACTGTAATAGATGACTTTCATGTTTTGAGGTCATAGCATTCCTCAAATTACTAATTCCATATTAAAAAAGGATCTTTCAACATATTAAAAAAATGAAACTTAGCCTGGTTCCATGATACAGAGAGATGGGGCTCATACTATGACCCCGGTGACTGGGGTTTGATTAGCAACCCTTGCACTGGGAAAGCCAGAGAGAGAGAAAGGAATGAGTTTTGTGGCCTATTCACCTCTCCCTGGAGGTAAAAGGGGTTAGTATGCAGTCAGGTGAACAACTAATGGCACAGGCTGCCTTGTGTAGAATGAGAAAATGGGCAGGTTTGCTTGGAGGGAATGCCCCCTTGTGAACTGAGAGAGAATCTTCTATGGACAGCTCATTGCAGACCTCTCTCCAGAGTTAAGCTGAGTAAGAGCATCTAGGGCCAGAGAGAATAAATAAATGCATAAATGGGAAGCTCCTTTGATGGTTGTTTAACTGATTTCTTTCCTGATCAACCCATTGATGAATTGGCCAATGGGACTGGGAGAGGCTGATGGTTAACACACAGTGGGGATTAAAAGGTCCCAAAAATAGATGCTTGGGGCATTCAGACTGCATGGTGCCAAAAAGAGGTGATAATATTGCAGTAATATATAAACCAAGCATAACACAGCATAGGAACAAGGACTTGGATTTCTGGTTAAGAAATTTAAGAATGCAAGTTAGAAAATGCTTACAGGCACTTTGAAAGTGTCTGAAATGTCAGAGGAAGTACATTTTAAATTTGGACAATAATAGCTGTTTACCATTATAGTTTTCATTACTATAACATTATGAAGAAGAGAAAGCAAAAGCATAAACAAAGTAGCATATTGATGACCTTATGCAGGCTGTGAATCTTAATATAACACTTTCATATGCTGACATAGAAACATGACATTTCTTGGGGTAGTAAGCCATATTCTGTTGCATGTTCAGAGAGTCTACAACTGTGAATAGTTTGTGCATACGTGTTTCACACAACAGGACATTATTGTTAGTCAAACACTTGTGCTTCTCTGTACCTCATTTTCTAGGAAGTGAGTATATTTCATCTTGCTCATCTTCCAACCATGCACAGATTTATAGCAGGACTGTTTAAGGAAAAAATCAGGCAAGCACTCAAGTACAAAACAAATAAAGTTCATTAGTATTGCCTGAGAGGTCTAATGACTATGCCTGTCAGTGTCCACAATCTTAGAACCTGCATAGTCATTTTTTTCCATGAATGTTTTTCTGATTTTATTTCTGTAGTTTTCCCCCACTCCTTTACTTATTTAGGTTGCAACTGCAGGAAGAAAGTAACAATGTTCTTTTCATATGTGAAAATGGAACCTCAAAAGCTTTTAAAGAGATCACCGTACTCTTTGAAATGAGGAAGTCTGGCATATAGAAGATAAGAATAAGCCCATAGGAAGAACAGTATTCAGTACAAATGATAATGCAAATGACATAAATGTGCCTAAGTAACAAAACATGCCAACAGTAGCAAGCATTACATATTGCTCAGCTTTAGGAATATAAAAATAGTTCTGCTGTATAGGACATGTCACTTCAGTCCACAGCTGAGACTACTCTGTTAAAGGTAATTTATATGCTGTATGTCTAGCACAGTCATAAAGTCATAATATCGTATTTCCCCGAAAATAAGACCGGGTCTTATACTCTTTCCCCCGCCAAAATACACATTAGGGCTTTTTATTAGGGGATGCCTTATTTACCCCCACCATACAACAATCTACGTTATTCAAATACAGTCATGTCATCTTCTTCTGGAACATTGTCATAAGTCTCCAACCCCCAAATTCCGGCCTGAACTTCTTGCGACTCCATTTCTTGTAGAACCATTGGCCCCAATCTGTCATGCCTAGCAATAGAGCTCTCCTTAAATGAGCACTGCTTGTCCAAGTAGCCTGCTCTGCTTGTAGTGCATTGGCAATACAGCTGTCTGTGATTTTATCCCATGAATTTTTCACCCAGGTCATCACCTCTTGCAGGCTAGGCTTCACAAAGTTTCCATGCTGATTTCTCTCCATTCTATTTTCAATGTAGTCATTGAGTTCCATGCGCAAATGGTCCTTGAATGGCTTGTTTATTGCACTATCAAGAGTCTGGAGATAGGCAGTCATTCCTGTGGGAATCATTATTTGATCTATTCTTCTCCGTGCAAGGAATTTCTTAATTTCTTTAGCGCGGTGAGTGCTGGCTGAATCCCAGACTAACAGACCTCTGTCGCCACCTTGCAAAACAAGTGGCAGTATTACATTGACCCACTTTCTTATAAATGCTTGTGTGCACCAGGCTTTTTTGATTTCAAGAATGTAAATGCCTGAAATATTTTCAATCTTATCTTTCTTGCCCTTACTAATGATTAGAGGTGGGGGTTTCTTTCCATATAGATGAATTGGCAAAATAAAAGTAACATGTGCACTCTCTTAACCAGAATGAAGATTGATGAGGCATCCCTCTGCTCAATTGTTGTTTAAGATCCTTGGCCCATAAACACTGCAGTTTCATCCATAGCAATCATGTTGGAGAGTTGGTATTTAGAAAAGTCAATGCCATCAACAAAGGACTTGGATGCAAGTGCACGTTTAATAACCTCAGTATCTTCCAGTTTGAACAGTGTTGTTGATCTTTTTAGAGACAGTTCATATCGCTGAAGGAAGACATCCAGCCAATGTTGTGATGCTTTGAATTTTTCTGGGGATATTTCTAACTGTGGTGCCATTGCAAGGGCAAATACTTGAATATCAGCCCTGCACACAGCCAAAGCCTTTGCTCTCCTGTTAGCAATCCATTCACAGATGATGTCTTCCAGCTCAGGAAATAATGGTTGCCAACCTAATCCACACTTGCACTTCTTAGCATTTCCATCGTCGGCCTGTTGACTGAGGTTATCGTATGCTTCACGCCATTTTTGGACCATTCGGAGATCTAACTTCTTCTCTTTGCAGAAAGCTGTCAGATTCATTCCCTGGGAGTCCTCTATGATTACTTTCTTGTACAAGATGGAATAGCTCTTTTCTTTTTGCACTTATCTTGTCTGGGTGGGGGGTTAATTGAAGACTTATGAGACTGGAGTGGCAACACAAAATGGTGACAGTTAAGAACAGAAGACACAACCACAGCTGTTTGTTATCAAGTGCACATGCTTTACACGTGTTGTCTGTACTTTGACCAATTAAAGTACACCTGCCAGTATTTATGGGCCAAGGATCTCAACCGTCAAGTATGAGTGATGATTAGGGTTACAGTAAGAATTGTGGAAGACTCCCAGGGGAAAGAATCTTATGACTTTCTGCAAAGAGAAGAAGTTGGGCACCCGAATGGTCCGAAAAAGGTGAGCAGAGTATGATAACGTACGTAAAAAACTAAACTTTAACCCACTCACATTCATCTCATCCCTCAAAGAATGTAACTGGCATCCTCTAAAGTACCTCAGTCTAGATGATGTAGTTGAATTTTTTAATACTACCTTCCTGAACATCCTTAATTACCATGCCCCCATAAGATTCTCCAGAACCAAAGCACAACCCTCCCCATGGCTACAGAAAACCACTAAGTCAGA
The DNA here is from genome assembly GCF_019279795.1 of Protopterus annectens. Classification (NCBI taxonomy): domain Eukaryota; kingdom Metazoa; phylum Chordata; order Ceratodontiformes; family Protopteridae; genus Protopterus; species Protopterus annectens. Next base: position 383,212,742 of record NC_056736.1, read on the forward strand.
AATGAAAAACAGGGATAAAGCCTGGGAGCACTGGTGCAAAACCAAAACCCCCTCAGCTAGACAGAAATTCCTAGAACTACACAAAAGAGTCAAAAAGATAATAAAACAGGACAAATCCCAATACAACCAGTCTGCCCTAGACTCCTCACAATACAGCCCCAAACAATTCTGGTCCTCCATAAACTCCATCCTCCACCCAGGTAAAGTCAGTACCCCTCCTCCTAACATCCCTCACTCCTCAGAAAATATTGCTACCTCATTCAACACACACTTCACCCAAACCATACTATCACTAGCTAAACAACACAACCCCCTCCACTCCAACCCACACCTTCAACTAGTAATCTCCCCACTGCCTTCTCTTTTTCTCCTGTACCTACCTCCAACATAAAAAACTCTTAACTAAACTTAACCCACCAAATTAGCAGCAGACAGCCTCCCAGGTGAATACCTACAAATCGCAGCTGATGCTCTGGCCTACCCAGTATCCATCTTGATTAACCGATTTCTGTCAGAAAGTTACGTTCCCACACTGTGGAAAGTATCACATATAATTCCCCTCCACAAAGGCGGACACTGCACAGAACTAACCAATTACCGCCCCATAGCTATTCTCTCCCCACTCTCCAAAATACTAGAGAGATGCATACACTCTCAGGTCTCAGACTACCTCCTTACTAACAACCTCCTTTCCAGTACTCAGCATGGTTTCCGACCAAACCATAGCAGCACCACTGCCTTACTCTCCTTTTACTAACACTATCCTTCAGCATAAAAACAATGGCTATCTCTCCTCTGCTACTTTCCTAGACCTATCTAAAGCATTTGACATGGTCCCACACAAACAACTTATGTCTGTCCTCAGTAACCTATCCTTCTTACAATCGATCACCAACTGGTTTCAGAGTTACCTGTCTGACCGCCAACAGTCCGTTGTATGGCAGAATGACATATCTCCCCAACTACCTGTCTCCATAGGGGTTCCCCAAGGATCCATCCTTGGACCCCTACTCTTCTCTGTTTACACCAATAATCTAGCCTCTGCCACCAAACATGGCACACTCATACAATACGCAGATGACTGGACCATCATCTGCTCAGCCCAGTCCCTACCAAAACTGCAAAAAGTCACACAGGAAGCCTTTTCCTCTGTTGAAACATGGTTATCCGATGCCCGATTAATACTCAACCCAAACAAAACTAAACTACTCATCTTCCAACCCATCAAACATACTCAAAACAACTCTCACTTTAACATCACGGCAAAAGACAACACCACTATATACCCAACTGAACACACCAAATTGCTAGGAGTGGAAATAGACAATAAACTAAAATTTGACATTCACATATCCATGACTATAAAAAAAAGTCCACAAAAAACTAGGAGCGTTATACAGAAATAAGCAATTTCTCACCAAAGCAGCAAAGATTTCAATAGCAAATTCCCACCTTATCTCCACCCTACTTTATGCCTCTCCAATATATACCAACCTAAGGCAATGTGATCTAAACAAGCTAGAGACCTGCTACAACAAAATTGCCAAATTTGCCACAGGGGCATCCTACCGTAGTCACCACTGTCTCTCACTTGCTGAACTGGGCTGGCTTGAACTCCCTCACCTCCTTCAGTGGTATCAACTCTCACTCGCCCACAAACTAGTAAACCATCCACTAAATGTCCCATCCCTCCAAAATCTACTCTAACCCTATCGCACTACCAAACCACTAAGATCCAGCAGCAAAAATCACTTGCAGATCACTAAAGCCAATAACTCTGCTGGTGAAGCACTATTCTCTTGCGCCATAGCCAAATTATGGAACTCACTCCCACCCACAATTACCTCCATACCATCATGCACACACTTCAAAACTTTACTAAAAGTGCAACTAAAAACATGCTGGCTATGCCCTTGCAACTCCCACTCTAATATCATCCACCCCATCCAACCACTACCTTTCTTTCCACTCCACTAACTACCTTGATTATAGCAAGCTCAGATGCTCATAAGCCAGTACTTATTATACAGCACGAACTTCTTCTTCTTGTAATATTTGTTAATGTCTGGTATGCACTTCACAGATAAAGATTCTAGTTGTCTACTGATGTACTATGTTCTTCATCTATAAATATGTTGTAAGTAATTGCTATGTAAATTGTTAATCACTATGTAATCCAATGTAAATACTGTCTGTTTATTTTAACTGTGGAGCTTTTCTCCCCGGGCCTCCGCTGAAAATGGACCTACGTCCAGTCGGACACTCCCGGTCAACAAATTTAAATAAATAAATAAATACATTTAAATAAATAAAGTCAATGGGTGTCAATAATATTATTTTATAATTCAACATGTCCGTCATGTGTTGTTGATCTTAACTGGGGCTTATTTTTGGGGTAGGGCTGATATCATGACCATCCTGGAAAACCATGCTAGGCCTTATTCTCTGGTTAGGTCTTATTTACAAAGAAATACGGTAGTTATATAGTGAGTAGGTTATGGCATATCTTTTTAAACTGCATCTTCACTGCAGTGTTTCAGTGACAAACTGGTAAATTTCAGTCACAATTACAGAACGTCAAGGCTCAATACCAGCAAATAGGCATAGGGTTAAGGCATCATTCTATTGCTTAACACATGAATATACATGTGTTATATAATATTATGTACCATACCTGTGATGGTATCTAAAGCAGACATTTGCTTGGGCATTATATAATGGAAATATACTTACACAGTTTATAGGTATATGCTTACCAAGTGGCTACTAATCTCTGATCAGCTTTGATTGTGACAGAAATATAGAACTGTATTACTTCTACCCTTTTCTGGCTGACTGCATTATCAAAGACAAGTTAAAACATTTCTATTCACTGGATAAATATATATAAACAAAAAGTAATAAACTATATTGTTAGAGTAACTTTGAATAGCCTATTTATGCATGTGATTCACAGCCATTGTCAAGGACTGAGATAATAAGCATGATTTACATATTCATATTCAATGTATGCATATATCTGAGTCATTTGATAGATTGAATATTCAGAATACGAACATTTAATGGTCAAACGTTCAAAACATCAAACTAGCTCTTTTTGCTGGTTGCCAGTATTTGTGGGATCAGTAGTTTGCCCTTTTCCTAGTGCACTTCAGTCTTGGAGTTGGAATACATAAATTGCAGGGTGTGAATACCATTCATTTGAAAAATAACCCCAAACTACTTTTGAAGATCTCAGAATTTTTTATTTATTTATTTTTTGCAAGGGGACAATCCCTTCTGCATCATCTATGTTGGGAGAGAATCATCTGCTACCATAATTCTATATATACCAAGTCTGAGGTCCCAAAGTGCAACTTCAAAGACTGTAGAAAGTGTTTTCTGGCTATTCTTATTCAACTAAACAGGATTCAGTGTAAACACCTTTGGTAGATCAAATGTAGCACAACCAAATCCAATTTCCTGAATACTGCTTTCACTGAAATCACTGCATAAAAGGTTATTGTTCCTTTCCTTGAGATGCAAAAATTTGCAGCTGGTTATATTAATGCGTTTTCCTTGCATTGTTATTATTTGTTTTGCTGCTTGTCAGATTACTTTAATGTGCTATTTTTAATTATGCTCAATGAAATGGCACTCACTAAAAGATTATTTAATTAATAACATTATTCAGTTGCTTAACATTTATTGACTGTATAAGTGGGCTGATAGTGTAGGGTATATACAATATACATGGACAATTTAGTGCAGGCAGGCAAACAGTTGTTTTTTTTGTAATTGGACTACAGGAGAAAATCAGAATAACTGGAAAAATCCATGCAGATACAGGGAGGACAGGCAAAGTCCACCCAGAGAGTGTCCAGAATCAAGACTAAACCAAAATCCCTGGAGCTGTTAGGCAGAGATCTTACTACTTGCAGAGATCTTACTACTTGCAGCACCACAACTAAGCAGGCCATTTACCAGAATTTACTCTCATGTTGTACCTGCAAAGGCCATATTTTTTTGAGAGATATAACACAACAAAAAATGTCATGGTTGCTAGTAATTATACACAATGTCCTGACTTCCTGGTGTAGGGGAATGGAGCTCTGACTGCAACCCAAGTGACTGATGTTCAGTCAGTAGCACTTGTACTGGAGAAGCCAGTCAAGAAGGGAGAGGAAAGAAGGGTTGTTTCCCACTTGCTTCCCCCAGGGATGCTGCAGAGGGTTGTGTACACTGTGGGCCACACAGAGTGGCATGGTTTTCCTGCTGGAGACCATGTAAACTACCACTTGTACTTCAGGGATTGGGCAGGGCTGTCTGAGAGGACACAGTCCTTGTGTAAATGAACAGACATGTTTTATCTCGGCCCACTATATGTTTCATCCTGAATGCTTATCTGGGTGCATGTGGGGATAGGGCATAATAGAAAAAAATCTCAAACCACCACTTGAACGGTGACTTCTCCAGGCTGACCCTTGTATTACTGATGGGGAATGAATGGGCTGATTTTCTCAGAGGGGCTGGTGACTGATAGACTGTAGAGGCAAAATAAGCAGGGGTGGCTCATGCTATTGGGCTACGGGACTGCAGCCCCCACCTGTAAAAATGAAAATAAAATAAAAGTAAAAAAGAAAAACTAAAAGTAAAACAAAAAGAAAACAAATGCAAGTCCTGGAACATCACGCATGTGCACTGGCGGCATTTCCAGATATACAGACTGCTGGTGAACCAGTCTGGAGCATTCGCACAGAATGCAGACTGTCTCACTAGCAGTCCAGATTAGGAAGACAGCATTCAACAACAGAGATCCCAGAAGTCTATGCAGTTGCAACTACATAGACTGGAAGGGGATCAGTCTGCAACTTCTGCAGGCTGGGTGGCAGCTTGCTCTTGTGGGCTTTTACTACCTTTTACTGCAGGATGGACGACAGCATTGAATGTGGATTTTATTTGCAGTAAACATGTATTTTAAGTGAGCAGATGGACTTTGCAGCAGAAATCTGCAGGATGGATGACAGCATTGAATTTAGATTTTATTTAAAGCAAATGTGAATTTTAAGTGAACAGATGGACTTTACAGCAGGAATGGATGAAGTGGGCACAAGTAGGGTGTGTCTGTGTGTGTGTGTGTGTGTGTGTGTGTGTGTGTGTGTGTGTGTGTGTGTGTGTGTGTGTGTGTGTGTGTGTGTGTGTATGTGTGTGGGTGTAAAATGCCCCAATTAAATATACCTTGGGAACAGGTAGCAAGAGCTTGAATTCCCTACCCACCACCATTTTGTTCTTGTGAAATTTGTGGTTTTCTGGATTTTGAATAATGACAGGCATTTGAATTTCAGACATTATATTCTTCAGACAGTACATGATAAAACAAAACCTTTTATTCTAGCAAAGTTCTGTTTATAGGATCAATATTTGACATTTGTCACTATTTGTGGGGCTGTATTCCCCCATTATTGGCTTTGTCCAGTTTTTTTGTGCTAAGAGGTTGAGAGCTTTGGTGAGAACTGAATTCATTGAATATGTTTGGGAGCTGTATTCCTCCATTATTGGCTTTGTCTAGGTGTTTTGTGATAAGAGATTGAGAGCTATGGTGAGACCTGGATTCACTAAATAATAGCCATTTAAGTTTCAGTCTACCTGTCTTTCAAGAAACAGCTGATTTGGCATAGAGGTATGATGCTCTGAATATAGTGAATAGGGTCCAGGGTTCAAGACTTGGTAGTGAAATGCATGATGGTAACACAGCATTTTATTCTAGCAACTTTCCAATATTATATAAGCAATGTTTAAAATGTGTCCCTAGATTTTCAGCTTTTGCCCCCCCCCAATAAATTTTGGCTTTTTCCAGATTTCTTGCGCCTCAAAGTTGAGAGATACAGTTGAGTGTCAGTGGATCTTGCAAGGAGCTGGGAGTTTGAAGAGAAGTTTAATACTGCTTATGCTGAGTGTGCTTGCATTGTTAATAGCACAACAGGTAGTGTACTTGCTTTTGATGCAGAAGGCTGTGGGTTCTACTCCCACAATATGTAGATACATTGCTGATACTGTACTGTGTTGTACTTTTAAAGGGGTGGATGCTGCAGACCTGAGAATGTACTTTTTGGTGGAGATACCTAGTAATGATGAACCTGTTATCAGTTTGCCATCTACTCCGTATTGCAATATTACTAGCTTATCATGTTTTATTATAACATAGGCAATTTATTCCTCAATGGCAACAGGCACTTTATTTGTAGATGAAACAATGAAATATAAAGTTGTTTGCTAGCAGCAAACTATTCATTAGTTACAACTCTCTTTAATGTGGAATTATTTATATGACTTTTACTTCTGCAGAGATTGTGCATATTTACTGATAGTAGTGGATTGTAGACGTTTGAGTAGACCTTTATGATGAAAATGTTCTGAACTGGGCAGTTTTGTAATTATTGGTGCATGCAGTTTGTTTCATTGTTTCCTGGAAAAATGTTCAAAACAATAAATGTAAAATGCTGTCTAACAGCTGTACTGTATTATATGAGGAATATAATTTAATACAATCATGAAGGTGTATCAAAGAACACATGTATGCTTCCTGTGCAAGGGGCCTATTATTTGAAAACAGCCCAAAGTTAATCTTTATCTGCCACTGGCCAGATGTATTTTCTTTGAATGTGGGTTTCAATGCTGTTTCAATGAATGTGAGTTTCAAGGGCAGAGAAGTTTTAATGATAAGTCTATTTTCATTGTGAGACTGCATTGCTTTGTTTAGTGGATGTCTATTAGTGTCTGTGCTGTAAAATGTAAAATAAAACTTTTAAGTGAAATCCAAATAATTGTAGAAGTAAAGCAGTATGCACATTACAGTGTTTACGGTAATTGTGGTGAAATAGCCAAGTAATGGGGCATTGGAATAGCTGCAGGGTGGAGGCCCCATTCGACCATGATTTTGTGAGGGGGGGGCAAACTCAGACAGCCCCGGCTGAATTATACCTCTTAACTGTCCAGATAATTGCATAATGAATAGATTTTTGCTTCTTAATTTTGGTTTGTTACCTCATAAAATGTGTAGTTTTCTGGCAAATCATTTAGGAATTAAGTCAGTAAATAATGACAGACATTGAGTTTCAGACTTCATACTCTTCAAAAAATGCATGCTAAAGCAAGACCTGTTGTTCTGTCAACTGACTAAGTTTATACAAGAGCAATTTTTAGTACTGTTTGTATGTTACCTCAATATATTTGGCCTTGTAATTTCATAGGTTAGTACTAAGGTGTACAGGTGTATCAGTAAATATGCACAATCTTTGCAGAAGTAAAAGTCATCTAAATAATTCCACATTAAAGAGATTTGTAACTAATGAATAGTTTGCTGCTAGCAAGCAACTTTATATTTCATTGTTTCATCTACAAATAAAGTGTCTGTTGCCATTGAGGAATAAATTGCCTATGTTATAATATCAGGAAGGTGTATCAAAGAACACATGTATGCTTCCTGTGCAAGGGGCCTATTATTTGTCCAGATTCCCTGCATTAAGAGGTTGAGAGGTACATGCAAATAAATCACTTTATACAATTATGTATAGCCGAACCTCTCAACTGTCCCTGATTTTGGCTCAAAATGTTGCTCTCCCCCTAATAATCCCTCCGCAAAATGGCAACTTTGGAAGAACATGTGGAGGGTTTACAATTAATAAATAATTGTAATGATCAGAGTTATAGATTACTTTTACTTTCAGAAATGCATGTAGATTTTCTTATTTTGTCAGCTGCTCAAGTTAACAGTACTAATACTAAAAAAAGTGTCTCTTCTTTGACAGGTTTCCAGCTGTATTGTGTGGATATTTTATATTTTTGCATCACATTTGTGGTCTGTTTTTCATAAAAGTGTGGTTTTCTGGCAAATTAGTGGCAAATCATTAAAGATTGAAGTTAGAAAATAATGACAGACATTTGAGTTTCAGATTTCATACCGTTCAGAAAATTCATACTAATGCAAGACCTACTATTCTATTATCTTTCTAAGTTTATAAGAGCAATATTTAAAAATTGTCCTTATTTTTGGGCATTTGTCCCACTTCTGTTTATGGCTTTGTTCAGATTTCTTGCTCAGAGGCTGAGAGGTATGACAAATTTGTCAGGGCCATCACCGTCAGCCAGAGACATTTCAAATTATGACATACTTGTTGCACCCCAATTCCCCCAAGTAGTCACTCTGGATGTGTCCAAGCAAGGCAAGGAGCAGTTATGCAGTGTAAGTGTGCAGAATATCCCCCCATCCAAGGTAGAGACAAGTACTACAGTGGCTTTTCATCTGTCCTTGATTTTGCAGAATATTCGGGTCTTCTGTCATATTTTCATACTGTCGATTTATGCTTCTTATTCAGAAAATGCATATCATTGCAGTGCCTGTTGCTCTGTGTTTAATTAGCAATGCTTTAATGACCACCAGATAAGCTTGTCTGAGACTGTAAGATGCAAGTAAGCTTTAATAAGCATGCTGTTAAAGAATTACCAACACTGAAAGTCTTTTTGTTGTTGCCATGCAGAGAATATTTACATAACTAGATAGCGTATAAGCCTTAGGTACTGAAATGCATATGACAGTATTTGTAATAAAGGACAGGATAACACTATTTTCAGAAACTCATTACATTTGTTGGAGACTTGCAGTCATCTTTGCAGGCAAGGAAGACTAAAATGTTGTGGGACCTATTGCAAAACCAGATAGATGAAATGACAGTACAAAACCTGCTTTGCAACATAAAAATGTGCTCCACTCTTAAGGTGCAATACTTCAATAGGTGGCACAGTGGTGCAGTGGTTAGCATTCTGCCTCACAGCATCAGGTTCTCTGCTTCGATAGTTGGCTGGGGTGCCTTCTGTGTGGAGTCTGCATGTCCTTCCTGCATTCACATGGGTTTCCTCCTGGTGCTCCGGTTTCCTCCCACATTCCAAAGATATATATCTGGAGTGTTTATCCCTGGCCCTCCTCTGAAAATGGCCTCTGTCCCAGTTGGACTTTCCTGGTAAACAAATGTACTACACAAGAGCTGGTGATTCAAAATACCATCCTGTGGTAATTCAAGCAGATATAAATGATAACTGAAAAATAACTTTTCAATGAAGAGTAGGAGAAGCTCTAATAGGTGGTCACTAGGTTAATAACCCTGGAGCCCTTACAAGCCTAGCCAAATTAAACTCTTGTTTCCAAGAGTGACCATTTAAGGTAGACACTAAAATCTATAAGTTAGTACCAGGTTAACTGTCCTTGAAGACCATTCCAAGCCCAGCTGATTATTCTATCTGAGAATCAACCCCTGAACCTTATGCCCATAAGGTGAACACCTTAACCACTATGCCAACTTCCCCATCTAATACATTTAAATTGATCATACATGAGGAAACCCATAGAAGGTTATATGTGATTTAAATATAATAGGCAATTAAGTGCAGGGAAATAGTTGCATCATATACAGAGTAGTATTTAAAGACAAAATTAATTTATTTTTATCTAAAAACAGATAACTAGATTTGGTTCACTGCTAATGGCTGATAGCTTTACAATCAAATGTCATGTAGACATAGGTCATATTTAGAGCCAACAGTACCAGAAAAAATCAAATTTGCATTGACACCATTTTTTTAAAGTTAGAGGTGGAGTCTGCTATTTTGTGGATCTATAGCTGATACCAAGCCATGCATAGTAATGTATCATAGTCTCTGGTTATCAGATAGTTCCACTAATAGACCAGCTTTTCATACTAGCCTGTAACAGTAAAATGGATTGGTCACTATTGCAATAGCTCCTTAGGCAAACTAACTGTGGAGAACCTCTGTCTCTTATCTTCTTTACTCACTCAGGAGAGTATTTTTTTATTTTACAAGCTTTCAATACCTCTTTTCTCTAAAACCTGGAATCCACATTCTCATGTCCTCATTCTCTTTTGTACACATGTTCAGGGTCAGCTAAAATAACAGTGGTCAGGAAGCCCATTTTACATAGTCATAAAACAACTACTTCAAATTGCAACCAAATGCATCTTAGAGATTTAGGGAATAAGAAAGAGGGTGAAACCACACAACTGTAAGATGGGGAACTCAAGACCTCCCTTGGCAGGTATATATTAATTTATGTGAGAGATTAGGGGGATGAGAAGCCCTTACAAAGTTTAATTACACTTTTTGAAGTATGTGTGTTCATGTCAATGGATAATGTTGCAATAGGCTCTCATATAAGAAAATAAACTGTGTTAGTATGATTACCTTTACAGTTGCAGGAAGGAAAGGTGCTCCCATCTTCTACACTTATATTGCACTTCAGTTGTTAAACCTAATTGTTCCTGAATCTTTCACAGTTGACTCAACTGATTCTTAAGTATTTCATTGTATTGCTAGACCCCACTAAAACTAACTTACCCCAAGGCTTAAAAAGTCACAGGCTTCATTTCGTAGAAAAATCATAGATTATGATTATTAACATCAACAGAGTAGTGCAACCCCAAACCTATTAGTACATTTTTTTACAACCAGGTAATTTTATTTCCCAGCTTTTAAAATTATTTACACACTCAGTACAATCCTCATGCATGGTGCACCTTATATATGTTAACTCTGCACAACTTTTTATTTCAGGTTTGGCCAATTGATACCTATTACTAACTCTGTTATGCAGGGTTTGCAATTGTTTATTATTAAATATTTCTTAACATCCATATATTTCATACATGTGAAGGTTCTCCCAGATCCTGAGCACCTATGAAATAAACTTATATATCTCTAAACTATATGCAAACTGAAAATGTAATACCTATGAACCTATGAACCTAGATTTCTGTTTTCTATTTTTATTTTGAATCCAGTTTCTGACTTTTTTAACAAATCTCTTATCCCTTTCCCCTCATGACACCTGGTTTCCCATTCACTAATTAATTCCAGGTGTTATTCACTTATTTCTGTCCCTAATTTTGCAACTTATTTTCAATTCCTTGGTACTCCCATTTCAGTTTGTGGTTTAGAACCATTAGCAGAAGAATGCGATCACTTGTGAAGGGATGTAGATGGAGGAACTCAGAAAAAAATTCACTCTCTTTGAATGATGTACTAATTACATTAGCAAGACAAGGAGAAGACCTAGGAAGACTATGGAAAATAATGGTAAGGTATGGTAGGGACTCCAGATACGAACTACATCAAGATAAAACCCTATTCTAATAAATGTTGGATAGTCATATAGGCAGGGAGGCACCCAGGAAGGAATGTGTTAGAGTGAAATTAAATATCTGGGAGTGAGAATTATTATAGGAATAGTAAAGGACTTGATAAGATATATTATGAGACAAAGTTAGAATTGAAAAATAAATGGGGGAACAATAAAATGGAGTTAGGCCAAAGAATACAGCTGTGTATTTTACCTCAGTATGTATAGTCAGGGCAGGCCTTTTAGGGACTAATTGGAAAAGACATGTTAAAAAACTAAAACAAATGTATATGAAATTTGTATGGGAGACAGAAGGACCAAGAGTGGAGTGGGAGAAAGTTACAGATCCAGTAGATCAAGGATGGTTGTGATTCCAAGATCTGAAATATAACTTCTAGGCACATTTGGTAATTAATATCCTGAGAGTGGTGGATGTAGATTATAACACAGAATGGGAAAAGATGATATTAGAAAAAGAACAGATACGGAGTGAATTGAGGAAAGGATGTAATAGAGGCTTTATTAGAAATCCCATATGAGGGTATAAATTCACAGTTGATGAAGGGGAAGAGGAAGGAACTTCAAGTATGTTGGTATGATAGGGAAGGGGAAATATAGAGGCACAGGGTGGTGCCAATAGGTAGATTAAGAGAGGAGGCTGAATGACGAATGATATATTGTTTCTTCACCCAGCTCTAAGCTATCTACTAGAATCAGCGTATTAGTGGTAGACTGCCTGAAGATCTGGGAAGAACTAAAACAGGAATTTCAAAACCTATTAGGATATTCTGGGAGCAGAATTATCCAGTGGTCAGGAATCATCAACATACCAGTTGCTACTTCTTGTGTACTGGGGCTAAGTGGGAGTCCTATATGGACCTTGAGTTGCCTAATTGACTCACTGCAGCTTCCACTAATAAAATAAACATCAAGTGGGTAGTGCACTACTTTGTTTTGTGTTTCTGTGTAATTTAAGGGGGTGATGGTCTTTGTAAAGTAGGTTACATTTATCCTCTAATCCCAATTTTACTAGAAGTAGCCAAATGAAATTCCAGTGAAGGAAAATGAATTCCTTATGGAAGTGTTTTTTTTTTTTTTTTTTTTTATAAAAACAGTAGCTTTCAGTATTCTACCAGCTTGCTTACTGTGCAGTAGTGAACCATAGCCAGACCATAGTAGGTCTTCCTTGCCTATGCTTAATGAACAAATGATTTTCTTTTATTAATGACATTAAAGTAATCATGGCTAATGCATATCATGCAGCCAGCATTTTTCAGCATAGATTCAGTTTTTCAGATCATTATTGTTTCCATTATGGTATCCGAATAAAGAGATGATAAATCAGCAAACAAGGGAGAGTAGCATTGCTGAAACTGAATTTTTCCTCAAGCCTTGGTGAGTACCTTCACAAGGTAGACCCTGTTTTTCACAAAATCGCACCAAGATGACACTGACGTATAGACTGCATTTTTTATAGCATATGTCATAGACAGAAGTAGGTTAAAAAATAAAAAAAGATAGCTGGGTGCACAAAATCCAGGATATAAAAGTGCCCAATCCTGGTAGGCACACTGGTACCAGGACTGGAAAAAAATGACAGTGTAGAATCCTCAAGACATGGAAATATCCCTATAATGGGGCTAGGCCAGGCCCAGGGGAAAGATGCGCCCCCCCCCATTGCAGAAGGAAGTAGCAGTCCACAAAAATTGATAAGCCAAAAAAGGACCATAAAGATGATAGAGTGGAGTATTGAGTATTAGAAAGAAGTTATGTATTGTTACTATTATGTAAGAAGCCCAGAATTTGCCAGACAGAAGATATACAAAAAGATTAAGAGAGAAATTAGAGGAAAGAAAAATACTTCCACAAGAAAAACTGTCAGAACCGTCAAATAAAAATTTCTGTTTATTAATACAACAGACTTATGAAAAACATTATACATACCAAGAAAAAAGAAAAAGAAGTGACTGAAGAAATGAGAAAATATAAACAACAAAATCTAGAAACTTTTGAAACATATAAAATAGAAATATGGCGATGGGAAAGAAAGAGAGATCTGGTATGGTGCAATCGTTAAGCAAAAGAGAAAGCCAAATTAATCAACACAAGAAAGGTAGTTACAAAGATATTTGGAAATACAGACACAGGCATCCAGATATGTAAAATTTTACAATAAAAAAATAAGATCACAAAGAGGGAATGTAGAACAGAAAATTAGTAAAATAGGAGTTAAAAAATAAAACTTGAAGTTATGGAATAGTAGTAAAGAATTTAATGTTGAAAGTCTAACACAGCTTATATCACAACATGATGGAACGATGAATCCCCAAAGTAAGGAGAAACAGGAGGAGCAGGAGACATCTGAAGAAGAAATAGGGACATGGGAAAGAAAAAGAGATTTAATATGTTGTAATATCTATGCAAAGGAGAAAGCAAAACTAATCAATACAAAAACAGCAGCACCAAAGATATTTGAAGAGAAATACAGCCAAAGGCATCCAGACATGGAAATATTACAGTACAAAAAATAAGAAAACAAAGAGGAAAAGAAAATTAGTAATGGAGAAGTTAAAGAAACAGAAACTGAGGTTATGGATTGTCTGTGAGTGAAGGATTCAATGCAGAAAATCTAATTCAGATAACATCATAGCAGGCTAGAGCAATGTATCCCCAAATTAAGGCGTAAGCAGTGAAGTGGAAAACATCTGATCAGTTGCCATATGAAGATACTTTGGAGACTTCCATAGGAAACCATGTAGACATTCAGTTGGAGATGCACAGCAAGGGAAGGAACAGAAAACTGTGGAAACTCTGATGCAGCCAATGCTGTGGAGTGATAGGCCAGTGAGTTCCCACATGAAAGTGCAATGGAAGACACAAGAATATTTATTTATTTATTTATTGACATTTGTTGACCGGGAAAGTCCACTGTGCCTAATGACCCATTTTCAGTGCAGGCTTAGGGAGAAAAGCTCCATAGAATCACAGAATTTTTTACGTAACATCAGCTTAAGCTTGAAAGTCTATAATTTACATAATACAAATTGAAGTAGATATAAAAAGACAAATATTATAGAGGTATACAATACAAGAAAATAAATCCAGTGTGTTAAATTTTTAGTAATTCTGTTTGTATATTCTCATAAGTAAGAATACTGTTTAATCAATTCTGTTTATTCAGCCACAGAAATAAAGAAAGCAAGAGAGAGTCGATACGAAGACAGCTAGTGTAAACTATAACTATATTAAGTTAGTCAAAGTATTTGCAGTGTATAGTGGCCAACACATTTAAGGTTGTTTAATCATATGACTAAAGGAACAGGCATGCTTATTGAGATAGTGTTTGTTTAGTGCAAATTTAAATGTTTTTAAAGAGTCTAGTTGGGTAATAGAGAGAGGGAGCACATTCCAAGGTTTGGCAATGGCATGAGAATAGAGACAAGATGCTCTGGAACTTCCTATAGACTACCCACAGGTGTAATGTAGAATAAAGAATGTGCCCTCAGTTTAGAAGAAAATGATCTAAGAGAACAGTTGCTTGATTTAATAGAGATGGACAGATATATTAAGATCAATGAAAGAAATAGACTACAGAAAGTCAATAAAACCCCCAAATTTAGAAGTTAGATAAAACAAATGAACACAGTAATTTGGACTATCCATAATAATTCATGTGACATAACAGAAGTAACTAGGATATATTACTGTGCAGCTAAATTAATAACAGATAAAGTCTTACCATAGAAACACAGGGTAGTAAGGGAAAGAAAGGGGAGAAATTGAATAAAATGCAATCACGGAATATTAAACAGAGAAAACTATAAAGCAATTAAGACAAGAAGTGTCACTGTTAGAAGAGTACAGAAGAGAGTACAGATCAACAAAAATAAGCAGAAAGATAGACGTGATAAAAGCAATGACCGGCATCAGAACAGATCAGGATCTATAATGCACTATCGCAAAATAATAAACTAAAACTATCAGCACAGGCAGAAAAAAATTAAAAGATATGCAAATAAATATAAAGGAAACATACAAAATAAGTAAGCAATTTACTGATGACCCAGAAAGGTTTTATAGAGAATTGGGAAACAAGGCAAAAGGAATTTAAATACTACCAAAAAATGAAGAAATAGATAGATTTTGGAGCAATATCTTTGAAGATCCTGTGGAACATAAAAATGCTAAATGGATAGAAGAAGTAAAAGAAAGAATAAGATGTTGAAATGTGCAAGATATGAAATGGGATTAAAAGGCAGAGAGACACTGAAAGTTAAGAAAACTCTTAGCTGGAAAACCCTAGGCCCAGATTTAGTACCTAACTTCGGGCTAAAAGTATTAACATCTTTACATGAAGATATAGCCATGACTAAGAACTATTTATATGCACACCCTGAACAGACACCAGCCTGGTTAACAACAAGAAAAACAAATTCTTAATTAAGAGCAAACCTGCACGCTTTCTTAAAAATGATTGACCAATAACTTGCCTTCCGATGATGTATAAGCTATGCATTGGAACTGATGCTGACAGAGTTTATAGTCATTTAGAAGAAAACTCAATCATGGCAATAGAACAAAAGAGTAATAAAAGAAAGCCATATGAAGGAAAGGATCATTTGTTGTTAAATAAAGTCATAATGGAGAAACGTAAAAAGGTGAAAAATCTAAGTACAGCATGGATAAACTTTAAAAATATTGACAGTATCCCACATTCATTGATAAAAGAGTGCTTAAAAATGTGTAAGATACCAAAAAAAGAAGAAATAGATAGATTTTGGAGAAATATCTATGAAGATCCTGTGGAACACTGATCAATTACATTACAGTGGCCATGAAGCAGTGGCAAATCACTTTGCAGTTAACCCATGATAAAGGACAATTTATTATTCCAGGGATAAAAATTCAAAGGGGGATATTCCAGGGTGACTCTCTGTCAGCACTGCTCTTTTGTCTTGCTTTTACCCCATTAAGCTGTCTACTTGACAGATTAGGTCATAGCTACAATTTGGCTCCCAAAAGACAACAAAGTGAAAAGACTTCTCATCTTCTTCTTGTAGATGATTTAAAATTGTATAGCTCATCAGATGAGGAACTGAAAGCAGAACTGCAAGTGGTCAAAATATTGTCAGTTGATACAAAAATGTTATTTGGTCTTGATAAATGTACAAAAGCAACCTTTAAAGCTGGAAAGCTGCAGCAACAAGAAAACATCAGTTTTGCACAGGTATGTGATAGAAAAGAACTTGAGTAAGAGGGAGTGTATAAATATTTGGGAACTGATTAAGGATTAACAATAAAACATGAACAAACGTGAATAAAACTTAGTAAGGAATATTTTAGTAGACTAAAATTAATATTGAAAACAGCATTGACATCTAGGAACAAAGTCTAAGCTATAAAACAATTTTTTCTTCCTGTCCTAACGTACAGTTTTGGAGTGATTGACTTGCCCCAAAAGGTGTTGGATAGGTTGGACAGGAAAACAAGAAGGATGCTTCATGCTCATCAAATGATTTATAAAAATCGGTGCATACCAAGACTATATATTCTATGTTCTGAAGAAGGTATGGGCCTCTTCAAAATTGATTACATTTATAGATCTGCAATCGTGGGACTGTATACATATCTGCTGACCTTACAAGACCTAAACATAGGGAAAGTTTTGAAAGATAAAGAGAATAAGTCTAAGATGGCTTCCCTGCCTAGTTTAGCAGAAGCATCTCAGTGTCAAGTGGGTATGGAAATCAAACCAGAAGTAGATAAAAATCAGGCAGCCACTGAATGTGCCAAAAAACAAAAGAAAGAATATAAGGTGAAGGATCAGTTAAGCAGGCAAGAAATGAGGAAAACACATAAATATAGTTGCGAGTATAGCAAACTCTTGGAACAACCTTGTGCTGATCAGGACTGAACTCGGGAATGGTTAAGGAGAGGCAAATTTAAACCAAAAGACAAAAGGTTAATATTGGTGTCCCAAGATAGTGAACTATGGACACGATGGTTTACAAAGTCCATTGAATATGTGGGAAAAATAGACAAATGTAGGTTTTGTAAAACAAAATTGGAAATATTTGTACATCTTGCTGCTGGTTGTAATATATTAATGGCAGAAGGAATGTATACTGAAAGGTATAATAATGTGGCAAGACTGTTGTACTGGTGATTGTGCAAACATTATAATTTTGAAGTAGCTGAAAAACATTGGAAAAATGAGCCACAAAGCATCATACAAAATAATGAAGTTTATATCACATGGGATCACCCATTACCAGCAGTTCAAAAAATAGAAGCAAGAAAACCAAATATAGTAGTCCATGAAATGAAGACAAAAGAAGAATTGATCATTAAAACTGCCACACCCAGTGACTATAGTGTCTTGTGTAGAGAGAAACATAAAGTCATAAATTATCAGGATTTGCAGGCAGAAATTAAGACAGTGTGGAAGAAGGATACCCAGACAGTTCCAACAGTAGTAGGAACAACGGGTCTTATAAAATAGAATTTACAGTCATACTTAGATATGTTACCAATACATATAACTCCATATGAATTGCAGAAGTTGTTGCTACTGGGCAAATTGCAAGTGCTGTGAAGAGAACTTCAGGGTAGCATCAAAGATTGAAACAATGCTTATTTCATGAACTTTAATCATGCTTTGACTTAGGAACAGAGTCAATTCCCATCATGGTATTAGAAACCCAAAAGACTTGGAGAAATTAAAAAAAGTGTAATTCAGCAAGTAGAAATTGAAATGTGCAGGCTGGTTTGTAGTGTGTATTATATGTATAAATTTATAAGCTGTCTCTACTACTATACAATCTAGGAGCTGTGGTAAAGCTGCCATGTGTTTGGAATAAGCAGCAACAGTTCTTGGCTCTCTTTGCCTACAGGTAAGTTGGTTACCTTTCAACTTTAATTGTAACAGCGATTTTTAAGTCATGCGTTTTTTTATTATTTTTTCCAGACAAGTTGTTAAACTCCTGTGTTTTGATGCCATGTTTTTATTTTACTTTCCTTCTCTAGCATTTTTGTTTGCTTAGCTAAATGCAATTGTCATTAGTTTTTGTTCATACTGGACTGACTCGTTAGTATACAGCCTGATGTAGTCTTAATCATTACTTAAAAAAGCTTACTCCATGTTTTACGTTTATTAAAGTGTGTTTCCACAATGGACTTTTTAACTGATATGTTGAATTTATCCACACATTTAATTTATTTTAGTGGATTGTCAATGCATTATGTTATGTGACTAGTAAAGTATGTTGAGAGAAACCCAGGTTATTCATATTTATAAAATCAAATGTAACTTTAAGTTAGCAGAGTTATAGACCAATATGTCTTCTGGACACTATTGCAACATTACTAAAAATTCATATTGTACCATTTAGAAGACAATTTCCAGTTTTTTAAATACTCTAGACCTTATTCAGCATGGATTTATAAGAAGGAACTATGATATTACAACTGTTTATTTCTAATGATTTATTAAGACTTTGATCATGAACTTTCTGTTGATGTGATTTATATGGGCATATCTAACAACTTTGACCTGTTAAATCACAAAACTATAGTATATAAAGTAGTATAGTTGTAATATGTTAGATTCAATATAATTACATATGCTAATAGCTGTCAAGTTAATGACGGGGGTTTTCAATGTCATGTCACCACATTACTTCAGATCTGTTATCTCCATTCACTAAAAACATTCACCATCTAGCTTCTCTGCAGGAGCCATAGCTCCCCTCCCCCAGTAAAGTTCAACATCCTTACCTCTCATCATTTAACTTAATCTAGTGTCATCCCTATCCTCCTTTCAAGGATAATATCAGCAACTCCTGTCTCAAAACCTGCATTGGCCTGCCTTGCCTACAAACCCTTCAAATAAATACAACGTCACCACTAATGGGTGGTCGAACATCATTTGTATATCACCTTAAAAATGGATAATATGAATAAGAATCATAATCTTAATACCATTTATCTTGCTGACAGTAGTATCTGTTTTACTAACTCCATTTTGTGAGAGTTTACTTATCTTTTTATACTAAAGTTCTACATTTCTTATAACTGTCCCTTCATATGTATAACTTACTGAGGTAAGAAGGAAATTCTACTTCCTGTATGTACTTGATTTTCTCCTTGTCTTTCACTTTTCCTTGTTGTGAGTAGTACCATTTTGTTACAATTTAGTTTGAGTTCCGATACTTTGGAAAATTTATCAAATGTGCCTAACACTAGAGCCAAAGCATTATTTATTTATTTATTTTATTTATTTATTTTATTTTACATTTGTTAAACGGGCTAGTCTGACTGGATATATTTCCATTTTCAGCAGAGGCCCGGGGAGAAAAGCTCCACATATGGACATAAGAGATTTATAATGAGTACAAATAACAAGTTACAAATAACAAGTTACAGACTTGTAACACTTCAACCAATGCATCTTGATTACAAAAAGAAGGCAACTGGAAAAACTAAAATACATTCTATTAAACATCAATACAACTTCTAGAATCTGATAAATAATAAGAGAGACCAGGGAAAAGAACTAAAACATTGAAACCTAAAACTAGATTACAAAGAAGTACACTACCTAGACTATCTAAATACTATCATCTTTAGCATAATTACATATTGTAGCATGAGAAGAGAGAGTAAAGGGACAGGAGTTAGCAAAAAAAAAAGCAGTAGAAGGGCAGTGAGTTGATAAAGATATAAGCTTCCTGGGAATAGGGTCAGGGACACAAGGAATAGGATTTGTGAGGAGAAGAAGGCAAGGTGGTGAAAGGCCAGTTAAAAAGGGAGAGGAGTGGTAGGTAAGGAATTAACATTTAATCAGGATTTGAACAGGGACACATCCAGTGGCTTTTCAGGTAGATTCTAAGTTTTTGTTTAAACAAAGTAGTAGATGCCATAGAAGTAAGTTCAGTAGGAAGTTGATTCCAGTGTTTACCCAAGGCATTTGAGAAGAGGGAGTCACCAGCTGGGTTATTAGATTTTGTCAAGGAAACTAGCAGTTTGTTTGATGAGCGGAGGGAGTTTAGATTAGAATATGTGGTTAAGAGGTTAGAAAGTGCAGGTGTATTTTGACTTTGGTATAGAGCTCTATGGACAACTGTAAGTTGGGAAAGAAGTAGCATGTTAGACAGTTCAAGCCAGTTAAGTTGCTGCAGATTTAAACAGTGATGTGTTCTAAAAGGCTTACCAGTAACAAATCTGGCTATGTTATTGTAGGTGGTTGATAGTTTGTGAAGATTGTTTTTGAGGTTAGTGTAGATTGGTGAGGCATAGAGAAGAGTAGAGATGAGGTGAGAGTGGGCAAGAGTAGCTTTGGCTGGGGAGGTTAAAAAAGTCCTAATTCGACAGAGAGAGCCGAGTTTCCTGTTTACATTTTTAATTGTATTATTAATGTGACAGTCAAAGGTAAGGTTGTTGTCTATTGTGACACCTAGCAGTTTGGTAGTGGGGTCAGGTGATATAATGGTTCCATTATTAGATAAGATAGTGAAATCTAGTGCAGGGATCTATTAGTAGGCTTAAAGAGTAGGAGTTTGTTTTTGCGTTAAGGAGTAGGCAACGTTTTAAAAACCAAGTTTTGACTTTGGAGAATATATCTTGAGTATTAGTTTGGAGTTCAGCAATGGATTTAGCAGAGCAAATTAGTGTGGAGTCGTCAGCGTATTGTATGCATGTAGCCTGGGGAATAGCTGCTTGTAGGTCGTTTATAAAGAGGGAGAAAAGAAGAGGTCCGAGGATAGAGCCTTGGGGGACCCCAAGTGAGATAGGTAGAAGAGATGATAGTTTTTTATCCCAGAGAACGGCTTGTTTCCTATTAGAGAGATAGGAACTGAACCAGTGGACAGCTTTAGGCTCTAAGGAAAGAGATTTGAGAATTTGTATAAGGAGAGAGTGATTAACCATGTCAAAGGCTTTGGATAGGTTGATAAAGAGAGCTGAAGACAGGATGTTATCATTACGATTCTTGTTAATCAGGTCAGTAAAGGAGAGGAGAGCGGTAGTTGTGCTATGAAAAGGCCTAAAGCCATGTTGACAAGTAGTAAGAATGTTGTTTTTTATTAGGTGGTTCATTAACTGCTGGTGAACACATTTTTCCATGATCTTAGCGAGTGGGGACAAGAGAGCTATGGGTCTATAGTTGGAGTAATCATAGGAGTTACCTCCTTTGTGTAAGGGTATGATGTGTGAGATTTTCCAGATGTCAGGTATGGTTTCTTCACTTATAGTTCTATTAATGAGAATGGATATGGGATAAGCTATTTCGGAGGCTGCTTTTTGAAGGAATTCAGATGGAAGTTGGTCTGCTGAAGGGGAGCATGGTTTGAGTTTATGGATACATTTCTGCATAAAGGAGGTAGAGATGGGTAGAAGCCTAAAGGTTGGTAGTTTGAGGGATACAAGGTCAGGGATGTTAGTGTTGTCACTAGAGAGATGAGAGGCCAAGGCATTAATAGTGTCAGTAAAGAAAGAGTTGAAAGTATTGGCTATATCAAGGGCAGAATTCTTTTCAGACCCAGATGGGGATGGAGTGGAAGTCTGTCCAGGGTGAAGAAGTCTATTTAGGGTTGACCAGAATTTTTGAGGGTTGTTGTGATTAGCTTGCTGGAGGTTACTAAAATAACTCCTTTTATCAGTGAAGATGGCTTTTTTGGTAGTGTTTCTTAGGTGCCTGAAAGTCTGTTGGTCTATAGGAGATTTGCTAGTTCGCCATTTTTTCCATGCTTTATTTCTAAGTAACATTTTTTGTCTAGTGTCATTAGATAGCCAAGGGGCAGGTTTAGATTTAATTCGGATGGAGCGTTTTGGAGCATGGTAATCTAGAATTGTTAAGAATGTGGTGTTAAAGTATTGGACAGCTTCTTCAAGAGGCAGTGTCTTTACTGGGTTCCAGTTTCAGGCATTTAGTTCAGTTTTAAATTGAATAGTGTTGAAATGTTTGAGATCGCATATGGTTCTAAAAATTGGAGTATTGTAAGGGGCATTTTTCTGTCTTATAATATAAGTTAAATTGTGATCACTAAAGTCATCAGGTAATGTTCCAGACTTATATTTTAGTAGAGGTTTATTCACGAGAATCCAATCAATAATACTTTCTTTGTTATTAGGTTTGTTTATCCTAGTAGGGGTGCTTATTGTCTGTGTAAAGCCATGGAGGTTGATATGAGAGGTTGGGTTATTAGTGTTAAAATAGGTCCAGTCTAGATTAAGGTCTCCTAGTATTATGGTTTCTTGTGGGTGGGTGGAGGTGGACCAACTGAGGATATTTTCTAAGGTAGTAATGTTGTTGCCTGGTGGTAGATAAATACAGATTATATAGATAGATTTTTTCGGGTTAAGTTGAAGCTTTGAGATAAGAAGTTCAGACTTGCTAATGTCCAGGTTGTCACAGGGTACTAATGTTACATTGAGTTCATTTTTGAATAAAAGAGCTACTCCTCCACCTTTTTAGTTTTGTCTTAAGATGTTGTAACCTGGGGGAGTGATTTCATTTTCTGTAATGAAGGGTTTTAACCAGGTTTCAGTTAAACAGAGAATATCAAAGGAGTGGTGTTCAAGAAGGGAGTGGAGATGGGTGATTTTGTTATTTATACTTCGTATGTTAAGATGCCCTATGAGTAGGGTATTAGTGTTGGAGTTTGGTATCAGTGAGGAAGAGTTTAGTGTGGTTGGGATAATGTCTGATGAGGTAGGAAAAGGCCCTGGGTTTGGGTGAATGTCCCCATCTGCCAAGGTAGAGTGGGTAAATTCAAGGTGAGCTTTGTTAGACAAGTTCAGGAAGCATTTTAGTTTCTTAAGCATGAGATTTTGAACTTTAATATGAGATAGCCTGTGATATTTAGCTAGGAGGAAGCTGGGGGTAGAAGTTATATTTAAGTGTGTAAAGTTTAGGCTATTGAAATCTGAGGCTGTATGTTTGGGAGTGTGGTGAAAGTGGTAATTGAGGCATGATTCATAACAGGTTAGGAAGTAGGGCAGTGTGAGAGCAAGCGAAATAATCAATAGAAGTATTTGTTTTGTCCGTGCAGTTTTTGTTACAGAGTTTTTAGAAGAAGTGTTGAAAGCTTTGCAGGACATGTTTATCTGTGGAGAAAGGAGTTAACTAAGGAGTTAGGTCAGATTATAGAATTAGTAAGAGAAGCTAGAAGGAAGGGTTAAAGTAAGTATTTATCTGTGTGTGGGAGGGTGGAGATAGGGGAGGTAATGGAGGAGGGTGTGTTTGGGAGGGAGGTACAAACTAGAGTAGGAGTTTTGGATAGGTGTAGTCAAAGGTGGGGTGTGGTATGTGAGGTATAAGGCTGAGGGCCCGGGGGGTGGGTGGGATAAGGGGCTAGGGAGAGGAGCGGGGCAGAAATAGCTAGAGGGAGAGCGAGTCAATCAGTTTAGTAAGCTGAAAGCGTTACTGTTTCCTAAGCTATGTAGTGTAATCAGAAGGGCTTGGGGAGAAAGGTACAGGAAGATGTAGAGGAGAAGGTAGTTTTACAAAAATATAACAGGTATAAGGTATATGTAAGAATATATAGGGATTAGCAGTGGGTCCCTGAAAGGAGTAAGTGAGAGTATGTAGGTAAGCAGAAAAGTCAAGATACAGTCATCTAGAGAATCAATAGGTGAGAAGAAGAGTGAGAGGAATGCAACAGCCAGGAAAGTAGTGTAGGTACAGCGAGGGAACAGAAAAGGACAGGCGAGCAGGACGTCACTACAGAGGTGAAGCTGGCAGAGGAGGGAGACTCTAGGCCAAACAGGGGCAGGAGGGAGTAACTAGGAAAGATGAAAGGGGAACTAGTAAACTGCAGGTAGGCAGGGGACAAACAGTCCTAACTGGAGCCACGTGAGTGCTGCCCACAAGAGGAAAACACATAGAATAATATAATTCAGCAAATAGACGTACAGTCCGTAATGTTGAGAGTAAGTATCACTAGACCATCATTCAGGAGGAGCTAGGGGTGCTTCCTGGGTGCCAGCACAAAATGGCCTGCTTTGTATCTTCTGGGAATCCAAGTGAGATAGGCCAATAGGGAGGGACACCCGATGAGGAGCACAAGGCTTAAAATGCTGGAATACAAAAACAGAACAGTAGGGTTAGGGAAAATAGGTAACAGGAAGAAACATAGGAGGTTAGCATAGAAGAGGGTTAACATAAGATTGGGAAACAGAAATAACATAGGAGGTTAGCATGGAAGAGGAAGGAGAGATATCATGTAAGAAGTATACAGGTACAATAGAAAGAAAATAAAATATCTGCAAATCACAGCAACAAGTAATTACAAGGTAATGTACATTTCTAGTAGCACCAGATATAATGCAGTAATACAGATTACCTTAAGTAGTTATTCAAGACAGGGTCATTGCAGTTAAGAGCTAAATGCTCAATCACATTCAAATAGGTTAAGAAGTGTACATGCAAGGAGTAGGTACAGTGTATTATATTACAATTCAGTTAGGCATATCTTATGAGTTAACGCTGATCTCCCTGTACTGGGCAAACACTACAATCAAGCAGCATCAGTAGTATACTTGTTTCAAAAGAAGAGTAATTACTTAGCAACTGTGAACAGTGGGAACATGGAAGTAGGCATCATTGTCATAGCGTTAAACTTAAGTACTGCTTATTTATAACTTTAGCGACTAAAATCCCATACATAAAATGGAGGTCTTAAAGGTCTCTAGTAACTTAAATACAGGGCAATGGTAGTATAAATCCTTAGAGTCTAATTGCAGTAGAAAATAAACCAAGGGTAACAAGTGTCTAGTGTCTAAACGCAGTAGAAAATAAAACAGATTTGCTTGTGTCCTGGCGACTAAAATCCCACTCGCAAACTACCAGTTTAATAAGTCCCTGGCGACTAATACAGTGTTTGTAAACCAGATGTACATATGTCCTAGCGACTAAAATCGTACACACTATCCACCAGTTAGTAAGTATCTGGGGTCTAATACAGTGACTATAACATTTAAAGATCCCTCTAGTCAAAATGCGGTGGAAAATACAACCTACGACAAGCTGTAACAAGTTTCAGTGCAGAGGATATTACTCGGCAACAAGCCGCTACTAACAGCGTTTGTAGTAATTTAGAATATTAGGGCCACAGCGCCTGCAGGAGACCACCCAGCAGTGTAGTACAGGAGGAAACAACTACAGGCCTTAGCGCCTACAAGAGAACAGTGTACGGTCCACGAGAAAACAGGACGCTAAATAATCATAAAACAGCATTGGCTCTGTTACTCTAGTGTCTAGGATGTCAGCGACTGTTAGGAAACACTCTAAAAACACTCTAAAGTCAGACGCTAAATAATTACAAAACAGCGTTGGCTCGGTTACTCTAGTGTATAGGATATCAGCGACTGCTGGGAAACACTCTAAAAACACTCTAAAGTCAGTTTAAACAAAAAAATAGAGAAATTAAATCATGTTCCACTCTGAAAACATACTTACAGGGAGCACACCACGGAGAACCTGCAGTAGGCTAGGGGAAGTTCAAAGATGGCGCCTCAGGGAGGGAGCCTCTATTTGTAGGGTAGGGTGGAGGGAATCAAAGAGGAGAGCCAATGGCAAGAAGGATAATGGAAAGGGGCGTGAGGCAGAGCAACCAGAAAAATAGCTAGAGGAGAGCGAGTCAATCAGTTTAGTAAGCTGAAACGTTACTGTTTCCTAAGCTATGTAGTGTAATCAGAAGGGCTTGGGGAGAAAGGTACAGGAAGATGGAGAGGAGAAGGTAGTTTTACAAAAATATAACAGATATAAGGTATATGTAAGAATATATAGGGATTAGCAGTGGGTCCCTGAAAGGAGTAAGTGAGAGTATGTAGGTAAGCAGAAAAGTCAAGATACAGTCATCTAGAGAATCCATAGGTGAGAAGAAGAGTGAGAGGAATGCAACAGCCAGGAAAGTAGTGTAGGTACAGCGAGGGAACAGAAAAGGACAGGCGAGCAGGACGTCGCTACAGAGGTGAAGCTGGCAGAGGAGGGAGACTCTAGGCCAAACAGGGGCAGGAGGGAGTAACTAGGAAAGATGAAAGGGGAACTAGTAAACTGCAGGTAGGCAGGGGACAAACAGTCCTAACTGGAGCCACGTGAGTGCTGCCCACAAGAGGAAAACACATAGAATAATATAATTCAGCAAATAGACGACAGTCCGTAATGTTGAGAGTAAGTATCACTAGACCGTCATTCAGGAGGAGCTAGGGTGCTTCCTGGGTGCCAGCACAAAATGGCCTGCTTTGTATCTTCTGGGAATCCAAGTGAGATAGGCCAATAGGGAGGGGACACCCGATGAGGAGCACAAGGCTTAAAATGAGTCCGTAATGTTGAGAGTAAGTATCACTAGACCATCATTCAGGAGGAGCTAGGGGTGCTTCCTGGGTGCCAGCACAAAATGGCCTGCTTTGTATCTTCTGGGAATCCAAGTGAGATAGGCCAATAGGGAGGGGACACCTGATGAGGAGCACAAGGCTTAAAATGAGTCCGTAATGTTGAGAGTAAGTATCACTAGACCGTCATTCAGGAGGAGCTAGGGGTGCTTCCTGGGTGCCAGCACAAAATGGCCTGCTTTGTATCTTCTGGGAATCCAAGGGAGATAGGCCAATAGGGAGGGGGACACCCGATGAGGAGCACAAGGCTTAAAATGAGTCTGTAATGTTGAGAGTAAGTATCACTAGACCGTCATTCAGGAGGAGCTAGGGGTGCTTCCTTGGTGCCAGCACAAAATGGCCTGCTTTGTATCTTCTGGGAATCCAAGTGAGATAGGCCAATAGGGAGGGACACCCGATGAGGAGCACAAGGCTTAAAATGAGTCCGTAATGTTGAGAGTAAGTATCACTAGACCGTCATTCAGGAGGAGCTAGGGGTGCTTCCTGGGTGCCAGCACAAAATGGCCTGCTTTGTATCTTCTGGGAATCCAAGTGAGATAGGCCAATAGGGAGGGGACACCCGATGAGGAGCACAAGGCTTAAAATGAGTCCGTAATGTCGAGAGTAAGTATCACTAGACCGTCATTCAGGAGGAGCTAGGGGTGCTTCCTGGGTGCCAGCACAAAATGGCCTGCTTTGTATCTTCTGGGAATCCAAGTGAGATAGGCCAATAGGGAGGGGACACCCAATGAGGAGCAGAAGGCTTAAAATGAGTCCGTAATGTTGTGAGTAAGTATCACTAGACCGTCATTCAGGAGAAGCTAGGGGTGTTTCCTGGGTGCCAGCACAAAATGGCCTGCTTTGTATCTTCTGGGAATCCAAGTGAGATAGGCCAATAGGGAGGGGACACCCGATGAGGAGCACAAGGCTTAAAATGTTTAATACCCAGCAGCTTTCAAATAAACATATGGTTCATATAATCTTCTGGTGGTAGTAGTCTTCTACAAATATTGACTTCTATATAGTTCCTTCAAACCATGTAGCCACTCTTCACATAACAAAGCACGTCTCAAAAAGACTATTCTTCCTTTTACAAGAGAAATAATATTTAAAAAAAAAAAAAAACTGCCCTAAACTCTCCTCCAGCTTTTCACGCTGACTATGTGTTAGCATCTGACTTTATCTATATTTTTTGCCACTAAGATGCAGTCATCTGCACATAGCTGAAACATGGCTACTCCATCTATTATCTGTCTCTGTTCTAAAATCTCCTGGAAAAAGTGAGGCATGGATACTGGGCGTCCATGTCTAATCCCCTGTAGAAATCCCTTCATTTATAGCAACCTCATTGGCAGGATAATCAAAGAGCATATTAACCCACTTATATGAATTAATCTCCTTCACTTCTTCTTTCTAAAACCTCAAATAAGCTCTCAAATAAGGCCTATTAGATAATAAATAAAAGTATCCCTGCATTTTTTTACCCTGTTTGGTGACCTTAAAGCTGGCTAGATTCCATTGGTTTATATACTCTATGTCTACCTTTTATAAATCATTTTTTCCTCAATATTTTACTCAAAACTTGATCTATCCTTTTTGCTAGAACTTTTGTCAGATTTTATATATTTAAGCTCAGAAGTGACATTGGTCTATAAATAGCAAAATCTGTTCTATCTCCCTTTCCATTCTGTATTACAACCTTTCTGGCATGTTTCATATTCCTTGAAATCATTTGCCTCCTCCAAATTTGCTAATACTGCCATACCTTATTTACTTATTTTTATAATATTTTATTTGGTTTTACTTACGGAAGCACAGGGATAAAAGCTCCAACATATCAGAAACATTTTTAAACAGATATTTAGTAATATACATGAACAGACATCAGGTGACTAGACTTTCGGCTTTTCCTGGTTAGGGATCACCACAGCGGAACTACCACCCGTTCATGATTGGCAGTGGATTTTTATGGTGCCGAGTTGCCAGCCCGACGCCCAGCCTTCACCGAAGGCATGCCCATTCATGCTCACACCTACCTGCATGTCTTTAATGTCACTCGACCATGGGGAGGACATGCAGACTCCACACAGAAGGCACTCTAGACGAGAATCGAATGGGAGAACCTCTTGCTGTGAGTAATATACGTTAATTACAAATGAATTTGCTAATTAGATTACATTCATATGAAACAAAGGCAGTTATTACAGTGTAAAAGATACTTATGCATTAGTAGATGTTGAACATTGAGCATTTGAAGTGGTGTAGTAGTGGGTTTGTTAAACAGATAATAGATCATGAGATTAGTGCTCAGAAATTCAAAGAAATGGAGATGAGAGATGCCACTTGGTGAGCAGAAAATGTTAATTTTGTATTTTAGATGTTGTGTAAAAAGTAGGCCCATGGAATATATTTATTGCTATTAGAAAGTTATATTAGAAGTATAGAAGTGTGGATAAACAGTGACACAAAACTACGTATATGGATGGGAAATGCTAGCAAAACTATTCAGGTAATGGTGAAGACTACTGGTGGGACATATGATTCTTAAATAAATAAAAAGTTTGATGATATGGCAAGCTGAGGATAACAGTGACATTTATCATGGAATATATATTTGGCAGATCAATTGATTTGATAGATGAAGTTTTAGTTGTGTTTTAAATGTGTGCATTCTGAATGGACTTCAGCAATAGTGGGATGTGATTCCATAGTTTAGCTACACTATTTGAATATAAAGTGTCACAGGGGTGTTAGATATTTTGGTTATAGTGACTATAGAGCTTAAAATTCTATTGGGGGAATAGTGCAGCATTAAATTGCTAAAGGCTGGGCAATTTTCTGACTTACAGAGCTATGTATTATGCATAGCTGAAAAAGAGCTTGATGATTTGGCAGTTCTATCCTGGCAGTAGCGTGTTTGATTGTTAGAGTTTACAGCAAATTTAGCTATTTTATTAATAACATTGCTCAAGTTTAAGCAGTTGTTAGACTTAAGGTTAGTGAAGTTTGGGTCAGCATTGAGAAGAGAGGTGGCAATAAAAAAGTAGAGGCTATACATATTCTGGCTATGTCAAGTAGGTTTTTACTCTGTATAATATACCTAGTTTTTATTTTTTTAACCATATGTGATACATGGTGTTCAAATTTCAATTGGCCATCTATGATGATACACGTTAATTATTTGTGGTTTACTTGTTCTACAATGGTATTGTTGACAGGGATGATAGTGAATATTTTTGTTTTGGTAGAGATGTGTTTTGAAGTAAAGAACATATAACGTATTGGAGTTCAGAGACAGATTTACCAGAGCTGACTAGGTGACTAATGACTAAGTCATTAGTGTACTGAACTAGGGTAGCATTTTTTGTAGCAGTGTAGAGGTCATTGGTGAATATGTTGAAATGTATGTGGCCTAGTATAGATTCTTATGGGATGCCAACAATTACAGGCAAGTAGGTGGAGAAATCATTTTATACTTTCACTGATTATTCTCTGTTTGAAAAGTTGCAATTGAACCATTGCAATGAACAGTTTACGAACACTATGGATAACAGTTTGTGTAAACATTTCTAGTGAAAGACAGTATCACAAGCTTTTGATATGTCTAGAAAGATGGTGAAGACTAGGCTTCTGGCAATTCTATAGATATTGGCTGTATTAAAATTCAGCAAAGCAGCAGTTGTGCAATGCTGTGATGCAGATGGAAGCAATGTGATTTGAAGACAGAAGGTATTTATTCATTAGATAGTTGAGAAGCTGTGTATGAAAACATTTTTCTAATAGTTTTGATAGGTGCAATAAAATGGCAATTGGCCTGCAGTTTGAAAGATCTGTATTCATTCCAGCCTTGTGCAGTAGAATAATGAATGCTTTTTTTACATGATGAGGGGACTGTATTTTCAGATATGGATCAATTTATCAGAAATGAAACTGGATATACAATAGCCTCAGCTGCCATTTTAAGATATTCCCCAGGTAGAGTGTGAGGGGCAGATGTAGTAGACATTATTGTTTAATGAATTTTTTGATGTTTCTGTGGGAACTGGTTGAAAGGAGAAATACAGAAGGATGTTATCGGATTGAGTAGGGGAATCAAGAGCATAATCACTCACCTGGCTGATTCAATGATTGTAGAGTCTGTATAAAGTGATTACTGAATTAATTGGCTGTGGTATCATTTTGTTTCTGTGTGTTTGGTGTTGACTGTGTAGCTTGTCCTGAATTTTACAGTTTACTGATTGAGGACTAGAACAGTTTTGGATTATTATTGTGTATGTTTTGACTAGATGAGTTACAGGGTCTCTTATCTTTGTTAAAAAGTTTTGCTCGGTTTCTTAGTTGTCTATATGTTATTTTTGTCTATAACTTCCATGCTTTGTCTCATTGTTTCATGAGTCATTTAGTGGCTATGGATAACCATGGGTCAGGTTTGGTTTTAATTCTTTTTTATTCTGAGCGGAGGGCAGTGTGTTTATAATCCATGTGACTTCAATAAAAGTAGTAATTTTTCTTACCAGGATGTATATGTGTTTTGGGGCTGATATGTGATCACTTAGGCTGTCTGACAGAATTCAGTGGGATATTCTATTTGTTATATCTAGCTGGTCTGGTTATAAGTTGGGTGAACTTTTACAGAAGTATATTACTGTCTAGATTTTCAGACTGTATGGTTTTCTAAAATATATAAACTCATCCAATGTTATGGTTTCATGGGGTATTTTTGAGGCCGCAGAGTATATCTTCCAGTATTTTATTACTGTTACCTCCCTATTCCATGAGGTATGTGTAAACCCATGATTGTGACTGTCTTGTGAGTGTTGAGTTTTAAAAGCATGGTTAGTAGGATTTATGAGTTAGAAAAAGTTGGCATGGTATGGGGTAAAAGGGAAATATCTTATGTTATGTAGAAAATAGTGATACAGTGTTGTTTGTTAGTTCTGTCTAATCTGATAATGTTATAACTAGGTTGGGCAGTTTCTTCATATTTTGTTTCCTGGCACAGCCAGGCTTCTATGGCAATCAAGATGTCTGGAGAGTGCACTGTTATCCATGCATGCACTATAGGGCGTTATTGTTGGAATTGTTAGGGCAATGTCTGTTTGTTGGCTGTTAAGTGTACAACTAGGAGACCAGGTACTAATATGATGAATTACAGGAGAAACGTGTCTGAAATATAAGAAATAGAAGGATTTGGAGGATAGAGTATAATGATGTAATTAAGATAGGAAGTAGGGAGAGATTATATGGGAAAAAGTAGAAACTGAAATGAAGAATAATAGATTATGTTATAGATTATGTTTAGTCTAGAGGCTTATATGTGATTTTGAGATGTGTGTGGTCTTAAGGGTATAGCTGTAGTTAATATTGATATGAATGAGGATGAATTTATGTGGTGAGGACTTATTGACAGTTTAGAACAGGTGTGGTAAGGAAGGATAGTAAGCAAAAATGATTAATTTCAGTGTATCTGCAGAGAGACGGAGGGTAGAGTTGTATAAGCAGTATAGAGAGACAAGTGCAAGACTGAGAACTATAGAGACATAAATGAGAGCTAAATCTTAGTCTGATGGTAGTATATGAGAGAAGATCACAGTGATGAAAGAAACAGGGAGTTTTGTGCATGTGTTGGGGAAGGGCCCTGAGTATGAGAGGATATTGTGCAAAGCAGTATGGGAGGGAGAATGGCTGTTGGGAATTATGCTAAATTTTAGATGAAAGTAGGGAACAGCTGAGAAACAGGAGTGCTTCTCTGATAGTATTAATGTTATTTGGCTAGGTACAGGGAGTGGATGTTATTAGTGCTAGGTGTATATGGGAAGTATAATGGCAAAATATGGTGGGGTGGTTAGAAATTGGAGTAGAGGAGTGTAGTAAAGTTGAGCATAATGGGGTAGGAGGGAACTGGGGGTAGGGTAGTGGTGCAAAGGAAAGCCAAGCATATCAGGGTGGGTGGGAACTGAAGGTAGGCTAGGGTAATGAAGTGAAGCAGAGCATAGAAAGGCTAAGCATACTGGGCTTCCCACACTCAGGTCACTTATTACAAAGAGCAATCAGTTTGTAGCTGGTGCTCAACAATTAGCAAAGAGGCACAAAGTAGAACAAGTTTTCTTTCATTTACTGAATGCAGACAAGAATAAGCTAGAGATATGAAGTAACTAGCTGACACAGTGTAATCTAATGGTCAGGTTAAGGACAGTGGCCAATCTGATAAGTGGTACTTAGGGTACAGAGAGAAAAACAACATATTTGTCTCATAACTGGGATATTAACAACCTCTTTCTATACATGCTGCAAAAATACTTCTCAACTCCTTATTATGGTGGTAGTAAGAAA
The DNA here is from genome assembly GCF_019279795.1 of Protopterus annectens. NCBI lineage: Eukaryota > Metazoa > Chordata > Ceratodontiformes > Protopteridae > Protopterus > Protopterus annectens. The sequence continues at coordinate 383,245,614 of NC_056736.1, forward strand.
AAGACACATGCATTATTTCATAGTGTTATTGTCACTTATTTTCCTCTCCTTTTCTACAGTTCAGGAAGGAACTCATCCTTACCTAGAGCTTTTCGTCTTTTTATATTCTGTAGAGCCATTGAAATTTCCTGTAAGGGAATTGGTTTCTTAAATTCCACATGTTCTTACTAACCTTCCAATTTTTATATTCTGGAAACATTCTATTATCTATACTCCCTCAAACTTCTGATCTAAATGCTTTCCTTATTTGATCTGGTGATGTTCGTATCTTCCCTGCTCTATCCTTTATACTATTCACAAATTATTCTCTACATTTTTTATATCCCCATGTGATGTTTTGAAGTCCTCTCCCCTGTTTATACACTGGTCTATATTAGATCAGCGAATGCTTAAAAAAGCGAACGCTGATTGATCGACCTTATGTAAGCGAAAGCTTACAATCTCGAACTGTCAGATCAGTGATTTTTTTCCTAGGGAAAAAAATCGCTGATCCAAAACACATACATACAACACAAGCACACCAAACAAACAGAAATCCACACACATACACCTAAAATCTGACACCTAACCCTATACTAAACTATGCACACACCACTAACTATCCACTTACCTTAACCCAAACCCTAACCCTAAGGTCCGTCACTATCGCACACTCACCTCACCCGCTCCCTAACCCTAACTCACCTAACCCTAACTCACCTAACCCACCCTAACACTCACATCCACACAATCGCACACTTACCTGAATCCAACCCGTAACTTTCCACCACAGCACTGAAAATACCGAAGCAACAAAAACGGACAACCGAATTCTTTCCCTAGGAAAAATTTTGAGTTTCTGTTGCTTTGATATTTGTAACTTTCGCTAAAATAAGGTCGATCAATCAGCATTCGCTTGTTTAAGCATTCGCTGATCTAATATAGACCCTTTATACACTTGCTCTCTGCCTATGAAGCTGTTAGTTCCTCCACTTCTCCATTTAGGATGTATATTACATCTCCTTTATCAAAATACACAAGTTATTTCCTGTTCTTAGGACTGAGTCCTGAAATTCTTTTAATCTACACTCCTTCTCCTTCACTTTGTTAAACAGTATTCATCTCTTTCGACCTTCCTCTGCCATAAAATGAGCACTCAGCACTGTTTTACCCCTTCCTACTATTCAATATGCAAAGCATCCTTTGCTTTGTCATTGCCTGCTATTGCCTAATATATCTCTTCCTTTATCATGTATATTTGTTCTCTACTTGTAACAAGCCAATCTCCATAAGTCTGACCTCTTTTGTCTCCAGCCTACAACCATTGACAGCATTACTGGGGCATGGTTTCAAATGTATCTATCTAATATGTCCACCTGACTCTACCTATACCTTGCTTTCCTCTGCCCTCGAAAAAGTGAATGATATCCTTTTCTCCACATGGTGCTCTATACACCTAATTAAAGTATGTTCATTTATCTTTTTATTCAGTGGTTTCCTGAACCTTAACACTGTGATGCTTTTTACTAAGTAACCTATCCAGTTGAGGCATCAAAGTAACACTGAAATCTCCCCCAACTACCTGTATATCTCCTTCTTTCACTGTTTCTTTTCAATTTTTTTAAAAATGTCTTCAACATTTTTGAGTATTGCAGTCTTTTTAGTGAACATATCCATATAATTCAACTTCTCATTGCACTTAGCTTACACAGTTCCATAACCTCTAGCTTTTTATGAAATAGAATCACCACCACCATGTAGTATAATTCCTGTTGTTTCAACATATGTGCTTCTCTGCTATTTAGTTTAATCACCTATAAAAGGTCTGTTTGAACATTTGAATGTGTTACTTTCTAAAATATCTTTCTATTTATTTATTTCAGACTCAGCCTAGGAGTGCTACCTGCTTAAGTGACTTTCTTCAGAATTACACAGTTAAGCAATGGAGGTTGATGGAATTAAACCGAGCACCACTGGACCACAGGAAACAGCTCATTAACAGCTCCTTTATCCTCTGTCCCAAATCCCAGACATTCTCTCTGCCAACTGTCAGACAACTTTTATGTTTTATAGGATAAAAACAACCTCCCTAATTACAAGATACAACACTAATATGTAATGTTTGCCTGACACATCTGTGTGCCTTTATCTCCCTTACATAACTTACACCGTTATCCTCTTCCCCCAAAAAGAGTTTGGTGAACTGACCCCCTGGGATGGAGCAAAACTCTTTTAGCTATTCTATATGCCTATGCCCAGTGCGGGTCAACTCACTTGACTTCTTTTACAATGAAAGTGAAGAAATGACAGAACAATGGCTTTTCATCGCCATTCTCCCCACCAGCTATTCAAGATACCAAACATAAAGCATTACATTTTATTAACTGTGTCATATTTGCATAGGAAACAAACTTTTTAAAAAATTCAAATTATGTCCGTTTTGAACATACACTTCCTAAAAGACAGCACATTTCCTAAAAAACATCTGATTTGCATACCTCTGATTAATAAGTGCATGGTTTGTGTACAGTAAGAATGCCAACATGTTGCAAATACTGTTTATAAGTATATAACAGAGAGGAAGGCACTCCATTAAGGCAGTACCTTATTTTTCATGGCTAGAACAATCCTTATTCCTGTCTTTCTTCCCTGCTAACCACAGATCTTCTCTTGTACTTCAAGATCCCCAGTAAGAAAAAACATGAGAAACCCTTGCTTATCTTACTACTGACTCAGGAAAAATATCATCTCCCAACATTCCCTTAGTGCAACCTTAATTTCCCACTTATTGAGTGAATATAAGCATTTACATAAGCATCTCACTGACTCTGTATATTTCCATGATAAAAGAAAAATATTTATGCTGCAAAATAATAAGAAAAATGGGCAAAAAATGTTAGAAATTTGTCTCCAAAAGTCTCTCACGTATTTCATCCTCAGAATTTATCAAGGAGTCATACATTACGAGTTTAGTTTTGAGTCAGATTTTATACTGTCCAACCATACCTCTCAACCTCTTAGAGCAAGAAATCTGGACAAAGTCATAAACAAAAGTGGGACAAAGGCCCAAAAATAGGGACAATTTTTAAATAATGCTCTTACAAACTTAGAAAGTTGATAGAATAACAGGTTTTGCATTAGCATGAATTTTCTGAAAGATATGAAGTCTGAAACTAAAATGGCTGTCATTATTTTCTAACTTCAGTCTATAATGATTTACCACTAATTTGCCAGAAAACCACAATTTTATGAAAAATAGACCAAAAATATGAGGCCAAAATCTGGATATTCTGTGAAAATCTGTACAGTTGACACATATGTGTCCAACATGCTTTTATTTTTTTTTACTATCTTTATATTTTTTCAGTCTAAGAGTGGTCCACTGAAATACTTTCACAGTTACTTAATCCACTATCTGAACTAACTTTCAAGATTCCCTCTCCTACTTCTGAGGTGTGTTGTCTTGACTAGACAATGGAGATGTAGCACCATTGCCAAGGTTTTGAAGTCCACCCTTAATGTGCAAACATCTTGTGGATCCAAATCTTACTTCCTTTCTTCTCTCCACTGTTGTTTATGCTGCTGCATACTTTGTCATGTTATCATTTGTACTTTACTGGTATTAATTCCTACTGTCTTCATGTTGTTATTGCTGAGAAAAGTGCCTGACTCACTTGGCTGTTCCTGGCCTCCTGACAATATTTGGTTGTTTTCAAAACTCTGCACTTTTTGCCTCAGTGAACTTTCTCTGTGTAATCTGACTCTATTATCTTTGGCTTCATTAATAACTTGAGATCTCTGAGATTTTTCAGGATGATTTCTCTTTGTATTATACAGTATATCCCGGGCTTCCTGTATATCTTGTGTCTTTCCCTTTAAATGAGGTACAGGAATATAAAGACTTGGGTATACTTATTACATATAAGTTGTCCTTTAATGCACATGCAGATCAAATTTCTACAAAGGCAACTAAGTATATGGGGTTAAGGAGATTATCTACTAGGATGAGCATGTATTGACTTAGTTATTTAAAATTTATATAAGACCATTACTGGAATACAATAACAATGTTGGCATGTATACTCAAGAGTAATTTAAAAAACTTGAAGGACTCCAAAGAAAATTTCCAAAAAGAATGGGGAATATATACTTTCAGTGTAAACTGTTAAATTTTTATGGTCTATATTATAGGCATGCACATGGAAACTTGTTATTAGCAAAGAGGATCCTTCATGACCCTGTATTACAAATTATGTATATCATTGAGGTTAATAGATGTATTAAAACATACAAATATGATGTTTCTACTAAAAAGGGAAATCTCAAAATCAGAGAGCAGTTTATTGCTGTTAAAATTACAAGACTTTGGAACAATCTCCCTGTACGCCTACTGCTAAATAGCCCCTCAGTGTTGTCCCCTCTTACACTCAGTCACTATCTTCCTTCATATAGCAGGTATATATCATATGTTCTTACATTTATGTTTGTTCTAAGACTGTGTAGAACAGTGAAAAGACTTTGGTAGTGTCTTATATTTGTAACATTTTCATAACAATTTCATGCAGATTGAATAAGCTTTATGTATGCTGAGCATATTTCCCTTTAACGTACATGTATGTAATGTGAGTTGCTGGTGTTCTGGTAAATATCTAACACTGTTTTGACATACTGGTTAATCTCATGAATATTTACTAAACGAGGATTTTATATGGTGCTTATCAGTGTAGTGCCATGTTCTGATAATTTGCTCAATACAACTGTATATATACACTATATTACTGTGGTTCTTTATCAGTATACTACTGCTAAAACTACACTGAGCTTATATTCATAAACTTTCTTACCATTAATCTACTCTTACACTTCCCCCATATTCTCTTGCTGTGACTTAAGGTGGTCCTTCTTCCATCTCTTTTTTAGTATAATAAGTGCTAACTTTATTGCCTTACTATAACATTGCAGTTTAGTAGAGTTTTTTTCTTCCTTTCATTTCAGAGCCTGTAGTCACTACATCTGGCCTAGATACTGCAGGAGTTCAGCCACAAGGCCCTACTCCTACAAGTTTACTGAGAATTTTGTTATTGTATGGAAGCCGCGGTGGTACAGCGGTAGCATTGTTGCCTCGCAGCAAGAGGTTCTCCTGTTCGATTCACAGCTGGAGTGCCTTCTGTGTGGAGTCTACATGTCCTCCCCGTGGTCGAATGGCCACCAAAAGACATACGTGAATGGGCGTGCCTTTGCTTAAGGTTGGACGTCGGGCTGGCAACTCGGCACCATAAACAACAAATCTACTGCCAATCATTAGCGAACCAGAGTTCCGCTGTGGCGACCCCTAACCGGGAAAAGCCGAAAAGACAAACATAGGGTAAGCACTTTTAACATGAAGAATCTTACTGTGAATTAACTTTAATCAGTCAAATACATGCCTGCTCTGTGATTGAAAGTCTCTGTGATATAGTCCATGCACTCTAAGGACCTCTTACTAAGTTGGCCACTGTTTCCTTTTTGTTGACCAGTAGACTATACTGTATATGCCAGTTATTTAGCCTCAGAAAAATTTCAGAAAACCTGTTTTACTTTGTATCTCTTTGTTAATTGTTTTATACTAGCTGTAATCTGATTGCTCTGAGTTATAATTTGATGCAAGAGTGGGAAATAAACTGCTGAACTACATGCCTGGATTAACTGGTGTAAGCCTGATATTCTCGCTGTAACTGAAACCTGACTTAAACCCAGCATAAATGACTCTGAAGTTACACCTCCTGGCTATAATGTCATCTGTAATGACCATATAAAGAGGAAAGATAGAAGTATTGCTTTAATATCTCCCAGCATCTACCACATTTCCTCTTATAGCAAACCAAAACCAAAATTCAGTTCAGCAGAGCTTCTTATTGCTTTCCAAAAAATAAACAATTATAAACAAATATGTATGATCGTCTTTTACATACCACGTGGCAACAATACAGCTATACTGAAATCCTATCCTATCTTGTATGTATCCTATCTTGGATATCCATAACATTTCCAAAAGAAAAAATAATACTATGATGTGAATGTCAACTGGTTGGACATAAACTCTAACACCCCTACATCTAGCATGAACTAATATGGTTTCACACAACTAAATAATACATAATGCATTATAGCAAGACATCAAATTCACTATTAGACTGTATTCTAGTACCTGACCCTTGCAAATACACAACCATATGTTCAATGTCAGACTCTCTCAGTGATCATCTCCCAATCTATATGCCTAGATATCTCACATATCCAGTTAGCATATTTATAAAACAACACACAACCTTTCCACGTTTAACCCAGAAATGTTCATTACTACACTATCATCTATTAACTGGAACATCCTAAAAATCTCCCCTTAGACAATGCTGTAAATGAACTCAGTACAACTTTTCTAAATATCCTAAATAACCTTGCACTTCCTAGAAGGAAGAGACAAAAAAGAAATAATGCAATTTGGCTATCCAAAAGAGTAAAATGCTAATGCATGATAGAGAAAAAGCATTGAAAGAATGGCAAAAATATAAAACACCTAATATCTTGAAAACTTCAGAATGCTTTGCAATCATACTAAAAGCATATAAATGAAGACAAAAAACTATACTTAATAACTTTCAGAATAATACTGAACACAACCCTAAAAAGTTTTGGACAGCGATTAAAGAAATCTTACATTCTGGCCAAATGTTCAGCCGAAACCCCTCTTCCAATAATTCACCACATCAGTTGGATGGCTAAGTGGTGCAGCATAGCATTGTCACCTCACAGCAAGACATTCTCTGGTTCAATTCTTGGCTGGAGTGCTTTCTGTGTGGAGTCTAGATGTCCTCCTTGTGTTCATGTGGGTTTCCTCTGGGTGCTTCGGTTTCCTCCCATGTTATAAAGACATGCATCTGGAGCATTTCTCCCCAGAACTCTGCTGAAAATTGGTTTTGTTCCAAGTTGGACTTTCTTGGTAAACAAATGTTAAATAAATAAAATAAATAAAATGCAATATAGTTCAACTCTTATTTTACAGATAGTGTAACATCTCTAACCAAAGATTCCTCAACATTTAATCCCAACCCCACCCAACAGCCAGATAACACCACATCCAATTTCACATTAAAACCTGTACTACATCTGAATATCTGAAGAAGTCTAACACTAGATGAAAGCTCTTATTGAATGAGTTTCTTTTGTGCTGGTTTATTAAAGCTGAGTTGTGAAGATTTTCATTTGGATTTATTGTTGTGTTGTTGTGTTGCTGAGTCTCCATTTTGTACTACTACCACATCCTATATAAAACTACTAACAAACTTAAACCATGCTCTTCTTCAGCTGATGACCTTCCAAGTGAGTACCTAAAAATAGCAGGCAATAACATTACCTATCCTGTTTCAATTCTTATAAATAGGTCAGTTCAGTTATCCCAAATTCCCTCTCTCTGGAAAAAGTCCAACATTATCTCTTTGCACAGAGGAGGAAATTCAACAGGCATTAATACATTTAGGACTAGAGCAATCTTATCTCTCCTCACCAAAATACTTGAAAAATGTATTCAAAAACAATTGCTAGACTATCTCTTACAGGGAGAATTCCTATTCCCTACACAACATGGTTTCCATCTTTCCCATAGTACTAGCACTGCCCTTCTAACCTATATAGATACTGTCAATACAGCTAGAGATAATGACAAACTAGTCTCTTCCTTATTTCTAGACTTGTCTAAAGCCTTCAACTCAGTTCATCACAGCCAAATTCTACTTCACATGGCCTCAGTGGGTCTCTCACAGCCCACTCTTCTGTGGTTCAAACGCTACATGTCCAATAGGTATCAATCAGTATAATGGCACTCCATACTCTCTCTTTACTTCCCAGTCAAAAGTGGTGTACCACAAAGCTCTATCCTTGGTCCTCTCCACTTTAACATTTTTACCAACACCTTCTATACATCCACATAACAGGCCACCGTAATACAATACACAGATGATTCCACTCTCATTTGCACATCTGACAACATGGTACACCCCCAATTACTCAAAAAGCTTTAACAGCCACTGAAACGTGGCTTTGTGACTTGCAACTCATGCTCAATCCAAAAAAGACCAAATTACTACTTTTTTTCCTCAAATCCCTCTCTCATGAAAAAACAAACAAAAATTAAAGTCTTTTCTCTTGAAAATATAACCATTGAAGTCACTTTTTATAGCAAATTATTAAGGGTGATAGTGGAAGATGATCTTAACATTTGACCTACATGTACAAAATTGCATTAGAAAAACTCATAAAAAACTAGGGATGCTTTACAGAGCCAAAAGCTTTTTCACCGACACAACTAAAACTACAGTTGCTACTACATATCTCCTCTCTACACTTTTTTATGCTGTTTCCATCCTTACTAACCTCCAGGCTTCACAAAAAGTAAAACTTGAATAATGCTATAGCAAAGTTGCTAAATTTGCAGCAAATAACCCTTTCAGAACCCATCACTGTATAGCACTGAAAAGTCTCAATTGGTTAGAACTGCTTCATTAACTAACATGTACACAGCTTCTTACCACCTATAAAATTATCCAGTATTCATCTGCCTGTCCAGCACTAAAAAGCATTCTATACAGCTATGTTCCCAGTCAGTAATTGTGATCTAGTGACCAAAAACTCCTGGTCAGTGTTTGTACTTCTACAAGGTTGCTAAGGCTTGGAACTAATTATCTGCATCCATCATGTCAATACTCTCCCTCCCATCTTTCAAACCCATTCTGAAAGACTTCTAAGCTAAAATCTGTCTCTGTTCTTGCCCAAAACCAGGATAGCCTATATCCCTAAATGTCAGCAGGTACCTTTTCATTCCTTATACCTCCTTACTCTCCCTTCTTCATTTACTTCCTTACTCCTGTTAAATTATCTTCCTTGAATTTCTCTCTAAATATACCATAAGCCTGATTTTCCCTCATTTCACATTGCAATTCCTGTTTGTATTAGACTACCTTACTTTTGCCTCACAGCAAGAGGTTCTCCTGTTCGATTCTTGACTGGAGTGCCTTCTGTGTGGAGTCTGCATGTCCTCCCCGCGGTCGAGTGGCCTCCGAAAGACATGCGTGAATGGGCGTGCCTTTGCTGAAGGTTGGGCATCGGGCTGGCAACTCGGCACCATAAAAATCAACTGCCAATCATTAGCAAACCAGAGTTCCGCTGTGGCAGCCCCTAACCGGGAAAAGCCGAAAAGACAAGCAAACAAACTTTTAATTTCTCTACAAATGGTCTAAAATTTCTCTAAATATTAAATGATTGTCATATAACTTGTATTGATTCTTAACCAATGTTAATATGTTGAATCTTTCAGCTTTTCCAGGTTAGGGGTTGCCACAGCGGAACTCCGGTCCGCTAATGATTGGCAGTGGATAATTATGTCTAATTTGTTACAATTATTTAAACTGCAGATGTTTTTGTTTTGTTTTTGAAAACTGTAAAATTATTGTTCTTAAAATGTTTTGTCATAATTTGGAACTTTCTCCCCAAGCCCCTGATAAAAATGGACTTTGACCCGGTCAGACTTTCCCCGGTAATCAAATATCAATAAATAAATACAGCCACTGACTCTAAAGACAACCACAAAGCATTCTATAGCTATGTCAAGAATCTAAATGGGAACACTCAGATCTGCTCTGAGTTACAGCACAGTGGCACTAAATATACAGAACCAACTGATATTGCCAACATCCTAGCAGATAGGTACAGTGCTAACTTTACCCCCCTCTCACCCCCTAGAGGGCCCATCTCTATACCGGAAGAATGCAAAGTTCCTATAATCATGGCTGCACAGGTAAAAAACACACTCTCCAAAGCCAAGAACACAGCATCCATGGGACCTGACAATATCCCAGGCTGCCTTCTATATGAACTACAGAATGAACTGGCACCCTACCTAAGTACCATGTTCAATCATAGCCTCACCTCAGGCTTTGTACCCACTGAATGGCACACCGCAATGGTTATCCCACTCCACAAAGGGGGAGCCACGACAGACCCCGGGAACTACCGCCCCATTAGCCTGACGAGCTTGGTCTGCAAGGCCATGGAACGTATCATCGTGGAACTCATAAACAAAGACATTGGTAATCTCCAAACTCTGGACCCTACCCAGTTTGGATTTGTAAAAGGCAGATCATGTCTCCTAAACCTGATTGACTTCTTTGAAGCAGTCACCAAAGCCATAGATGAGGGTAAAATGGTTCACACAGCTTATCTAGATCTCGCCAAGGCTTTCAACACCATCCCCCACTCTGGAACTATAGATAAGCTCACTAAACTAGGTATAAATCCCTATGTCACAAGATGGGTTGCCAACTGGCTCATGGACAGAACCCACACTGTGAAAGTAGCGGATTCCAAATCCGACATCACAACAGTGACAAGTGGAGTACCACAGGGTTCAGTCCTGGGTCCTCTCCTGCTTGGTATCTACTTCTCTGAAGTGCAGGCCAACACAGAAGGTCTTTATTAACAAAGTTTGCAGATGACTGCAAACTAGGAGCCATAATCAAAACTCCTAACGATGTGGAAAAACTACAAAAGGGCCTCACTGAGACAGATACCTGGTGTCAAAGCTATGGCCTGAAGCTCAATGCCAAAAAGTGTATTGTCATCCCCTTTGGTAAAAACTCTGTACCCATGAACTACCACATAGCTGGTAGTCTACTTAATGCTGAAAATGTGATAAAAGACCTTGGGACACAGGTGGACAGTAGACTCTCCTTTGATAATCACATCGCCACAGTGGTCAGGAAATCCTTCTACATGGCTCATCTCATCACAAAAGGATTCTCATCCAGAAAATAAGAGGTCATTGTTCCCCTCTACTCATCACTCATTAGACCCATTATAGAGTACAACGCCCCTTTTGGTATGTACCTCACAAGACATCTACAAAAACTGGAAAGACCACAGAAATACCTCACAAAGAGGATTACTGGCCTCAAACTGATGCCCTATGCAGACTGTCTCAAAAAAACTACAGCTTTACTCCATTGCATATCGCCTACTCAGGGGTGATCTCTGCCTAACATACAAAGCTATGTCAAACCCAGAGCTGTTGGACATGCTCCACTTAAAGAAATCCCAATCCCTCTTAGCTACACGCTCTATGGACCTAAACCTTGTCACCACAATAAACAGAACATGTTGGAGGGATAGATTCCTGTCCCAGAGACTTCCCATACCCTGGAACAGACTACCTATATATGTCAAACAGAGCTCCTCATTAGCACTCTTCAAGAAAAATCTTGATGATTGGATGGAAAATGGGAAATTCACCCCAGGGATCACTTCTGTGGCTCTGCTCGACAGGGGCACAGGAAAATAATTTTCTTGGGTGGCAAAAGCCAGGGTACATTTTTTGGCTAGGCTTGTATGGGCCCTATGGCCGATAGCCTAGTACCTACCTATGAATCTATGAACCTATAAATAAATAAGCTTACATAATATAAATAGTTTTCATAGTTTTAAAAGGAACCTGGTGGTTCTTAAGGTGGGTGATAAGATATGAATGCCATATATTCTGGAATCAGTGTTCTTTGATCACTGAATGGCCCAAACACTGTATCTGAACATATGACTGTATGGGTCTACTTCAAAACAACATCGAAAGCCCACAATATTGAAGACCAAATTGTTGAGACAAAAGTATCGAAACCTCACTTCAGCAAATGACTGGATCAGCAAATCCATTCCCAGGGTAAGTAACCACTCATACCACAACTAATGAAAAATTAAACCGTACCATCCCCAACCCACCTAGGTGTGGGGATACACACACACATACCCCTAACTATATATACCAACTCTGAGACCACACTAAGGGCAAAGTCGACCTTGTTGGCCAACAGGTTACTTACCATGGGTTTTCTATATTTTCATGTAGACCCTATATATATATATATATATATATATATATATATATATATATATATATATATATATATATATATGGATCTAGGGCTTATGCACGAATGTGCAAAGTCACAAATCCATAATTACTGAACATATATTAATGAAAGCGCTTTCATCAAAAAAGCGCTTTTGTTAATATATGAAAAAAAAAAAAAGAAATCTACGTTTATGGAGGGGGTATTCGGCCCCCTGCACCCTGCCCATGGGGGGCTGTGCCCCCCGCACCCCTGTACTTTAATATTCTCACTCCGAGACTGCACTACAGTGAGGAAAAGGGAATTTTCCCTTATCCATACCACAGTACGGTCTCACACACAGGCATACTTACGTGAAAGTGCATCTTCGGTGAAAAGCACTTTCGTACAAGTCTGCCAAACTGAAATTAGCTTTGGTGATTTTGTCTTTGAGGATCTTTATGGATCCTATATATATATATATATATATATTTTTTTTTTTTTTGTATCTTTCGGCTTTTCCCAGTTACGGGTTGCCACAGTGGAACTCCGGTCTGCTAAGGATTGGCAGTAGATTTTTACATGCCGAGTTGCCAGCCCTGATGCACAACCTTCAATTAAGGTATGCCCATTCATGCATGTGTCCACACAGAAGACACTCTAGCTGAGAATCGAACAGGACAACGTCATATTGTGAGGCGACAACGCTACCGCAGCACCACCACCACGGACATATATATATATATATATATATATATATATCAGATATAAATATATTGATATATATATATATATACATATATATATATATATATATATATATATATATATATATATATATATATATATATATATATATATATATATTAGATATAAATATATTGATATATATATATATATATATATATATATATATATATATATATATATATATATATATATATATATATATATATATATATATATATATATATATATATATATATATATATATAAAACCCAGCCACTGGGGATGCACAAGCCAATGCATTTCTTTGTGCCAGTCCCAAGTCCGGATAAATGGGGAGGGTTGCGTCAGGAAGGGCATCCGGCATAAAATTTTGCCAAATCATACATGCAGACAACAGTACAGAATTACATACCAGATTGGTCGAGGCCAGGGTTAACAACGACCACCACCAGTACTGTTGGCCAACAGGGTGCTGGTGGAAATTGGGCTACTGTTGGCCGAAGGAGGAGAAAAGGGGGAAGGCATGCCCGAAGGCAGGTAAAGGCTAGGACTGTGATAGTGAGGGTCGGAACTTTGAATGTTGGCAGTATGACTGGTATAGGGAGAGAGCTAGCTGATATGATGGAATGAAGGAATGTTGGTATATTGTGTGTGTAAGAGACCAGATGGAAGGGGAGCAAGGCTAGGTGTATCGGAGGTGGGTTCAAATTGTTTTATCATGGTGTGGATGGGAGGAGAAATGGCATAGGCATTATCCTGAAGGAACAGTATGCTAAGAGTGTTTTGGAGGTGAAAAGAGTGTCGGATAGAGTGATGTTTATGAAGCTGGAAATTGATGGTGTAATGATTAATGTTGTTAGTGCATATGCTCCACAAGTTGGGTGTGCGATGAATAAAAAAGAAATATTTTGGAGTGAGTTGGATGAAGTGGTGATGACTGTACCCAAGGGTGAGAGACTGGTGATTGGAGCAGATTTCAATGGGCATGTTGGTGAAGGGAACAGAGGAGATGAGGAAGTGATGGGTAGGTATGGTGTTAAGCAAAGGAATGCAGAAGGTCAGATGGTAGTGGATTTTGTGAAAAGGATGGACATGGCTGTGATGAATACATATTTTAACAAGAGGGAGGAGCATAGGGTGACATACAAGAGTGGAGGAAGATGCACACAGGTGGATTAAATCTTATGTAGAAGGGCAAGTCTGAAGGAAATTGGAGACTGTAAAGTGGTGGCAGGGGAAAGTGTAGTTAGGCAGCATAGGATGGTGGTTTGTAAGATGACATTGGTGATCAAGAAGAGGAGGATGAGTGTGAGGGCAGTACCAAAGATCAAATGGTGGAAATTGAAAAAGGGTAATTGTGAGGTGATGTTCAGAGAAGAGTTAAGACAGGCACTGGGTGGCAGTGAAGAGTTACCAAATAGCTGGGTAACTACAGCAGAGCTAGTAAGAGAGATGGCTAGAAAGGTGCTTGGTGTGACATCTGGAAGAGGAAGGAGGACAAGGAGACCTGGTGGTGGAATGAAGAAGTGCAGGAGAGTATACAGAGAAAGAGGTTGGCGAAGAGGAAGTGGGACTGTCAACAAGATGAAGAAAGCAGACAAGAGTATAAGGAGATGAGGTGCATGGCAAAGAGAGAGGTGGCGAAGACTAAGGATAAGGTGTATGAAGAGTTGTATAAAAGGTTGGACACTAAGGAAAGAGAAAAGGACCTGTACCAATTGGCTAGACAGAGGGACCAAGCTAGTAAAGATGTGCAGCAGGTAAGGGTGATAAAGGATAATGAGGGAAACGTACTCACAAGTGAGGAGAGTGTGTTGAGCAGATGGAAAGAGTACTTTGAGGGGTTGATGAATGAAGAGAATGAGAGGGAGAGAAGGTTGGATGATGTGCAGATAGCGAATCATGAAGTGCAGTGGATTAGCAAGGAGGAAGTAAGGATAGCTATGAAGAGGATGAAGAACAGAAAGGCTGTTGGTCCAGATGAAATACCTGTGGAAGCATGGAGGTGTTTAGGTGAAATGGCAGTGGAGTTTTTAACTAGATTGTTTAATTAAATCTTGGAAACTGAGAGAATGCCTGAGGAATGGAGAAAAAGTGTTTTGGTACCGATTTTTAAGAATAAGGGTGATGTGCAGAGCTGTAGTAACTACAGAGGGATTAAACTGATCAGTCACAGCATGAAGTTATGGGAAAGAGTAGTGGAAGCTAGGTTAAGAAGGGAGGTGATGATTAGTGATCAGCAGTATGGTTTCATGCCAGGAAAGAGCACTTCAGATGCGATGTTTGCTCTGAGAGTGTTGATGGAGAAGTACAGAGAGGGTCAGAAGGAGTTGCATTGTGTCTTTGTGGATTTAGAGAAAGCATATGACAGGGTGCCTAGAGAGGAGTTGTGGTATTGTATGAGGAAGTTGGGAGTGTCAAAAAAGTATGTAAGAGTGGTACAGTATATGTATGAGGGTAGTGTGACAGTGGTGAGGTCTTCTGTGGGAGTGACAGATGCGTTTAAGTTGGAGGTGGGATTACATCAAGGATCAGCTCTGAACCCTTTCTTTTTTGCAATGGTGATAGACATGTTGACAGACGAGATCAGACAGGAGTCCCTGTGGACTATGATATTTGCAGATGACATTGTGCTCTGTAGTGAGAGTAGGGAACAGGTGGAGGAGACCCTGGAGAGATGGAGATATGCTCTAGAGAGAAGAGGAATGAAGGTCAGCAGGACTAAGATAGAATATATGTGTGTGAATGAGATGGAGGATAGAGGAATGGTGAGGATGCAGGGAGTAGAGGTGGTGAATGTGGATGAGTTTAAGTACTTGGGATCAACAGTTCAGAGTAATGGTGAGTGTGGAAGAGAGGTGAAGAAGAGAGTACAGGCAGGATGGAGTGGGTGGAGAAGAGTGTCAGGAGTGATTTGTGACAGATGAGTACCAGTAAGAGTAAAAGGGAAGGTCTACAAGAGGGTAGTGAGACCAGCTATGTTATATGGGTTGGAGACAGTGGCTTCTGTTCTGGATTTATTTGCTTTTCATTCCATTCCCTTGTATTTTATAATGTGTTCCAGTCCTTTCCATGAAGTTTGTCTCTTTTTTATTTTGTTTTTTATAAAACTGTCATGTATCTGCTATGTCTGTATATCACCTCATCTTATCCCAGACTGATACCATTAGTGTGGCTGTATAGATTAAAGTTGCAGGATATTCTATTTCAGTTAACTTTCTCGTCAGGTATTCCATTTCTTTGTACTATTGAATCTACAGAGAAATTCTCCACAAGTTTAACGCAGCTTTGTTTGTAAAGAAGACCTCTCCTTTTTCTCCTATATTGAATAATACATTCTCTTGTAGGAACTGAGAGAGGACCCTGAGATTTTCCACTTCAAATTTTCCCTTGCTGAGAAGCTGTTCTGTTCTCAAGAAAAGTTTTGTGGTAATGTCATCCCTTCTTAATTGTTGTTAATTTTTCAGACTCCCTGGGATACCAGTTACCTTACATTTCTGATTTCTGTTTTCCAAGTTGTCCACTTTGATCTGTATCATCTGTACTTTCCTCTCTAGCTCCCGTTGTTTAAAATATTCTTCATTTGTTTATTTCTTTTTCTCTTTGTTCTCTTCCACAGAAGTGATAATCTGATTTTGTATATTTTGGCGCACATCTTTGAGCATTCGGTACAAATTAACAGCAGGACTCTGTATTATGTATGATGACAGAAAAGTGCTTAAACAGCAGGATTATCTTTTCTTCAAAATTAGCCTCCTTAAATCTGGACTGTATACCATTGTTTGACTATGGAAAGATGACTATTGCTCAGCTTTGCAAAGGGGATTATGTTCAACTTTGTAACAACATTCTTTAACAAGACAGTAAAGGTGACTTTGTTTAACTACAGCACCTATTTATCTCAATGTATGCATTGCCATGTTTAAGTATTGTCAGTGTTACTGGTATAAATGTTATCTGGAGCTTTTCTCCCTGGGCCTCAACTTAAGATGGGCTAGTAGTCCCAGTCAGACTTTTCCAGTAAACAAAAACAAACATAAAAAATAAAACCAAGTACGTAACTCTTTTTCCAATTGCTGTGATGCTCCTGCAATTTCACCTTTAATTTATACTGTTTAGTTTCCTTGAAACTTCACATCCGCGGTGGTGCAGCGGTAGCATTGTTGCCTCACAGCAAGAGGTTCTCCCGTTCGATTCTCAGCTGGAGAGCAGGTAGTGCCTTCTCTGTGGAGTCTGCACGTCCTCCCCGCGGTTCGAAAGACATGCGTAAATGGGCGTGCCTTAATTGAAGGTTGAATGTCGAGCTGCCACCTTGGCGTTTGTCAAAATCTACTGCAAATCATTAGTGGACCGGAGTTCCGCTGTGGCAACCCCTAACCGCGAAAAGACGAAAGACAACAACAACAGTTTCCTTGAAACTTCATTCATTCATTTTTCTGATTTACTGTGCTGGTGGGGAGAAAGACTGAACCGAGTTGCCATTTCATCCTGGGAGCAAAGTCATGCCCCTCTTGGCAATGGTAGTTACCAAGTCAAGTCTTGGGTATGAAAAGAGTTTGTCCTGGGATTCAGAAACATGCTTACTGTGATGGTGGTGAGCCATCCTGTGTTTACTACTGGGGTGCAATGTGGCTCTGAGCTCATTACAGATTAACAATGCATAAAATTAGAGCTTTAGCAGCAGCTAGTTCACAATACCACATGTAGCCACAGCAGAGATGGCAGACTGGGAGAGATGGCTACAGTAGCAGCTGCCTAAGCATAAGTGCTGAACTTAGAGCTTGTACTTGCCTCAGCATGTTCACAAAGACACAAAAAGCTTTAAGATAAGAAAAACACCTATTCGCCTTAAAGGGCCTACTGCTCACTTTAAATCTATTTTTTGAACAGATAAAGGAGTTGAAATGGAAGTACAGGATACTAAGAAAAAAGTAGCAAGCATTGGGGACCACATACAGGAAGTAGTCAATGAAAGAATGGGATGAGGAGGACAAGGAAAGATAATATTTTTTGTGGAACAGTTTCCTTTTATTTATTTCAGTGGTAAGTGGAGAAGGATGTAAGGGATGGTGAAGATGCAGGAACATGAAGGGGGTGACAGTTGAGTTTTAGACAGCAGGTAAACAAAGGGAAGACAATGGTGATGGGGTGGAACAGTGTTGGACAAGGACAGAAAAAGGGAGGGAAACACTGGGATGGGAAATAAGGTGTGTAAGGTCCCATGTATCTCTCTCTCCCTGTGTCATACCTTCTGGAAAGTCGCAACCTATCTTGGGTTCTCACTATCAGGTCCTAAATCAGATGGAGCTGCCAGTGATGGTCAGGGAAGTGACTCTTCAAATCATAAAAGGACACTTTCCAGGTGGCTGATGCAAACTTCAATGGACTTGTCAACCACTTCTGCAAGGTGTTGTTGGAAGGTATATCTTTCACTCATGGCAGAGCCACTGGCAGAAATAACAGCTCTTCCATCCAGAGAAGCTCCACTAGGTGCAAGCAAGGAGGGCCTCCCCAGAAAGGCAATGGGGAAGTGAAACTAGTTGGCATAGACTGACTTGGAACTGATAGTGTTTCTCTGAGGTGCCTGGTAGTATGTAGAAGTGGTACTGGTACTACCATGGAAGTTGCTATACAGAAATCCAGAATAAAAGGAAAAAGGTAGAATAATAAACAGATCAAAATAAATAAAAAAGAATGCAGAGTGACAAAGTAGAGAAGAGAAAATGGGAGAGATCACATGAAATGAAGTATAATTAGCATATAAATCCCACAATATGCTAGTACTTCAGATATCAATAGCATTAAAAACTTATATGAGGCAGACATCTGAATAATGCTAACACAGTGATACATGCAGACGTGCCATTTAACAGTACTGAGCAGATGAAATAATGAAATGAACTGCCAATGGATTTATGGTATACTCCTTGTCTTAAACTTATAAAATATTAGAGTCATGTAAGCATGTTGGTATACGTCTCACTGCCTTTTACCAAATATCATGTAATTCATTAACCCAGAATACCACGTGAGGGCACATCTATGGTTACAGCTGAGATGTCCCTGAGGTGATAGCTATCATGGTACAAACCCAAGAGTCCAATATAGTAGCGTGATTATGTTAACATTTGCACTTACCTGGTACCTGAATGTTGCCACTTACCTTATCAACTTTGTTTTCATGCTGGAGATTAATGTGGTTTACATAGAAATTTTCAGGAAAAAAAAATTGTCTTGCTCTGTACCCTGTCTGTGTTTGTTATCATTCACAGCAAATTGATTTTCTTTATTGGAAATCAGCCTACCGATATTTATTTATTTATTTATTTTACATTTGTTGACCGGGATAGTCTGACTGGATGCATGTCCATTTTCAACGGAGGCCCGGGGAGAAAAGCTCCAAGGGTAAGCAGATACAGTATTACATAATACCAGCATTACATATTACAAACAGACTATTTACAGAGATTACATAAGTAAGCAAGTTAAACAAGTTCCACAGGTTAGAGTTAATCCTGAGCACAAGTCAGGATTAAATTAAATTACACAGTAAACTGGTAAACAGATTTTTACACATTCTAGAGAGAGTTAGCCAGGCTTCATACATTGACATAGCCAGTTAAGTGACAAATGTTGTTTGAGTCTAGTTTTAAATTGACCTAAGGTGGAAAGTAAGGTAATATCAGCTGGAAGAGAGTTCCAGGATCTACTTACAGAGTTTGCAAAGAGAGAGTCACTGGCTGTGTTATTAATTTTGCTAGTCTGAATTAGTAGTTTGTTGGAGGATCGAAGCGGTCTAGGATTGTTATAGGGGGTGATAATATTTTTAAGTGCAGGAGTATTGTCCGGATTATAGAGGATTTTATAGGCCATAATCAGTTGGTTATACTGAATTAGGCTGGGTAGTTCAAGCCACCCAAGCTGATTTAGACTGATGCAATGATGTGTCCTAAAAGGCAGTCCAGTGGCAAACCTGGCAATGTGGTTGTAGCAAACTGAGAGTTTGTTAAGGACAGTCATGTTTAAATTCGAGAGTAGAGGGTATGCATACAGAAGGGTTGAAAGAAGGTGAGAGCGAGCTATGGCAATTTTAGCTGGAGGGGTTAGGAAGGCTTTTATTCTGTAAAGTGACCCTAGTGTTTTATTGATGGTTTTGATAGTTTGGTTAACATGTAGGTCGAATTTTAGATTATTGTCTATGATGACACCTAATAGTTTTGTAGAGGGGTCAGGGGAGATTATTGTGCCATCATTTGAATTTATGGTAAAGGTGAAAGCAGTAGACCTATGTGTTGGTGAAAATAACAGCATTTTAGTTTTTTTTGGATTTAAGATCAGACAACGTTCAGAAAGCCATTTTTTTATTGTATTAAAGGTGGTCTGTGTAGCTGACCATAACTCTACTGGAGATGTGGCTGAGCAAATCAGAGTAGAGTCATCAGCATATTGGATACATCTGACTTTTGAGATGACAGTATAAAGGTCATTAATGAAGATGGAGAACAGCAAGGGCCCTAGTACAGAGCCTTGTGGTACTCCAAGGGTGTTAGGTAGAAGGTTAGAGAGTTTGTTCTGCCAGAGGACAGCCTGCTGTCAACCATTCAGGTAGGATTGAAATCATTGAAGGGCTCTAGTATCTAGACAGAATGTTTGCAGGGTGTGGATTAAAAGTTGGTGATCAACCATATTGAATGCCTTAGAAAGATCCAAGAAGAGGGCTGAGGATATATAATTATTGTTGCAATTATGGTTTATGGTGTTGGTGAAGGCTAGGAGGGCTGA
This sequence comes from Protopterus annectens, assembly GCF_019279795.1. Lineage (NCBI taxonomy): Eukaryota > Metazoa > Chordata > Ceratodontiformes > Protopteridae > Protopterus > Protopterus annectens. Next base: position 383,266,014 of record NC_056736.1, read on the forward strand.
AGTAGTGCTGTGATGAGGACGAAAGCCTTGCTGAGTGTCTGCCATAGGGTAATTCTGGATTAGTTGGTGCATGAGTTGTCTATGAATACATTTTTCCATAATCTTTGCAAGTGGAGAGAGTATAGCTATTGGCCTATAATTGGAGAATTCAGTAGAGCTGCCTCCTTTGTGAAGTGGGATTACATAGGATATTTTCCATATGGCGGGAATTTTAGCTTCTACTATGGTTTGATTGATTAGTATTGAGACTGGGTAAGCAATAATATCAGATGATTTTTGTAGGTACTCGGCAGGGAGTTGATCAGCAGAAAGTGTAGTGGGTTTTAATTTTTTGATCAAGGTATGGATAAGTGAAGTGGTGACTGGTTGGAAGCTGAATACGAGTAGGTTTCTAGGGGTGCTACTTTCAGGACCAGGGGAGCTAGGAGGTAGTTGGCTAGCTAGGGCTTGAATTGTCTCAGTAAAGAAAAGGTTAAACCTGTCAGAAACATCTTCAGGGGTTTTATCAATAGTAGCAGCAGGGATTGGGGTTGAAGTTTGTCCAGGATGTAGTAGATTATTTAAACCTGCCCAAAGCTTCTGAGGGTTATTTTGATTTACTGTCTGTAAATTACAGTAGTATTGTTTTTTGTCTTGTAAAATTGATTTTTTGGTTTCGTTCCTGGATTGCCAGTAATTAATGTGATCTTGGGCGTCTTTAGAAGAACGCCATAAAGCCCATGCTTTGTTTCAATGGGTAATTTTGAGTTTAGACTCTTTAAAAAGCCATGGCGCAGTTTTTGCCTTCGTTCTCTTTGAACGAACAGATGCATGCAAATCAAGGATCTCAAGGAATTTCTTGTTAAAGTATGCTACTGCTTCCTCTAAGGGGAGGCGTTTTAGAATAGACCAATAGTTCTTGTTGGAATTTGGCAGGGTCAAAGTTTTTATTGTTTCTAACCTTTCTGAGTAAGGGTTATTGGAAATTAATGGCTTTGTGCTTAATTACATATGTGAGAAGGTGATCGCTTAGGCCATCAAGGAGGGTACCAGAGGTGTACAGTTGGGGGTGACTATTTATGAGTACCCAGTCAAGTATGCTTTCTTTTTGGTTGGGTTTATCTATCCTGGTAGGGGTGGATATAATTTGTGTAAATGCATGCAGGTTAATATGGGTGGTTGGGGATTCTGAGGAACAGGTGCCCCAGTCTATGTTAAAGTCTCCAAGTAGTAGGGTTTCTTGGGGGTAGTGACATGATAGCCAGTGCAGGATATCTTCAAGTGTAGATATATTGTTTCCTGGGAGTACGTTAGAATAGTAATGTTGTTTACCCCATTCCCCTGCATTAAAGTCTAACAAAAATGTTTTGATTAATCTATGCAATCATGTTAAATTTTTGAAAGCTCCAGGAATTTGAAAGTACTCACAGCTACCATAGGTCAGCCAGTATTCATTTAATGAGGTCCTGGAAATATTGCAAGTGATGACAGCCAGTAGGATTTCTGCAATACAAGCCACCACTTGCATAACACCTCCACCCGTAGACCTCAGGATTATTTGTTCTAGTGTAAATACATATCAAATCCTGTAATAGCAATATTCACTTTCTCATTAGAGAAAATATTTTCAAGGAGACTGTTACAGGATTCAGCAAAGAAGCAAATGAAAAATCTGCTTCTTCATCCAAGTCTACTGACAAGACTGTCAGCTACCAACAGAAGCCATTGGCACACAGGAGGATTCAACAATCAAGCAATTGCTGTTCCTTCACAAAGAAGAAGAAACTCTGAGACTGAAATATGCCTGAGAAGCAGTACTGGTGCAAGGAAACCCCTCTCTGCAGTGTTATCTACAAAGCAACAAAAGGTCTGAGATTCAAATCCTACCTATGAAGCAGTAATGGTGAATGAAAACCAAGATCGAGATAAGCGTACAGAGCCCTTGCCAACCTGCTTCTGTAGCCTGGGTGCATTATATTTTCACTGCAAGTATGTCACTTGCTTACAATGCAAACTGTTAAAACTGTCAATGGTTACCTATTTCTACATACCCTTCTTTTAATTTGCTTTCTTTTGTTTATTTTTGCATCCCTGGTGTTACCCCACATGGTAGTTTAGTAAAACTGAGGAAACATTATACAATTTAGGATAATGTCCATTTGGGAAATGAGTTTTCTTTCTCTATACTGTAGGCTGCATGTCCCTGTCACAAACTGGCAATTCTGGGCATTCCTTGATATGGTGCCCCCCCCCTTTAACTTGAAGCTTTTGAGCCATTAAAAGAAATATTGCACATTTTCCAAATTCCTGAGGTTTAGCCCCTCCCCCCAAAAAAGTGCTAAACATTTTGCTTTTCACAGTAAGTCTAATAGCATTTGACTTCCTGCCGTGCACTATGATCACGCCCTATAAATCTTTGCTCCCTGTCAGAATTATTGTCAGTTATTAAACAGTTAGGCAAATATAAAATGGAAGGTTGGTTGCTAGTACAGGTAATTAAGACTTTGTGCTGTTGGTGGCTGTTTCCTGTTATCAAAGGTGCAGGGTTTAGTTCATTCTTCTTCCATTTGCCTCCTGTGCCACTCTGAGCAAATCACTTAGACGGGGAGCACTTCTACGTCATGTCTGAAGTGGACACTTGTGTCCAGTGTGCTAATCTAGTTAACAAATAGAGAAAAAAGTAAACCATGAATATTTATTTATTTATTTTATTTCATATTTGATTACCGGGTTGGTCTGACTGGGCAAACAAGTGCCCATTTTTAGCACAGATCCGTGGAGAAAAGCTCTACACACATGACAAAAATACAAAAGTCAGAGATGTGTACAATTAATAGTGCATACAATAGAGCAAACAAACATATCATGGCATAGTATGATGAGAAATTACAGAAGTATACAGTGTACAGTAGTAAAGCAAAATATAATGCATTTGAATAAAAAAGCACACAAAGACTATATATTTATACACGTTCATTTAAAAAATACAGTACATTATGGTAGGTTTTTTATGAGTTTTACCTACTAGTGTCGGAGGAAAATTTGTCTGAATGGTGGTAATTAGGCTATCTATGATCAATCAGTACAAGTACATTGCTAGGTCAGATTGAGGTGGGCTTTAAACTGGGTTTTAAAGGTGGGACTGCTGTTGTGTGATGTCTGGTGGAAGAGAATTCCAGGATTTAGCAACTGTGGAGGAGTAGAGGGATTCCCCTGCCCTATGTCTATACTTAGCTACTTCAAGAAGGACTTTGTTAATGGATCTTAGTTGATGTGCAGAAATTTGAAGGTTAAGTAAGCCTGAGAGATCAGGAATCTTGTTTGGGTGGTACAGCAAGTAATGAACCATTGTGAGCTGGTTATAGTTTAGTAAGTTGGGGAGTTCTAGCCAACCTAGTTGTTTTAGTGAGTGACAGGGGAGTAGAAATTAGAGTTCGTTGTGAACCTAGCTATTTTATATAGCACACAGACAATTTGTTTAGGTCTGTCTTGTTAAGGTTTGTTAATACAGGGGATGCATAGAGCAACGTAGAGAGAAGGTGAGTTCTGGATATAGTGATTTTGGTCTCCTTGGTTTGGTAGTTTATGCAGTGGTATAAGGTTCCCAGTTTTTTATGGACTTAGGATATAGTCTGGGCTATATGTTTGTCAAGCTTTAGGTTTTGGTCAAGCATTACCCCAAGAAATTTAGCTTGTGACATAGGGGAGATTTGGGTGTTACTGGCAGAATTGTTAGAGAAAAGAGTAGAAGAATCAATAATTTTGGTAGGGTGAAAAAGCATAAGTTGGGTCTTTTTGAGGTTAAGTATTAGTTGAGAGTTTTTTAACCAGTTTTCAATATCGGGGAAGACCTCTTAGGTTATAATCTGGAGTGTATGGAGTGTGGGGGCTGAGCAGATCAGTGCAGTATCATCTGCGTATTGAACTATTGTAGCTTGCTGCCTGGCTATGTGCAGGGTGTTTGTGAAGATATTGAATAGTAGGGGTCCCAAAATGGATCCCTGTGGTACACCTAATGTTATTGGGAGATGGGAGGAGAGGGAATTTTGCCACTTAACTGCTTGTTGGTGGTTGGATAGGTATTCCTGAAACCAGAGCAAGGAGGGGTTGTTTAGGTTGAGTTCGGCTAGGATAGTAAGTAGTTGCTGTGGGATGCTGTATCAAATGCTTTGAACAGATCGAGGAAGGTGACAGACACTAGATTTCCTAGGTTTCTATGTTGGTTGACAGTGTTGGTGAAGTATATGAGTGCTGTTGTGGTGGTATGGTGTAGGCAAAAGCCGTGTTGAGTGTTGGTGACATTATACTGCTATGGGGCGGTAATTGTTAAGTTTGGTTGAGGAACCACCTTTGTGCAAGGGTATATTATAGGAGGTTTTCCAAAGGGCTGGAATTGTATGCTCGTTGATAGACTGATTAATAAGTATCGAGATGGGATAAGGTATAGCACTAGTGCCAGTTTTGAGGAACTCTGCAGGAAGTTTGTTGATTACCAAGGTGTTAGGTTTCAGTTTATTAAGGTGCTTATATACTATGTTGGTAGGAACTGGTTTGAGAGTGAATGGGGGGTATGAGTTTGGGTTGCTAATTGGTTGTGGGGGTGGGGGAGTGCAGGTATGGATATTGCTAGTTAGGTTAAGGATGGAAGAAGTGAGGTAGTTGTTAAATTGGGTACCTATCTCTATATTATCTCCTCTGACATTGGTGGAGGGGTAGTGGGTTTGCCTGGTTATAATACTTGGTTGACAGCTGCCCAGAAATTTTGGAGGTTAGTGGTATGTTTCATTTGTAACTCTGTGTAGTGATTTTTCTTATCTTGCCTTATCTGTTTTTTTTGCTTTGTTGCGTAGTTCAAGGAAGATCCTCTTGTTGTGATTGATCTTATTGTGATTCCAGGTATCCCAGGCTTTATTCCTAAGTTTTAGAAGGGTTCTTGTGTTTATAGAGAGCCATGGGGCTGGGTTGGTTTTTATTTGAATTGTCCATAGGGGGGCCATCTGATTTAATATGTTTAAAAGGTGGAATTGAATTAGTCCACTGCTTTGTCTAGTCTGAGGGTTGTAAGAGGTGCCCAGTTGGAATACCTTAATGAATTAATTAAATGCTGATGTATGAAATTTTTTTAATTACCGATTTCATGTAGGGTGGTTGTTTTAGTGGTTTTGAGTTGTCTTAATATGAATGTGGGAAGATGGTCACTAAGGCCGGTAGTGTACTATAGTATTGGGCAACAGATGGGTTGTTTGTAAGGATCCAGTGTAGTATGGATTCCTTGTTTGTATTTTTATCAGTGTTTGGATAAGTTGAGTATAGGAATACAGGTTGATGTGATTAGAGGGGAGAGTTGTGTTAATGGATTTCCAGTCAATGTTAAAGTCCCCTAAGAAGAGTGTCTCCTGTGGGAGGTTTGCGGATGTCCAGTTCAGTATAGACTTGAGGGTAGGTATGTTGTCACCTGGGGGTATGTAAATGCTGACTAGGTTTAGTTGCTTCTGTTGATTGATTTGAATTTTGGTGACTAGGGTTTCTGCATTGTTAAATGTTGGGATATCTTTATGCATAAGGTCAACGCCTCCACCTTTTTTTTTGGTAGTTCTTGTATAGCAAGGCGTAGTTTTATCAGCCCTGATTATATTATATCCTGGGGGAAAAATTTCATCGTCCTTAATGTGGGGCTTGAGACAAGTCTCAATAAGGAGTGTAATGCCTGGTTTGTAAGCTGAGAGTATGGCGTGTACTTCATCAATTTTATTTTTGTTCATGACACTTTTAGAAGTAGGTCGCAGGGTTTTTAATAGTTAATTGCATGTTGGATATTTGGACTAGTGAGGGTAGTATCAGTCATGGGGCCTGGGTTGGGGTATATATCACCACAAATTTGGAGCTGTGTTTGTAAGAATAGAAAGAGAGATTGAATTTTGAGTAGAAGTTTAGTTAATCTGTTGGGTTTGGTGGAAGGTATGATGGAATTTATATATTTGAACTTGTATAGCTCAGTGGTAGAGTAGTTCAGTAAGTGAGGTTGGATGCTGGAGAAAGGAGTCTTACTATGTGGTTAGTAGGAGGAACATAGAATTGGGGTGGGGTAGAATATTATGTGAACATTATGGAAGGAGGTAGAGGTGTAAGGTGTAACAAGGGTTACTAGTAGTAATAAATGAGAGGTAAACGTAGTTACCTGAGGGTGTGTATGTGGTGGTTTGGTTGGTGGTAATATTGTGGAAGTATAGGTGTGGTGGAAGGTCTTAGTGGGTGGAGGGGCGAGAGCTTGTTAATGTTTGCAATTGTGCTGTTTCTGGATTTGGTGAGGTGGTGGGTGGGATGTGGAAGGAGTGTGTGATTTGGTGTCTATAAATGTGCAGATGGTGAGGGCGGGTGGGAATTAGGAGCAGAGTAGATGAGCAGAGTGAAGCTCGAGTGTAGCGAGGGCAAACAGAGCAGGCAGGCCCAGATCATAACTGACATACAGTAAATTGAAAATATACGTTTAGTACAGCAGTTTGGATGACTATAAGCTCAAACAAAACATTTGTCAATACATCCCTTCAGGCAACACATATAGTTTAGAAAGGACAAAACCACTGGAAAACTATATTCAGTTCATGTGTTCTATTTGTAGGCATTTACCACACCAGTTTTTTTTTTCAATAATACAGCGTTCAGCTCCTGGGAATAATATGTTACAATGCATTACAATTACTACAGCATTCACTGCCTGAGGTACTATATTGCAATTCGCAAGAAACAACTAACAAAACAGTGAAAGACACCTGCAGTAATTCACAGTTTTATGATGGTCAAACACATTAACATTGGAGACTGCAGGAGACAAAAGCGTGCGCTACCAGACCTTACACTTAAGTATGTAATACAGATTAGCTGAATCAGGTTGGTATTTGTAGATGCAGGTCATTAGAGATTATTATATCTTGAACAAAAATGCTGCATGTAAGATGTACTTTTACAATACCTTTTTTTTGGGTGAGCACACATGCAAGGAGCGCAACAGCATTCGTGCACACTGTATGTAGGACTGTTAGGAGTTTAAAGATGGCGTCACTGGTATTGAGGGATAAATAAAGGGTCAAGGAGGGGGGATGGAAAGAGGTGATTGATTTGTACACAACACAGCTGGCTCAAACTGGCACTTGCAAGCCCAGATAATTAGGCAGATGACAATACCAACATAAACTATCTATGAAGTGGCCAGGTAAGTGAGCAATTCTGAACTAGGTGGGCAGATGATCCCAGAACTAGGAGAGAAAATAGTGTGAGTGAGAGACAGTTGAAAAGCACCACTGCTGTTAAGCACTGAGGACGAACGGCAAAAGCAAATTAAGGGCAGCTGCAGTGAAAACGTTTAACGGTTTTGTTTTTCTTTTTCTTTCTTTCTTTCTTTCTTTCTTTCTTTCTTTCTTTCTTTCTTTCTTTCTTTCTTTCTTTTTTTTTATTGCTGTTTTCTTTAAACTGCAGGGAGTCCTAAGGGTTCTGGGGGGTGTTTACTTTGAAATCTCTGGGTATATCTTACATCAGTAATTATGTCTGACCTAAGTTATAGCCACGATAATCAAGCTGAAGACGTTCTGCTACAAAATTACTTCGGTCTCAGCTTTTAGCAATCTAGCCTGGAAACTAATGGGACACCTGGTGTTATGCTCCCATCTTATGGCCAAAGCCTGATATAACAGCAATGAATGCTTTTATGTCCCCACGAGTGTGCGCACCTGCATGGACTTACAGCTTGCTGTGTAATGACTTAATTTTGAAGCACCATTGGGTGGTCAACTTTGCAGAAAAAACTGCAAATCTTTCCTGATTTATTTCCCATCAGTGGATGATGGTGCTCAAGTTTTAATTGGGGGGGGTGCCTGTCACTATTCAGAGTCCGAGAAGAGTTGAATGAAAAGGGAATATGCAGTAGTGAGTATCAGTCTGGTGTGACTTGACCATAGTTATAATACTAGTCAGATATCAAGGGGCTGGAAACAAGAGTTGCTTAACACATAATTAGCATACAGTAAATTGAAAATATGCAGTTAAGTACAACTGCTTGGAGGAATGCTAGCTCAAACAAAACATTTGTCAGCACATCCCTTCAGGCAACATATGTAGTTTAAAAAGGACAAAACCACTGAAAAACTATATTTGGCTCATGTGCTCTATTTATACGCATTTACCACACTAGTTATTTTCTCAATAATACAGTGTTCAGCTCCTGGGAATAATATTATTTATTTATTTGACATTTGTTTACCGGGGTGGTCTGACTGGATCTACCAAACCCATTTTCAACAGAGGCCCGGGGAGAAAAGCTCCACAAACAAGTATAATCCAATACAATAAAAATTACATTAGAAATACTATACAAAAAATAAGTTGAAAGAACCAACTGCTACACTATGTTTCAACACATCTAGACAATTCTATACAGTTAAAACATTACAGACAATAATAGTCACTCTCACCATACATGATGTAGACAGTGTCCAAAAGAAATGTGTGACATCGACTGTAATAATAGCAGCCAGAAAGTTAGTGATGCAGATAGATAGTAAGAGAGAGTTAAGAAGAATAGAAGCAATAAAGCCTGAGCAGTACCTTAAGGATATGGTATAGAAGCAGAGAAGGAGTTAGAGGAGCCTTGGTATCTTCCAGTCTGGGAAGGATTGAAATGTGACAGAAGGGGAAGACCTGAGCATTAGGCAGGCTTTATGCAGGAGCAGAGCCATGTATTTTTGAGATGATTTTTTAAAGAGGCTTTGAAATGGGTTAGGCCAGGCACAGACCTGGTAGCTAGAGGTAGTGAATTCCAAAATATAGAGACAGAGTATGAATACAGAGAGTGACCAGGTTTTCTTGTGGGCTTTGAGAGAGCTAAGAGATTTTTGTTTTATGATCGTAAGGATCGATTTGGTGTCTAAGGTGTGACTAGACTGGTTAGTGCAGGGCAGGCAGTAGGCTTGAAAATAAGGTTGTGCAAGGTGGGTAGTTGCTGACTAAAGGCAAGTTGATTGGGGAGTTCAAGCCAGTTTAATTCTAGGAGTGGTTTACAGAGGTGCATGTGATATTTAGAGTTTGTGGTAAACTTTGCAACTTTGTTGTAGCACTATTCCAACTTGCTTAGGGTAGAATTTTGTAAGTTAGTTAAGATAAGGGCACAATAAAGAAGGGAGAGAAGTAAAAATATTTTTGCAAGGGTAGTTTTGGTTGCTGCAGTAAAGAAATGTTTGTTTCTATACAAGAGTCCCAGTTTTTGATGAGTTTTCGGCATTCTATTAGAGAAGTACCTCACGCTCAGTTCTACATAGATGTTGGTGTGGCTGTAGTGATTGACAATGAGAATAGTTGTGGAAATGCCCGATGACTGGCAGGCATGCTAATTCACATGGTACTAAGGCTATCCAATGTACAGTTAATCAGTAAGTACATATTACATTTAATCTGTTTTTTTCAGGGGGCAAGCCCCCCCACACCCCCTTGTGGGGGCACTGCACCTCCCACACCACCTGCTTCTTTACATCGCTACCATCTTTTTCAAACACATTCAGCCATTGAAATGTAGCAGTCTGTACTATACTGAGAACCTGTTTAGCGACAGGTTGCAAAAATATATTTACTTCCCTCCCTTCTTTATTGTGCCCCTATCAATAACTCTCTTTCCTCTACACTATTTATTGACCTTTCAAAAGCCTTTGACATGGTTAACCATCACCTACTTTTTGATATACTAAAAGCCCTATCACTTGACCCACAGGCATTACTTTGGTTTAAATCCTATTTAGAAAACAGACAGCAAGCAGTGCTCTGGGATAACAATCTATCTACACCCTCCCTGTTAACTTTGGAGTACCTCAAGGCTCTATTTTAGGCCCTCTTCTTTTTTCAATTTTTATTAATGATCTAAATGCCAAAATTCCACAAGCCACCTGCATACAATATGAAGATGATTCTACTTTAATGTGTTCTGCTAAGTCCATAACTTCACTCCAGACCCTCACCCAAAAGTATTTAATATTGTTGAAAATTGGTTCATGCAACATTGCCTCCTCCTGAACCCCAAAAAATGAAATTATTGCTTTTCGCTCCTACCCAAAAGTCACCACAAATTCACTTCACAGTAACCTCTAACAATGGAACTAGCATATCTCCAGACACTACAACCTGACTCCTAGGAATTACAATAGACCCAACCTCAGCTATGATGATCATATTAATACTACTATAAAATCTGTCAACAAAAAACTAGGCTCCCTTTATAAAATCAAACCCTTCCTTACGCCATTAGCTAGATCTACTATTTCCCAGACCCACCTTATCTCTACCCTGTTCTATGCCTCTGCCATTTATACCAATCTATCTAAAAATAACCTTATCAAACTCGCAACCAGCTATAACAACATTGCCAGATTTGCCACTGGCGCCCCATTTAGAACCCACCACTGCCACAACCTCAAACAACTGGGATGGTTAGAACTGCAGAACCAACTACTTTGTCAACAACTTATTGTTATGCTCAGCTAATAAGCTCCTAGTTTCCACTATTAAATCAAACAACAAGGCTGGGGACTCACTATTCACTAACACAGTGGGAAAAACCTGGAACCAGCTTCCAAATGAACTCTCAACTCTTTCTCCCACACTGCTTTTCAAAAAATATCTTAAAGAATATCTTACAACACACTGGCTATGTCCTTGCTCTAACCCTGACTAATATCTCATTCCCCATCCTGCTCTCCCTATACTTCTCTGCTCTGTCGGTCTGATGCCTACCAGTGTTAACTAGTAAGCTAACCTCTAAATAGTATTTAACGAGATTTCCTTCTTAGAACTCTATAAGAGTTTACTTACTCTAACAGTGCTAGCCCTCCTCTACACTAGATGTAAACATAAGTTTGTACATCTGTAAACCAGGCAAAAAAACCCAAAAAACTAATTTTATATTATACAACAACACAGCGAAAGAAAACCAGTGAAAATGCGTTCTTATATTCACCAAAAGCAATTTAATTCCACAAATGACTTTCTCTTAGCGCCTCGGCCACACTCAGCCTTTACAGAGTAAAATTGTTTCAATAATAAAACCTTTCTTTATATACTATTTAGAACACCATTAATTACATAATTACATACATTAAATTAAAACTAAAACAGGGCTTTATCTTAAAGTAAAATACCCTCTAAATAAAACTCTGTCAATTACATTCTTTATTTAATCCATAAGGTTGTAAAGTATTATATTTAATAATCAAAATAAGATTCCTTGTTTGTCAATAAATGTTTTAACATCTCACCACTTTCATATACTTGTACTATTTGTTCCAAAACTGTTATTTTAAAACTACTAAAATCCCCCAAGTGTGTTGTATTAAAATGTTCAGCTACAGGGCTTATACTTTTATTTTTCTTTATATCTCTCACATGCTCTTTAGCTCTTTCTCCCAGGCTTCTTTTAGTCTCACCTATATAATATTTCTCACATGAGCACCCTATAGCATAATAATATTTCTACTAATGCAAGAATATATGCCCCGAGTAGTACATTTTTTTCTATTAATTGTATCAAAACTTGTAATTTACTGACAAATTGAACATTTGCCACATGGAAAAGTACCTGTTTTCATTAAATTCCTTGTAATTCTATCCTTTGGTTTAAAATATTTACTACAGACTAAAAAATCTTTAAGACTCCTTCCCCTTTGGTATGAAAATTTTAAATCTATTTGGGAAAGTGAAGGAACTTCCTTTTTTAATTATTCCCAATAACCTTTAACTAGTTCATTTAACCTCTCAGAAAATACTGTATATTTGGAAACAAAAAATAAAGAATTGTACTCAGATATTTCTTTTCCTTTATCTCTACTGTTGGTATTTCTCAATCTGCCACTCTTTGTGTATTCCCAAAAATTTTCAAAAAACTTTTGTCTACTGTATCTGAGCTATAACCCCTCTCAGTAAACATATCAGCAATCTTTCTAGCTTCTTCACATGCTCCCAATCTATTATTGCACAGTCTTTTTATTATTAACATTTCTCCATAGGGAAATGAAGCTAATGTATGATAGGGGTGACAACTACTGGCATGTAACATCAAATTAACCTGATCAAACTTTCTATGTATTTTAGTATAAATTTCAGCACCCAACTTCCCCTCAAGTGTAATATCCAAAAAATTTACATTCAAGCCTACTTAAACTTCATCAAATTGAATATCATATTTATTTATATTAAGATATTGTATAAACTCATTTACTTGATTCCTACCCCCCGACAAACAAAAATCAAATCATCTATAAACCTAAAATATCTAATAACAAAACTTCTAAAAAATGTACTTCTGTATATATGTGCTTGCTCCACCAACCCCATAAATAGATTGGCATATGCTGGGGCAAAACCTGCCCCCATTGCTGTACCTTTCTTCTGTCTATACAGACTACCATCAAATTCAAAAATATAATTTTTTAAACAAAAATATAACAATTCTTTAATATAATGTGTCCTAGGACTGTCTCCCAAAAATGTTGTATTGCTTCTAGACCAAAACAGTGCTGTATATTTGTATATAAACTAACCACATCTACTGTTATAAAATACGTCTTCTATCCATCCTATTCCTTTAATTTTATATATAAAATCAAAAGAATCCTTAATATACGAGGAAAGTTGGAAGACCTCTTTCAAAAATTCATGCAAAAAGCAACAAAGATTTTGTGAAAAATAACCTATTGCTGACACCTGGAGGTTTATTCAACCTTTTATGAATTTTGGAGACACAAAAAAGCTTTGCCACTGTATTTTCCTTCATAATAAATTTAGTTGTAATGTCATTAGTCGTAAAATAATGTAATCTAACCCCCTTATTTAACAAGGCTTCAAAATCTTGCTGTGCCTGTATCAAAATGCTTTCATTTACTTTGCTATAAGTTTCTGTATCATTCAAATGGCACATGCACATTTGATAGTAATCTAAGGAATTCATTACCACTAATTTACCTCCCTTATCTGAGGGTTTAAATACTATGTCATCATTCATACGCATTTGTTTTAATTTAGTCCATTCAATTTTAGTTAAAATATATTCCTTTTCCATTTTCTTAAACTCTAGTTCTTTTTCCAATATTAAATTAAATGCATTAGAGAAACGTTGTATATGAACATTTTTACAAGGCGGCATAAACATACTTTTCACTGGTAACTTACTTGTGTCAAGTAAGTGATACGCATTATTCTCACCACCCGAATCACATGAATAAAAACTGTCTTCATTACTAGAGTCTGTTGTTACATTAAGCGTATTATCCTTCTTACTTTCATACTTAAAAAAATAATCTTTCAAGTGCATTTTACGTACTAATTTAAAAATTTCCCCTTTCACCTCATATATCCTCGGTAATACTGTAGGTATAAATTTAATACCCTTTTGTAACACAGATAATTCTGTATCATCAAAAACATAATTAGACAAATTTACAACATATTGTGAAGAATCAATACAGTCTACCTGGTTAGTTCGTCCATTTGCCTCTTTTATATCGGTCATATCCTGGATCTCTGTAATTGTCCTGTCCCTGCCAGCTCCATTTTCTGTTGCCATTGTTCTGGCAATTATTACCTCGGCATGTCCTCCGAAAAAATTCAGCATCTCCAGGCCTAGGGAGATTTGGAAATTCCTGTTCTACCTGTTCTTCTTCGGCTGAAGATGCTCCACTCTCCCCCGAGTAAAAGCTTCTGTTTCTCAGCTGCCCGGATGTATTCTGATCTTTTTGAAAACTGATGCTGTGGCATTTCTGTTTCACATTGGTTGAAAGTAAAAAAGCTTTTTTATGCTCATAATCTTTGATGTCCCTCTGTAACTTATTTTTCTTGTGATTAATTAAATCTTTTTCAAAAGATGACAGTCTATCACTGATGTTAAACAAAAATGATTCTAGAGCAGTATTTGATGTTAATTTAGTAATTTCATCACATATTTTTTGGTTTCTGCCATTAATTAACTTCTTTTATAATTGTCTCTCTCTATTAATATAGTTACCCACTCTGTACTACACCGATGTGCTGCTGCTATCCATCTCTCCTGGAATTTAATTTCTTGCTCCTCTGTCAGCTCAAAAGGAGTAGAATGACTTTTTACTGCACGTAGTCCCCGTGGGGTCATTTGTAATTCCTGATATCTTTGAAGACTATTTATATTATAAAATATGGCAGTTTCCTTGAATATTAATTTTTCTAACTGGGAACATAGTTCCTGTGTTGCTGGCAATGAAGAAATTTCTGTTTTTTTACCCACTGCAGCAAAAGGATTAACGGTCACTCTTTGCTGAGAATCTTCTCATTTCTTTAAAACACTCGACACAGTATTGGACTGTACTTCTGGGGTTGTGTTATTTTGATAACTGGTTACACCACCTTCACTTTCTCCCATATGTTGCATATCCAAACGACCATTAGTTTGTCCATTTCTTTGTATTAATTCCAAACCAGTTTCCCGAAAAATACGGGTAAAGGAACACATGGATTCACTGGTCATGTTTAAATCTTAGAACTGCAATAACACCACTTGAACCATACAACAACACAGCGAAAGAAAACCAGTGAAAATGCATTCTTAAATTCACCAAAAGCAATTTAATTCCACAATTGACTTTCTCTTAGTGCCTCGGCCACACTCAGCCTTTACAGAGTAAAATTATTTCAGTAATAAAACCTTTCTTTATATACTATTTAGAACACCATTAATTACATAATTACATACATTCAATTAAAACTAAAACAGGGCTTTATCTTAAAGTAAAATACCCTCTAAATAAAACTCTGCCAATTACATTCTTTATTTAATCCATAAGGTTGTAAAGTATTATATTTAAAATAAATAAATAAATCATTTTATATTATGTTTGTTTTCTGTATTAGATCTTAGCCTAAGCCTTACTAAAGGACTCTGTATAAGTTTTTTTTTATGTATAACCCTGTATAGGTTTTTTTATGTGTAATCTAAATAATGTACTGCAAATCATGTTACTACTACATATAATGTATGTTATGTCACTGCCTATGCTTAGAGCTTTTCTCCCCGGGTGTCTACTAAAAATGGACATATATCCAGTTAGACTAGCCCGGTCAACAAATGTAAAATAAAATAAAATGTAAAATAAATAAAATAAAATATATAAACACACATAACACATACTGTGCTGAGCAGATTACCTATACTTGATTGCCTGAATGAAATGTGAAATATGTGTAAAAAATGCTAAGAAAACATACAAATAAAAAAAAAAAAAAAAGCAGCTTAAAAATTCATGGTTTCGGCAAAGAAATGAACCTTCAGCAGATTCAACAGAATGGTCGGACTGGAGGCGTGGTTACAGCTGGATTTGCTACTGCACATCCTGCAATGTACTTCTCTAATAGATCGCCGAGTTTTTTTTATATTTTGCTGTATATGGGGGTCAAATGAAAGTTTATTGTCAATGATAACACCTAAATGTTTGGTTTCCTGCACTATTTCTATGACAATGTTGTCAGATGCAAGGATGTTAAAATGATCAGTGACAGAGGAGGTGTTTTTGGGATGAAAGAGTACTAGTTTTGTCTTCTTTGGGTTAAGAAAGAGTTGGGCATTTCTTAGCCAGGATTTGACTGCAGTAAAGGTGTGTTGAGTTTTTGAAAGTAGTTCTGGTAGTGATTGAGCAGTGCAGATTAATGTGGAATCATTAGTGTATTGAATGAGGGTCCCAGGGTGAGAGGCAGTGTGAAGGTTGTTTGTGAAAATGTTGAAGAGTAGGGGTCCTAGGATGGTGCCTTGGGGGAACTCCAGCAGGGTTGTGGAGGAAGGGTGAGAGTACATTGGGCCATTTCACTGCTTGTTTATGATCCTTGAGGTAGCTCTGAAACCATTTTACTGTGTTATGTGAGAAGCCTAAGTTAGACAGTGTGTTCAAAAGTAAGGGGTGAGACACTGTGTCAAAGGCCTTGGAGAGATGAAGGAATACTGAGACTGTATATCATCCTGCATCTCGGGCCTTGTTCGTGGTGTCTGTAAAAGATAATAGGACTGTAGCTGTGCTGTGGCTAAGTCAGAAGCTATGTTGGGTTTTGGTTAAAAGATTGTTTTGCAATAGATATTGCATTACCTGCTGATGGATACCTCTCTCAAGAATTTTGGATATGGGTGACAAGATGGATATAGGACAGAAATTGGATGGATCAAAAGAGTTGCCTCCTTTGTGGATGGGGGTAATGTGAGATTGTTTCCATATGGTAGGTACTTTTGATTAATAAAGTCCAATTTATAAGGATACTGATTGGGTAGGCAACTGAGTTATCAGCCAGTTTGAGGTAGTATGGGGGTAGATTGTCAGCTGAGGTAGAGCAGGGTTTTAGTTTTTGTAGCGCTTTCTTAATGGTGTCTGAGTATGGGCTGAAATGAGAATATGGCTTGTATGACATTTTGTTGAGTAGGGGGGGTTAGTAATGACAGGGTTAGAAGTAGTTGATGGTCTGGGGTTGGTACCTGAATAGGTTTAAGGGTGGGGGAGTCCAGCATTAGTGATGTTAGGTAATAGGCCCGAAACAGATTTTATGAAGTGCTTGTTAAAGTTTTCGGCTATTTGTAATGGAGGAGCATCTGGTGATGGAGTGTGCTCTTCATTTCTTCCAGGGTTAAGTAGAGAAGATATGGAGTGCCAAAATTTACTGGGGTTGATTTTATGCTGGAGATGAAGCTGGGAATAACATGACTTCTTATCTCTGTTGATTAGTTTTGTCACTTTGTTACGTAGTGTTTTGAAATGAACATGATTTTGTTCATTTTTGTTTTGGTTCCAGGTTGACCAGGCTAGGTTGCTTTGCTTCATCAGATATTTACATTCCTTAGAGAGCCATGGTGCTAAGTTCTTTTTGATTCTTTTCATACGACTGGGAGCTAGTCTATTAAGTATGTGAAGAAAGGTGTTGTTAAAGTATAGTACAGCATCATTAAGGGGTGTTTAAGGGGTGTCCAGTCTATTTCCTGTTGGAGATTGTTGAACTTATGTTGACACAAATTAGTTGAGTTCCTAACTGATTTTATAGTGTGTACTCTTAGTTGTTGGGAGTTTGTTCTAAGGGAATACACTGGTAGATGATCGCTCAGGGAGTTAGACAGTGTACCAGAAGAGGGGTAATTGGCAGGGTGGGATACTATAATCCAGTCTAAGGTGGATTGGCAGGTAAGATCTTTGCTGTATCTTGTTGGAGCATTGATAAGCTGAGAACAAACATATAGATTTATACTATTTGTGGGGGAGTCGGAAGCTATGGTTTGTCAATCTATAGTTACGTCTCCTAAGATTATTGTTTCAAGGTTTATTGTTTGGGATGTCCAGGATAAAATATTTTCCAACACTGGTATATTGTTACCTGGTGGTATATATATATATATATATATATATATATATATATATATGTATATATATATATATATATATATATATATATATATATATATATATATATATATATATATATATATATATATATATATATATATATATATATGTATATATATATATATATATATATATATATATATATATATATATATATATATATATATTACTATTATGGCATTGGAAAAGATGGGCATATTACTGGTGAATGTGTGATGTTGAGTGTAGAAGGATAAATAAGTGCTATCCCCCCCCTTTTTTAGATTTTTTTTTTTGTGGCCGACGGTAACATTTCCCAGTGGCGTTCACTGTTTTGCATTTCGATATTACATGGTTGGTTTAGGTCTTCGATCACCTAAGCATTCAATCACGTAATATATACCCCAGTGAAAGACACCTGAAGTAATTCACAGTTTTATGATGGTCAAACATGTTAACATCGGAGCCTGCAGGAGAAAAAAGTGTGCACTACCAGAGCTTACACTAAAATCTGTAATACAGATTAGCTGAGTCAGGTCAGCATTTGTAGATGTGGATCAATAGAGAATATACTATCTTGAACAAAAATATTACATGTAAGATGTACTTTTACAATACCTTTCTTTTGGGTGAGCACACATGCAGGAAGTGCAACAGAGTTCGTGGAGACTGTGTGGAGGGCTGGAAGGAGTTTAAAGATGATATCACTGGCATAGAGGAATAAATAAAGGGTCGAGGAGGGGGGTGATGGAACAGGTGATTGATGTGTACACAGCACAGCTGGCTCAAACTGGCACTTTCAAGCCCAGATCATTAGGCAGATGAAAATGCCAACATAAACTATCTGTGAATTGACAAGGTAAGTGAATAAGCCTGAACTAGGTATGCAGATGATCCCAGAACTAGCAGGGAAAACAATGTGAGTGAGAGACAGTGGAAAATGAGCAGTTCTGTTAAGCAGAATGTACCAAGTCCTATGCTCGAGAGGATGCACGGTCCAAACCAAGTAGAAAGCTCCAAATAGACCAGCAAGGCAGCACAGAGTTCAATATATTTATTAAATACTGATAGATAATACAAACTAGTTTCGGCCAACAGCCTTCTTCAGTGTAAAACAGTATAATCAAGTTCATTTACATCATCCTTTAAATACATATCAGGAGCCAATCAAAAGGTTGAGCTCATGAATACTGTTAAGTTTGAAGATTATTGGTAATACATATTTTGGGGCACTTAAAGTAAATCATATAGATAATAAAAATTGATGTATATACTCGGGTGAGATCCATCCATAACATGAAAAAGTAACCAACAAGTTACTTACATAAAACAAAACAAATTATTAATATATTCTAACAAATTCATATGACAATATGTTCATACTTAGAATTGGTTTTTATTATGCCATACTGGAAGAGCCACTATCACAGGCTATTCAACAGTTCTTGGTTAAAAAAACCATAGATAAAAATATCAAACACTGACGTTCAGAGGACTCTAACATGCTATCTCATAAGGGAGCATATGTTGGACCAAATAAAGTATGTATACATAAAAATGTATATATATAGAGAATGGTAGTGGGCAACGCAAATAATCAGCATAGAACATAAGATAGATCAACAGTAATGAGAATAGCAGCCTGTACATAATGGCTTTAACACTTGTCCACCATAAACATGACACCTATTATGTATCTGTCCAAGACAAGATAAAGGGCCACCCAATAAATGCAAAAGATCAATATTGAATAGTACGATTAATAGTTATTATGTTCTAACTTCTCAATCTGGAATGTATTCATGCTTGGGATCTAAATAATCTTCCCATGTTGAATAGAACACCCACGTGCTTATAACATTTTGTTATTGACAACCCCATGGCTATTAAGTAATTATTATAGATATTGAAAAAATATTTGCATGCTGTATCTTAAGGAGCATAAATTTGACAGCTACGGTGTGTCTATCCCCATATATATATCAATATAAGTCAGTTATTAAATATAACTTGTAATGGACATGGGATACAATGAAAAAGGATCAACAAGTGGTGTCATTTACATATGTATACTAGGGACTTAACAGCCCTTATTACTTTTCCAAGAAATGTGCAAGCCTTTATGTTTAGGCTGCAGATCGTAGTATTGTTGATCCTTTTTCATTGTATCCCATGTCCATTACAAGTTATATTTAATAACTGACTTATATTGATATATATATGGGGATAGACACACCGTAGCTGTCAAATTTATGCTCCTTAAGATACAGCATGCAAAAATTTTTTCAATATCTATAATAATTACTTAATAGCCATGGGGTTGTCAATAACAAAATGTTATAAGCACGTGGGTGTTCTATTCAACATGGGAAGATTATTTAGATCCCAAGCATGAATACATTCCAGATTGAGAAGTTAGAACATAATAACTATTAATCGTACTATTCAATATTGATCTTTTGCATTTATTGGGTGGCCCTTTATCTTGTCTTGGACAGATACATAATAGGTGTCATGTTTATGGTGGATAAGTGTGAAAGCCATTATGTACAGGCTGCTATTCTCATTACTGTTGATCTATCTTATGTTCTATGCTGATTATTTGCGTTGCCCACTACCATTCTCTATATATATACATTTTTATGTATACATACTTTATTTGGTCCAACATATGCTCCCTTATGAGATAGCATGTTAGAGTCCTCTGAACGTCAGTGTTTGATATTTTTATCTATGGTTTTTTTAACCAAGAACTGTTGAATAGCCTGTGATAGTGGCTCTTCCAGTATGGCATAATAAAAACCAATTCTAAGTATGAACATATTGTCATATGAATTTGTTAGAATATATTAATAATTTGTTTTGTTTTATGTAAGTAACTTGTTGGTTACTTTTTCATGTTATGGATGGACCTCACCCGAGTATATATACCAATTCTTATTGTATATCTATATGTTTTACTTTAAGTGCACCAAAACATGTATTACAAATAATCTTCAAACTTAACAGTATTCATGAGCTCAACCTTTTGATTGGCTCCTGATATGTATTTAAAGGATGATGTAAATGAACTTGATTATACTGTTTTACACTGAAGAAGGCTGTTGGCCGAAACTAGTTTGTATTATCTATCAGTATTTAATAAATATATTGAACTCTGTGCTGCCTTGCTGGTCTATTTGGAGCAGTTCTGTTAAGCACCTAGGATGAATGGCAGAACCAAATTACGAGCAGTTGCAGTGAAAACATTTAATGGTTTTGTTTTTCTTTCTTTCATTTTTTTTTATTGTTGCTTTCTTTAAACTGCAGGTAGTTCTAAGGGTTCTGGGGGGTGTTTACTTTAAAACTCTGGGTATATCTTACATCAGTAATTATGTCTGTGCAACAGGGTTCGTGGAGATTGTGTGGAAGGCTGGAAGGAGTTTTAGAGAATAAGAATGTTGTATTATAGCAGAACTACAGAAAGTAAAACATTTCACTATATAAAAAGTGCAGTGCAAAGCACATTCATCCTGTAATTTAACATTCGGATATTCTACTCCAGAAAATCATCTGTCAGTCATATTAGCCTGAGAAAATTCACACCTAATAATTTAATCAGGTTTGGTAAACTGACATAAATAGATACATCTATTTGATGCATTTTATAATACAGGTCATACATTATTTTTCATATAAAACTGTTTCTTTCAGCTATAATGTAGTTTAAATAGTTCAGATGAGAGGAATCTCTCCCAGATATAAGTGTTGCAACTACTTTTACAATAACTGTGACATTGATGAATTAAATATTTAGGGCAATATTTCTGGGATTGTCATTTGTGTGGACAATTCAAATGAGAAGACTTGCTTAATGAGATGAATGTTATTGCTACTTTTACAATACCCCTGGCGTGGATCAACCAGATATCTTGGTTAATATTTCTAACTTTGTCATTTGTGTGGACAGTTCATATAAGAGAGATGGCTGGGTGAGGAAAATGTTATCACTACTTTTACAGTAATGCTTGCCAGAATCAACCAGATATTCTGGGAACTATTTTTTCAAGTTGCATCATGTATGTAGCCATTCACCTGTCCCCAGGTTTTTATTTTACTTTTCTTTCAGTTCTTTAACTTCAGAGTTACAAGGTCCAGTAATATTAAGTGTTTTTTTACTAAATTACTCAAGTCTTTTCCTGACAGGTGATAATGACTCAGTGTTACAGTACACTTGCACCTCTCCTGTCAGGAAAAGCCTCACCAGCTGCCAGTAGTATTTACATTACTAAAGATTATTAGAGAATAGACACCCATACATCACCATCCTGAATGGAAAACAGATGCTCTCCAGTATGGTGTTAATGTAGAGGTAATGTTGACTGAAAAACAATTCTGCCGCTTCACTACAACATATTAAGCTGCCATAAAGTTTGGACATTTGGAAAACAGAACAACTTCCATTTTTTACGATAGCTACACCACTTTGCTGTTTAGTGATCATAAAAGTATAATATAAAGTAATTAAACTAAAAGTTAATAGTGTGTGTGTGTGTGTGTGTGTGTGTGTGTGTGTGTGTGTGTGTGTGTGTGTGTGTGTGTACATATTAAGTACTTTAGAGAATTTTGACTGTAAAATACTTTTTTGAACACAGATTACAAAAAAGTACATCAAGGCCGTAATACTGAGGGAGGAAATTTATATATATATATATATATATATATATATATATATATATATATATATATAGATATATATAGATGTAAAATCCACAAAATGCAAACCAAGGTAAAAAACTCTGTTTATTATCATATATATATATATATATATATATATATATATATATATATATATATATATATATATATATATATATATATATATATATATATATATATATATGGGTCTACTGCATTTAGTTGGAATTACATTTGGTCGAAAATGATTTCAGTCAGCCCACTTCATTGAAATCTCATTTGATGGAAAACTCATTTGGCCGAATTTCATTTACTCAAAAATGGAATATAGCCCCTGCCCCACTGCTGTACAACCCTGGAGTGAGAATATAAAGTTAGGGGGGTGGGGAGCCCCCCACACCTCCCCTTACTTTATATTCTCACTCCAAGGTCACACTGCAGGGACTATATTCCATTTTCGACGAAATGGAATTCGACCAAATGGCTTTCCAGTGAAATGCATTTTTGGTGAAGTGGGCTGCCTGAAATCATTTTCGACCAAATGTAATTCGACTAAATGCAGTAGACCCCATAGATATATATATATATATATATATATATATATATGTGTGTGTGTGTACACACACACATAGATATGTATATATATATATATATATATATATATATATATATATATATATATATATATATATATATAGAATATATATATATATATATATATGTACATATATATGGGTCTACTTCATATGATCGACAAACCATTTGATCGAAATTCATTTGGTCGACAGCTCATTTGGTCGACAACCAGTATTCAAGGCACTTAACAGGGATTTGCCCCCCCAATGTTGTGCGACCCTGGAGTTGTTATATATAGTTAGGGGGGTGTGGGGGGCACAGCCCCCTACAATGGGGTGTGTGGGGGCGAAGCCCCCACCTATTTTTGTTTAAAAGCATGAAAATACAAGAAAAACTACACATTTTAAACACCCCCTAACTATATATATCAACTCCAGGGTCGCATAACATTAGGGAGGGGGGCAAATCCCTGTTAAGTGCCTTGAATACTGGTTGTCGACCAAATGAATGTTGATCAAATGGTCTGTCGATCTTCTGAATTAGACCCATATATATATATATATATATATATATATATATATATATATATATATATATACAGAGAGAGAGAGAGAGATAGTAATTAAAAAAATACAAAACAATTTAACAGATAGACCATTCTCTAAGTGCAGTGATGCTCTCCTGAGTGTGTGTTATTGTGGATGCACTTCCGGGGTGTAGAGGCCCTCTGCCTGTGGCTTTGGGCCTTGGAACACTCCTGGGAATGCATTATGTAGACAATAACAAATACCTCATCAGGCATCATTACTTGCTCATCACATTGATAAATATACATGATAGATATTGATTTGTTTCAGTGTTGATTCAGAAGGTTTTTTTTTTCCTGAATTTTTTCCTTTTCTTTTTTTTTGTCAATGTTTGTATTATAAGATAGTGATGAAGCTGCCAATTGATTAGCCACACCTTGTTTTAACTACATTTGTTATAACTGTAAGGGAACATGGTAAGGATATATCTGCCTTTACAGCACAGATACAAGGTACAGTGTTTGATTCTGCTCTCTGATATATGGCTAGGCTTGTAATAGTCTGTAAACTGATAGCCTAGTATTTACCTATGAACCTAGGTTATATATTTTATAATTTTTGTGAATTACTGCAAGTGAACATCGTACCATATAATAGTTTGTAGTATGATAAACTCATTATATAAAGTTCTGCTTTCCAACTGCCTCTCCGCATGTAAGTAACATTATGTCTCTTTACACTGTTGTTCACAGGTTCATAAGTGTTTACTACACTAAGGACCACAAGGGTCCTTTTAAGCCTAGCCATAGATCCCAAATCTCTGACAAGTTCTGATACTCTTGATAAGTGTAAACACTGGCCTGGGAGATGAACCATTTACAGGTTACTTGTGTCCATTAGAGACGTAGGTGTCAAACCAGGAATGAATTTCTGGTTTCCCATCCAATTGTCCAAGTTGTACTTGAACTGAGTTAGGGAGGAACTCTGCTTCACATGGATGGGGAGCCTATTCCATAGATGGGGTAGTCTCTGGGATACATACCTATTTCTCCAGCAGGTTCTATTTATGTCACAGGCAAGGTTTAAGTCCTTAGAATGGGTAATTCTGATGCTGTTTGTTTTGTGGATATGGAGGAGGTCCATTAGAGTGGGGTCTGACAATGCCCTGTATGCCAGGCATAGATCTCCCCTCAACAGCCTATAGGAGACAGAATACAGGAATAGGTCTTGAGGTGCTCTGCATAAGACATTTTACTTACTCCCTGTATTGTTTAAGTGAGGAACCTCTGTGGACATTCCAATTGCTGGATATGCCTGGCTAGGTACACACCAGAGGGTGCATTGTACTCAATAATAGGTGTGATGAATACCGAATACAGTAGAACAATGACTTCCTTGGACTTAGAGGCCATACATTTGTTTGTAAGTTGCGCCACATAGAATGATTTCCTCACCACTGTAGACACAAGATGGTCAAAGGCTAGATTACTATCTATGTGTGTCCCTAAGTCCCTGACTACTGGGTCAACTCTAAGGGGTGTGTTGCCAATATGATAATTACCAGGGATGCCTGACTCCCCAAAGGATACTATTTGCATTTCTTGGCATTTAATTTTAGTCCATGGCTCTGACACCAGTTGTTTGTTTGTGTCAGCCCTTCCTAGAGAACATTTGTGTCAGTGTGAGATTCAATGACAGCTCCTAATTTGCAATTATCTGCAAATGTAGTCAAGAAGAGACCACTTGATTTCTGAAAAATAAATGCCAAAAAGGAGCGGTCCAAGGACAGATTCCTCAGGGACTCCACTTGTGACTGGCCTCTTTGTAGAGATGGACTCCCCAATTCTTCTTGGCTCCTGTCTGTGAGCTAGTTGGCTATCCATTGGGTGACATATGGGTTTGTACTTAACCTCTTGAGTTTGTCAACAATGCCTGAGTGGGGTATTGTGTCAAATCCCTTGGCCAGGACAAAGTAGGCAGTGTGCACAATTTTGCCCTCATCCATTGCTTTGGTGACCTTCTCAAAGAAGTCCATCAGGCTGAGTATGCATGACCAGATCTTGACAAATCCAAACTGGGTTGAATCCAGTGGTCTAGATTTAATAAAGAGTATATAGGAAACAACAATAGAAAATGGAAGGGAGTTTCCAAATCAAATAACAATGCTAAATCTGGTTGTGAAATGTATTTTGTAACCACATATAGTGGATTCAGCAATAGGTTTTATGAGATAGTACAAACACAGTGGCAACCATTATCAAGTTTAAAGGTTGGAAGTTCATGGATGCCTAATAAACGTGTTGCTTCATATAGAGTGGGCAGGAATATCAAGAGCTTTTTTGGTGAAATCTAGGTTCTGCAGACCCAAGGAGGTCTTATATGAGTCACTAAGAATAAAAGGGACAGTAGGATGTGGCAAATGCAAGGCATGCAAATTTATTGTGCCTTATTTTGGACTCTTAAATGGTCGAAGATTTGAAGTTTGTGGGAATTATAGGTGTGACACTGAGTTTTATGTGGGTGAGTCCAAAAGGGCTTTTAAAATAAGGCTATTAGAACATGTTCATGATATATTAAATAAAAAGGAACAGAGTTCAGTGGAACAACATTTTTGGAAACACATGTTAGTTCTGTTCATGGTTTACAAGCAACAATTTTAGAAAAAAGTAGTGTTTTTTTGGGGGGGGTATCACAAGAATAAACTTCTTTATAAAGAAGCAGTGTAGTTATTAAAGTTTGATACTTTGTTTCTAAAGGGTATGCATGTTGATTTTAATTGGCATGTATTACTTTAAATGCTTTTTAAGTGTTTCATGGTATTAACTGATGACTTTATTGTTTAATTGCCTATTTAGTAATGTATATAAAACAAGTGTGTGATGTGAAGTAACTGTGTACTCCAAGAAGGCAGTGTCTGCCGAGACGTCAGAGAGGAATACATTTTATTCATTGGGTTCCTGGTCTTTATTCTTCATTGTATTTTCTGGGTTGAGTCCAATGTCTGGAGGTTTACTATATCTCTATTGATCATCTCCATGATAATTCTTTCCATGGCTTTATATATAAGACTAGTGAGACTTATGGGTATGTAGTTTCCAGGATGATTCTTTCCATGGCTTTATATATAAGACTAGTGATACTTATGGGTATGTAGTTTCCAGGATCTGTAGATGGCCCAACTCTGTGCAGAGGGATGAACATTGCCTTTCTCCATTCATGAGGGCTGAAGCCTGTTTGGAGGCTACAGTTAAATAGTAATTCCAGGTGCCCTGATAGGTCATGTTTCATGCTATTTAGAAAGCATCCTGGGATGCTGTCTGGGGCCACTGATGCAGTGTTCCTGGTCTTAGAGAGATTGTTCCCTAGTAATAGTAGGGGAGTTATATTTGATGATATTTCCTGAGGGAAGATTGAGGGGGAGAGAGGGGTAAAGTTGGAGATGAATTTGTCAGCCAGGAGGCTTGCTATATCTTCTGGTTCAGTATAAGTGGTTCCATTTACACTGAGCTCTGCACACAATTGTGTATTGCCTTTGAGGTTGTGGACATATCTAAAGAATGCTTTGTGGTTGTCCAAACTTACCTCATATCTGGCTTTGGTAGACTTTATTTGTCCTCTAAGTTATTTGTTTAGTTTAATGAGAGTGCGTTTGTCCTGCTGAGTGCTGCACCTCCTAATTTTTGCTATTACTTTCTTTTTCCTGTTATACAACCTATTGATTTTGTGATTCCATCAGGGTGGCTTGATCTTTGAGTTAGTTCTGTACTTCTTCCTGGTGGGTACAGCTGACTCTATGCAGCTATTAACATGCTTGTACATGGTTTCTGTGAACAGTTCTGCATAGGCAGCAGTGGTCTCAGGGTTTATGGGGGCTTGAAATTTTGCCACGTTCTCACTTAATAGCAGAAGGTTAGCCTTAGAATAGTTCCTGAATATTCCAGTTTAGCTGGGGGTCCAGGTTTTATTTTTACTTCAAAGGAGACCATTTTGTGGTCTGACCTTACCAGGGAAGGCATTACAGTAGGGAGTGTGCAGCAGTGTCTCATATTAGTGAGGACCAGATCCAGTATGGCTGCACCCCTGGTTGATGTATTGACTATCTGGTCCAGGGAGTTTGCGTTTACAAAATCCAGGAATCTCTGTGCATGTATGTTTGGTGTCATATAGCATTCCCAGTTAATAGTGGAGTAATTAAATTCAGCCATGAATATGGTATTGGGTTGGATAGTTAGTGTTTCTAATAAGTTTAAATACATGGTATGGGTTTCCTGGGTCATAGAGGGGGACCTATAACTTACAAGGAAGTGGTATTGATTTTTACCTATGGTGATTTGAACATGGAGCAGCTCAAGTGCTTTGTACTGTTTGATCTGCCGTGAAGTATATTTATTTTTGATGGCTTTAAACCCATGTCTCAGTGACCGCACCAACATCAGTGTTTTTCAGCTTTATGTTCAAATTTAAGGCAACCCATTTTGACACTACTCAATGAAGATGTTAGCTGTTCAGGGGAAATCAAGCAAGATCTACTTGCTGGAAGAGAAAACAAACTCTGATGGTAATACCAGTGACTCATACATGGATGTGGACCTCCTACCATGATGTAATGTGAACCAAACTACAGCACAGATGATGAGATTCCACTTGTACATCTCCATGAGAAAGTCATCACCACTGACAAGGATGATGCCTTTGTCCCAATGGTTCCCGAAAGACCACTACAACATGTCATAGCAGACCAGACAAGTGATGGTGAAATTGACTATGATAATATGGATGAGGTACCACTTGCACTCTTAAGGAATGCTGGTGTATAACAGCATCAGTCATTAAGCTTAATCTGATTTTGACACAGAGGATGAATTGCCTCTATCTGTATTCAAAATAGGTACAGTATCACTGACAGACTTATGAAGTACTCCATAGTCTGCATGAGTTCAAGTGTTTACAAGTGTTGACAAGAGTTAGAGTATGGACTCTTATTGTGCAGCACAATCCTTAGTAAGTGGATTGGGATGGAGAAAACCCACTAGATGAGTCTAAGTAACTTTTCATCAATCAAGATAAGATAAATCAAGATATGATAATGCCTCAGCAGGGAATTTCTGTCATTTCTTGCTGACAAGTGCATGCAATACAGTTGGTACTGCCAATGGTCATAGGCATGTCAAGCACACCAACCATGTAAGTACATCATGTGGGAAAAATGCCTCAAAGCAGTACACATTGATGACTTTGTGTGCCCAGAAGGCCCCTTAACCAACCTGGGCCCAGACTACACAGAGATGGACCGAATTAATTTGATGTTCCCAGAGGAACAGTACTACCTTATTACCAATGAAACTAATAGTTATGCTGTGGAGAGGCAGACCACAGCAGGCAAGGTTGATAAACACTGGAGTCCTGCATGTCCTAGAGACATACTCACATTTTTGGGCATTAGAATATACATGTCTCTTGTACATGTCCTAGAATGCAGGCAGTACTGGAAATGACACCATGTATATGGTAGGTTCCCAATAGCTGAGTACATGATTAGAGAGCAGTTTGAAAAAATTCAGCAGTTATTTTCACTGCAATGAAAACCACTTGAGCCTACCTTAGAGAGCCATAGGTCATGACAAGCTACATCATGTACAGCCTGATTGGTAAGAAGCATCACATTTACTTTGATAACTTCTTTAGCTCTGTACAGCTGCTCCAGCAGTTGCTGCTAGATGGCATGTACTGCTGTGGAACCATGCACATCAATAGGTCAGGATGGCCTACAGAAAGACCATTGGTAAAGTACCTCAAGGGTGTTTTTAGAGTGTCCCACTGTTGCTTACTGAATGGAAGGATAGCAACCCAGTATTTCTTCTATCGATTAATAGTAACCCAACCTTGTTAGTCTCCAGCACACGCAGGAGAAAGCATGATGGAGCAATGGCATCAGTGCCATGTCTACCAGCTATAAACATGCACAACAGTTACATGAATAGTGTGGACTGAGCCAGTCAGCTCAGGACATAGCACCCAAATGCAAGGAAAGCCTGCAAATGGTAGCTGTACACAAGCTGTTTCTTATGGGATGTGGTCATAGTGAATTATTTCATTATGTTCTGTGAAAGTAACAGCCACCAGCAAGTAGTCAAGCACTATGTCATTATTCCTGAAACACAGTTGCAGTTTTGAAGTAACCTAGGGCTGCACCTCATTGGCAATTACAAGAAGAAAAAGAAGAAGAGGTGCACTGAGATTACTGGTCTGCAGCCTGTGAATTGATCTGAGCTGGATCACACTTCAATGAAATGGTGACCATCAAGATGTAGAAACTGTACCAGCAATGGTAAATGTGGTGAATGTTCATGGGGATGCCTTAGCTACAAGATCAACCTGTGTGTTGAATGCTTTGAAGAGGTCTGGTGGATTGCTGAAAGTAGAAAATGTACTGCCATGTAAGACAGAAGTAAAATTAGGTACTCATAGCTAAATACCAAGTATTTTAGGATCATACAGGATGGCAGTAGTGTACTTGAAGACTTCAGCTCTATCCCATTTTGCTGCTGTTCTAGATATGCATGGTATAATTACATCAAAACAACATGGGGCACAAGCAAACAGAAAAAGGAAAGGAAAGAAAAGGCTTTTTCTTTTCACATGTACCCTTTGAGTAGCTCTCCTATCATTTTCACTTCAGGAAAAGTTTTTAGGTCAGGCAATATATGTTCAGTTAGTTTCCCTGTGATGCCTTCTTTTCGTGGAAACAGAAAAAGCTGGGAATTTTTTTTCTTTTCATGTGTGCCCTTTGTATATCTCTCCTGTCATTCTCACTCTCACTCCAGTAAAAGTATTTAGGTCAGGGCAAGACATGTTAGATCACTTTCCTCCTGTGTTGCCTTCTTTCCATTCCTGAAGGGACATGTGGAAACAGAAAAAGCAGAGGTAACGTGTTTCTCATTTCATGTGTGTATTTGTGTAACTATCCTGTCATTCTCCCTTCAGGAAACATATTTAAGTCAGGGTAACACACATTAGGTCAGTTACCCCTGTAATTCCTTATTGCCATTCCTCAAAGGACACATGCAAACAGAAAAGGCAGAGGTAAGGCAGGCTGCCAAATCTGAAAGAAGTTGTGATACAGTGCCAATCTCAGCAGTCTGAATGCACATCCAGCATAGATATAGGACACTTTGACCTTTTTTATGATGCCTTTGACTGTCACTGAAGGCTCATGCCTCTCCAGGGCCAATTAGTAGGGTGGTGATTTTTACCCTGAGTTTTCTCTTTACATGTGCCCTTTCTGTTGTCCTCTGTGACTCTCCCTTGAGGAAAAGTATTTAGGCCAAAGTAAGACATATTAGGAGATTTTACCCCTTCTTTTCATTTCTGAAAGGATACATGGAAAAAGAAAAATCAGAGGTAAGGCTTTTTCTTTTCACATGTATGCTTTGTGTCACTCCCCCTAAAAGAAAGGTTATTTCAGTCAAGGCAAAGACCATATGTTACAGACAAACTATTCTGTATTGGAAATATATCTATATTGTAGCCACACATCTTATAACACTGGCAACCCTACTAATTAACAAGACTTCCGCACACACATCACAATGTAACTAAATGTTACAGGCCTATATGCCACAAGCCAAACCACTACAAGAGGTATTTCATTGATATAAATGTTGCATATCTGTAGTACGGCTGCTAAGCAGAAATGTATGTGTTTACCACTCTTTTGTATTGACTTTTAGCAACGTACTCTTGCTAATATACCACTTATTCTAGCCTGATTTAGTTTTGATGTTATTTGTGATCTTCCTGCTGCTCTGTATATAAAATACATTAAGGCATTTTTGATTCCTTGATTCTGATGCACTGAAAGTTGTACTATGTGAGTTAACTGCAATTTGTGTTTTGATGAAAAATTAATAACCATACAGTTTTTGTGTACTTACCTATATGTGCTACTTCTACCTCTCTTATCTACCATTGCCTAGTATCTCTATTTCCATCCCAAACTACCTGACCAGTTAACCACCACCAAGAGTGTACGGTCCAAATCTCTCAACCGGGATTCAAAAGAGACCTATCCATTCAAGACTTAGTAATTGTATGCCATAGCTTTGTTGCACAGCTATTCTACATTTTGCTTTTCTTGTAACTTTACAGGAAGCATGCCGCTATGGAACCTCTGAAAGGGCCACCCCCCACGACGCTTTTGTTTCCTACCTATCTGTTGGTCTCTTCTTTTAAAAGAATCTTACCACACTATATGCCTCCCCACTGCTTAAAACCACCCATCATCCTGTTGTAGTGCAGTGCACTAGCATACTTTAAATAATTGAATCTTTAAATCCTTTTATTGTGTTTTTAACATCCATATTGCCCACAAACATACTCTTCCTCCTACCTTGGCCTACTGCTCATGGTGATTGTTTTTTTTCACCACACTTGTAGGCAGGCACAAACCGCTCTGTTTGCCCTCTGCTTCACTTCAGACTCACTTCGCTCCCCTACCCCCATTCCCACCCACTCCTACTTCCTCTAAATTTATACTTCCTGTAATCCCACCTCCTACATTCTAGACCTATACACCTCCCTACTTTCTTACTGCCCCCTCCCCCTCCCCTACCTCCCCTGTCCAAATACTCAACTCCACCTATTCTGACTATTAAATACCATCCCACATTTCTCTCTTAATCTATATACCACACACCACACCTTTTTTTAACCTTATTCATCCTTACTTCTTTACTACTACTATCTGTCTCCACTTGCTCTAAACTTAATATTTCACCCCCACACTCCTCAACACATACCGCTCACTCACATGCTAACAAAAGTAGCTATTTCTAACTTCTCTCCATCCCTATTAGTAAACACCACCCTATGCTCAGCCAAGCCACCTCACCTCCACTACCAATAAACTGAAATTAATACTACATTACTCACAGTCACCATCTCTAAAAAAGCACCAGCCACACACTGTACTCCATCTCCTCATAACCCAGTGTGGAGTTGTTCACCCAACCCTGGACTACACAATGTACCCAAAACTTCCCACAGCTCTAAAGCCCATGGTATATACTTTGTAACTATCGATGTTCGAAGCCTTTGCAACAAGATCACAGAATTCCAGTCATGGCTCAGCCACCACTCTCCAGACATAATAACAATAACTGAAATTTGGCTTAAAGCACATATAGTAGACTCTGAAATCCTTCCACCAGGCTACAGCATTGATGCAAAGATAGGATCCAGAAAAATGGAGGGGGTGTAGTCCTACTATATAGGAACTCCTTAATAAATATTTATCCAACTCATGTACCCATTTTTGGTGGTCTAGAAATCTTACTAGCATCCCTCTATATAAATCCTAACAAACAACTCTGTATTGTCACCATTTATATTCCCTCGGTCATAATATCTCCTACTTAGAAGACTTCCTAGGATAGATTAACTATACTATCCCCCAAGAAACCATCATTCTATTAGATACTAACATTAACTGGCATAACCTAACCTCCAAAGCTCCTAACACTAGCATTAATCTCCATAGTTTCACTCAACTTGTCACTGAGCCTACACATGCTTTAAATACCTGAGCTGAAGCTATATTAGACTGGATCCTGGTATCCCATCCCCACTACTATACCAATACCAGTACCCTCCCTAACACCGTAAGGTGACCACCTACCTGCATACACCCCCAGAATCCATTTACACATCCCCAAACCTTACACATATGAATCAATCAGGAACCTTGCCCACTTTAACCAAGAAACATTCAAAACTACCCTTCAAGTAACTGGTCCCCATTAAAATCACCCCTAGATGATGCTGTTTAATACTTTAACAACATCTTCTTGAACACACTAAATAGCCTAGTACCTCTTTGTGCCAAACTCTCAAAACCAAATCATGTCCCCTGGTTGGCTAAGCATACCAAACAAACAGTCTTGGCCAGAGAAGAAGCCTGGATATTTTGGAAAAAATGCAGGACCATAGAAAATGAACTAAACTATAAAAACTTAGAAATGCCACAAAAAAAAGTTATCACAACTTATAAGAAAACCTACTTCTCCTCTAAACTCTCTTCCCAAATAACAAACCCTAAAATTCTAGAAATCCATATCCTCCATTCTGAATCCAGGTGACATTCAAAATCTATCACCACCTCCTGACAAAAACCATCACCAGATAGCCCATATATTCAATAACCACTTTATTGACACCATCCAAAAACTAATCAAGGACTCTCCTTCTAACATAAATCCCATCTCTATCATTACCCCCAAAGACCCCCTATCCCCCACAAATAATTCTCTAGTTAAATCACCTTTGTCACTCTAACCTGTGCCTACATCCCTAGTTCAAAAATGACTAACCAAATTTAAACCCTGCTCACTCTCTGCTGATAACTTACCACCAGAATACTTACAACTAGCAGCTAAGGCTATAGCCTACCCAGTCAGTATTCTTATTAACCACTCTATCACTGAATCATATGTCCCCCTACTATGGAAAAAATCCATTATTACCCCAATCCACAAAGGAGGTAATTCCCATGATTTCTCAAACTACCAACTATCTCCATCCTCTCCCCACTATCAAAAATCCTAGAAAAATCCATTCAGACCCAACTACTCAATCACCTCATCAATAATAACCTCTTATCTCCCACACAACATGGCTTCCGCCCAGGCCATAGTACAACCTCAGCTTTACTCTCCTTTACTGATACTGTGAATAAAGCTCTTGTTGTTGGTCTACCCACTTCTTTACTCCTGTTAGACCTCTCAAAAGCTTTTGACACAGTATTTCAACCTAAGCTTTTGCAACAGCTAGACAAACTGGGTTGCTGTCAAAGGGTAACAACCTGGTTTTCCTCCTACCTAAACAACAGACAGTTAAATGGCAAAACCAACAATCTGATTATCTTGCAAACACAGGTTTCCCACAAGGATCCATTTTAGGATCACTACTCTTCAACATTTTCATTAATGATCTAAACAAAGCCTCCCATCAAAGCATACTAATTCAATATACAGATGGTTCAGCTATCATCTCATCCTCCAATAACTTCTCTAACCTCCAAAAAATCACCTAAGATACCTTCTCCTCTATAGAAACTTGGCTGAATGATTCTCAACTAATGCTTAACCACAAAAAAATCTAAGCTGTTATTATTCTCATCAAAACCTCCAAGTACAGAATTCAAAATTTTCTCACACAACAAAACAGAAATAGAACAGGCACAATCTGCAAAACTTCTAGGAATTACTATCAGCAATAAACTCTCTTTTGAACAACACATTCTCAACACAGTAAAGAAAATCCACTTCAAACTGGGCAAATTATACCGACACAAACTTTACCTTAATAAACATACTAGGATCAAATTAGCTAACACCCTTATTCCATCGCTTACATATGGGAGTCCCATTTTCACCGATCTCCATTCATCACTTAGTAATAAACTACAACAATGCTACTATAAGACAGCCAAATTCACATCTAACTTGTCAAACTGCTCACACCACTGCAACTCTCTCTCAAACCTATCCTGGCTAGAATTTCACCACTATCTCCAGTTTACTCAACTAACTACCGCCCATAAATTACTGTTCCAACCTGATAAATGCCCAGCTCTCTAATCCATCATGCATATATATACCCCCACTCAATCCCTCCACTCTTCACAGAAAACCCTTCTGAGTGTAGCTGAACACAACAAACAATGCCTGTATTCATACAGCATAGCCAAACTTTGGAATACCCTCCCCTCTTCCATTACCCAACTAGACTCCCTGAAGTTGCACTGAAAACCTACATTTTACAGAATCCTAGCTGTACATGTGAAATACAGTGCAAGCCCCCTTAATCCCATAACTTATTTCAGCTATAATTCTGCTGTTCTAACACCTCTGATTTTTAATCAACTCCATTGAACTAAAATATTTGTCCACTACTATTTTCTTTTCTCTGTGATATAGTTCACCTGTGATATGGTGCTTGTATAGTAATTTGTATAACATATGTTTTGCAATTATGTTGTACTGTAATATTAGTTTGTCTTAACTGTGGGGCTTTCTCCCCAGACTTGTACTTTTATACTGTATAATATTTGCTTTTGTTGTTTGTATAAATGTGGAGCTTTTCTCCCCGGGCCTCCTCTTAAAATGGGTTTCTTTTTTGTCCAGTGGACGTACCTGGTCAAAAAATGTCAATAACTAAATAAATAAATAAATAATAAGACATATTAGGTCAGTTTTTCCTGTTATTCATTATTCCATTCGTGAAACGACAGAAGGTAGACAGGCAGACAGCTGAAACTGAAGGAAGTTATGCAACAGTGCCAGTCTTGGCATTCTGTGTGGGCATCTCGTAGAGGTATGGGACACTTCAGATTCCCTTCAGTATCACTGAAGCCCCATAATTGTCTTGGGTAAATTAGCGGAGTAGCAGTCCTTACCCTGCTTTTTCTCTTTACATGAACCCTTTCTGTAGTCCCCTTGTAAATTTCTCTTCAGGCAAATTATTTTGACCAGGGCAAGAATGCTTTTCTTCACAATGATTTGTACCTACACTAGTTTGTAGGTATGTACCTCTGCATCATTGCAAATAATGAACCTTCTCATATTCAAGACATATTAGTATTATTATACTGTGGATAGGAGTGAAGATTCCAAATGGCAACAAGGTAATGCATATTGTGTGTGTGTGTGTGTGTGTGTGTGTGTGTGTGTGTGTGTGTGTGTGTGTGTGTGTGTGTGTGTGTGTGTGTGTGTGTGTGTGTGTGTGTGTGTGTGTGTGTGTGTGTGTGTGTGTGTGCATGTGTGTGTCTGTGTGTGTGTGTCTGTGTGTATGTATATATATGGTTCCACTTCTAACCATCAAAATTTCAAAACATCGAAATTCTGATCATCGAGACCAGAACATCGGATTCTGAAACATCGAAGGCTACAAGTGTAACCAAAAAAAAAAAAAAGAAAAATAAATTTTAACAATTGTATGCAGCGCCCCCCCCCCACAGCCACCCTACTTTAATATTCCAGCTCTGAGAACAGAATACAGTGGAGTAAAGGGAAATTTCCCATTTAGCGCTATATGCAGAAGCACTAAATGGGAGATTTTCCGTACCCTATCTGTAGTGCCATCACACAGATGGCACATAGACACACACAGTATACAGGGCACCTTGGTGCCCTGCAAAAACACAAACATTCTCCCACCTACACTTACCTTTTTCTTCCCCTTCAAACCTTTGATGTTTTAAAACTCAATGTTCTGGTCTCGATGATCTGAACTTCGATGTTTTAAACGTTCGATGGTTTGAAGGGGAACCATATATATATATATATATATATATATATATATATATATATATATATATATATATGAGTCTACTTCTGTTTATCAAAAAAAATTTTTATTCGAAAAACAAAAAGCTGAACCAACTTAAATGAAAGTGCACTTTCGTGAACACTGACCGAATTGGGAAAAAATACACTAAAAACACATTTTTTGCAGGGGGAACACTCCAGCTACTTATATATACTAACTCTGAGATTTCACTACAGTGGGGAAAAGGATATATTTCCTTATCCCTACTGTACCATGCTTCTGTGAATCAATGTTTGCGAAAGTGCACTTTTATTTAACTGCACTTTCACTAAAGTGGGTTCGGCTTTCTGTTTTTCAAAAAAAGTGTTTTTTCGATAAATAGAAGTAGACCCATACATATATATATATATATATATATATATATATATATATATATATATATATATAAATGAACTTCATAACAATAACAGCATTCAAAGAATAGTAAATTTTTTATTTTATTTTACATTTGTTGACCGGGATAGTCCGACTGGATGCATGTCCATTTTCAGCGGAGGCCCGGGGAGAAAAGCTCCAAGGGTAAGCAGATACAGCATTACATAATACCAGCATTACATATTACAAACAGATTATTTACAGAGATTACATAAGTAAGCAAGTTAAACAAGTTCCACAGGTTAAAGTTAGTCCTGAGCACAAGTCAGGATTAAATGAAATTACACAGTAAACTGGTTAACAGATTTTTATACATTCGAGTTAGCCAGGCTTGATACATTGACATAGCCAGTTAAGTGACAAATGTTGTTTGAGTCTAGTTTTAAATTGACCTAAGGTGGAAAGTAAGGTAATATCAGCTGGAAGTGAGTTCCAGGATCTACTTACAGAGTTTGCAAAGAGAGAATCACCGGCTGTGTTATTAATTTTGCTAGTCTGAATTAGTAGTTTGTTAGAGGATCGAAGCGGTCTAGGATTGTTATAGGGGGTGATAATATTTTTAAGTGCAGGAGTATTGTCCGTATTATAGAGGATTTTATAGGCCATAATCAGTTGGTTATACTGGATTAGGCTAGGTAGTTCAAGCCAACCAAGCTGTTTTAGATTGATGCAATGATGTGTCCTAAAAGGCAGCCCAGTGGCAAACCTGGCAATGTGGTTGTAGCAAATTGAGAGTTTGTTAAGGACAGTCTTGTTCAAATTCAAGAGTAGAGGGGATGCATACAGAAGGGTTGAAAGAAGGTGAGAGCGAGCTATGGCAATTTTAGCTGGAGGGGTTAGGAAGGCTTTTATTCTGTAAAGTGACCCTAGTTTTTTATTGATGGTTTTGATAGTTTGGTTAACATGTAGGTCAAATTTGAGATTATTGTCTATGATGACACCTAATAGTTTTGTAGATGGGTCAGGGGAGATTATTGTGCCATCATTTGATTTTATGGTAAAGGTGAAAGCGGTAGACCTACGTGTTGGTGAAAATAACAGCATTTTAGTTTTTTGGGATTTAGGATCAGACGATGTTCAGAAAGCCAGTTTTCTATTGTATTAAAGGTGGTCTGGGTAGCTGACCATAACTCTACTGGAGATCTGGCTGAGCAAATCAGAGTAGAGTCATCAGCATATTGGATACAGCTGACTTTTGGAATGACAGTATAAAGGTCGTTAATGAAGATGGAGAACAGCAAGGGCCCTAGTATAGAGCCTTGTGGTACTCCGAGGGTGTTAGGTAGAAGGTTAGAGAGTTTGTTCTGCCAGAGGACAGCCTGCTGTCGACCATTCAGGTAGGACTGAAACCATTGGAGGGCTCCAGTATCTAGACAGAATGTTTGCAGGGTGTGGATTAAAAGTTGGTGATCAACCATATCGAATGCCTTGGAAAGATCCAAAAAGAGGGCTGAGGATATATAATTATTGCTGCGATTATGGTTTATGGTGTTAGTAAAGGCTAGGAGGGCTGAAGTAGTGCTGTGATGAGGACGGAAGCCATGCTGAGTGTCTGCCATAAGGCGATTTTGGATTAGGTGGTGCATGAATTGTCTATGTATACATTTTTCCATAATCTTTGCAAGTGGAGAGAGTATAGCTATTGGCCTATAACTGGAGAATTCAGTAGAGCTGCCTCCTTTGTGAAGTGGGATTACATAGGATATTTTCCAGATGGTGGGAATTTTAGCTTCTACTATGGTTTGATTGATTAGTATTGAGACGGGGTAAGCAATAGCATCAGCTGATTTTTGTAGGTACTCGGCAGGGAGTTGATCAGCAGAAAGTGTAGTGGGTTTTAATTTTTTGATCAAGGTACGGATAAGTGAAGTGGTGACTGGTTGGAAGCTGAACGCAAGTAGGTTTCTAGGGGTGCTCCTTTCAGGACCAGGGGAGCTAGGAGGCAGTTGGCTAGCTAGGGCATGAATTGTCTCAGTAAAGAATTGGTTAAAACTATCAGAAACATCTTCAGGGGTTTTATCAATTGTAGCAGCAGGGATTGGGATTGAAGTTTCTCCAGGATTTAGTAGATTATTTAAACCTGCCCAAAACTTCTGAGGGTTATTTTGATTTACTGTCTGTAAATTACAGTAGTATTGTTTTTTGTCTTGTAAAATTGATTTTTTGGTTTCTTTCCTGGATTGCCTGTATTTAATGTGATCTTGAGGGTCTTTAGAAGAACGCCATAAAGCCCATGCTTTGTTTCTAAGGGTAATTTTGAGTTTAGACTCTATAGAAAGCCATGGTGCAGTTTTTGCCTTGGTTCTCTTTGAACGAACAGATGCATGCAAATCAAGGATCTCAAGGAATTTGTTGTTAAAGTATGCTACTGCTTCCTCTAAGGGGAGGTATTTTAGAACAGACCAATTACATGAGTTTAGTTCTTGTTGGAATTTGGCAGGGTCAAAGTTTTTATTGTTTCTAACCTTTCTGAGTAAGGGTTGTTGGGAATTAATGGTTTTGTGCTTAATTACATATGTGAGAAGGTGATCACTTAGGCCATTAAGGAGGGT
Organism: Protopterus annectens; assembly: GCF_019279795.1. NCBI lineage: Eukaryota > Metazoa > Chordata > Ceratodontiformes > Protopteridae > Protopterus > Protopterus annectens. The sequence goes on from NC_056736.1 coordinate 383,305,494, forward strand.
ACCAGAGGTGTACAGTTGGGGGTGACTGTTTATGAGTACCCAGTCAAGTATACTTTCTCTTTGGTTGGGTTTACCTATCCTGGTAGGGGTGGATATGATTTGTGTAAATGCATGCAGGTTAATATGGGTGGTTGGGGATTCTAAGGAACAGGTGCCCCAGTCTATGTTAAAGTCTCCAAGTAGTAGGGTTTCTTGAGGGTAATGACATGATAACCAGTGCAGGATATCTTCAGATGTAGATATATTGTTACCTGGGGGAATGTACATACAGATGATATTAATGCATTTATTTTTATTAAGTTGCAATTTGGTGGCAAGAATCTCAGAGTTATTAATCTGAGGAGGTTGTATTACATCTATGGTGACATTCAACTCAGATTTATAGAGTACAGCTATCCCACCCCCCTTCCTCGAAGCACGATCCAGCTTGTGTATGTTGTACCCACGTGGTAACACTTCATTGTCTTTAGCGTTAGGTTTTAACCAGGTTTCAGATAAACAGAGAATCTCAGGGGAGTGGACATCCAGAAGTGCATGCAATTCATGTACCTTGTTATTAATGCTTCTAATATTGAGATGACAGACTAGGAGAGAGTTAGTTGGCCTATAAATTGTAGGTTTGTAGCTTAGATTACAAGTAGAGGGGGTATGTATATCTGAAGTGAGTGGGCCAGGGTTGGGGTGAATATCACCACCAAGTATTAGGTTGAGTCTATACTTGGTGATGAACTTCAGGAATTTGTTTATTAGTTTGTGGTAGTGTTTGGATCTAGAGCTAATGTGTCTGGGGTTGAGATGTTGATAGACTGAACAAGATGTTGGATAGGATCTGATACTGTAAGTATGGTTGAAGGTGGAAGGATTTACAGCTGGGGTGATAGTATGGCCTTTTGGGACCTGAAATCCCGTAAGAAACTGGTTTTCATACAAGGTAAGGAGGTATGGTGTGAACAAGAGGGGTAGTAAAGAGGAGTATATCATTATATGTGATTCAGCTAGTGAGTGAAGGAACTGTTTTACCTGGTGATGCAACACCAGAAGATAGAGTGGTGAGGTAAAGGTACTAGAAGGGGGGATGGGAGAATACCAGATGAAAGCTAATAGGTGCTATTAAATGTAGGTAGGAGAATAAGGGTGGGTGGAATTATCCCAGATGAAAGCAGATAGCATCTAGAAAGTGGGGGAGTGGCTATAGTGCTATAAATTTAGAGGTACTGGGGGCGGGAGGGAATTGGGGGCAGGGAGGGGAGCGAAGAGAGCCCGAGCGTAGCGAGGCTAACGAAGGGCTATTGCAGTTTACAAGGTTTCCTAAGGTGTCCTAAAGCTATAAGGTAAGTATTACAGCTCTAATGTAAGAGTCAATTTACTGCAGTTACAGGGGAAGGAGGCAACCACTCAAGTAGAAACAAAGAGCCCTATACCTGACCAATATGGTGACCTGCTTAATTACAAAGCACTGTAAGTGAAAGCTTAACAAATGCTTTTTGTGTAATCTACTCTATTTAAATGTTGAAAACAACTGATTGTAGTCCTGTAGACACCATTTTGTAGGGAATTGTAGAGTTCAGTCTGTTTAAATGTTGAAAACAACTGATTGCAGTCCTGTAGACACCGTTTTGTAGGGAACTGTAGAGTTCAGTCTGTTTAAATGTTGAAAACAACTGATTGCAGTCCTGTAGACACCATTTTGTAGGAAGTTGTAGAGTTCAGTCTGTTTAAATGTTGAAAACAACTGATTGCAGTCCTGTAGACACCGTTTTGTAGGGAACTGTAGAGTTCAGTCTGTTTAAATGTTGAAAACAACTGATTGCAGTCCTGTAGACACCATTTTGTAGGGAACTGTAGAGTTCAGTCTGTTTAAATGTTGAAAACAACTGATTGCAGTCCTGTAGACACCGTTTTGTAGGGAACTGTAGAGTTCAGTCTGTTTAAATGTTGAAAACAACTGATTGCAGTCCTGTAGACACCGTTTTGTAGGGAACTGTAGAGTTCAGTCTGTTTAAATGTTGAAAACAATTGATTGCAGTCCTGTAGACACCGTTTTGTAGGGAACTGTAGAGTTCAGTCTGTTTAAATGTTGAAAACAACTGATTGCAGTCCTGTAGACACCATTTTGTAGGGAACTGTAGAGTTCAGTCTGTTTAAATGTTGAAAACAACTGATTGCAGTCCTGTAGACACCGTTTTGTAGGGAACTGTAGAGTTCAGTCTGTTTAAATGTTGAAAACAACTGATTGCAGTCCTGTAGACACCGTTTTGTAGGAACTGTAGAGTTCAGTCTGTTTAAATGTTGAAAACAACTGATTGCAGTCCTGTAGACACCGTTTTGTAGGGAACTGTAGAGTTCAGTCTGTTTAAATGTTGAAAACAACTGATTGCAGTCCTGTAGACACCGTTTTGTAGGGAACTGTAGAGTTCAGTCTGTTTAAATGTTGAAAATCACACCAACAACTCTTGTAGTACTTTAGTGCTTTCGTCTTATTTATTATCAAGACTTCTTCAGAAAGACATGTTTCATAACTGTGAGCAACCATTTTCACTTTGTTTAAATACATTAGTTCAAGCAGTCCATTTAAATTAACAACAGTTCCTTTCTAATAGTAAAGTATGAACAGGCAAGGTGCTGTGTGCATTTTCATTAACATTACAATCGCAGTTACATAAGGTAAATTGGTCAGACAGTAATAGCCTTCTGGTGCCGTGTGCATACTAATAGGGATCGTGTGCAAAAGGGATCATGTGCAAAAGCAAAAAAAAAAAAAAAAAAAAATGGGGGAACCAGGAAGGATGAGAGTCATGCTATGATAATTCTAATGTTAACACCCAGATTGGTTTGCCCCTAACGGGACAAACCAGAAATTATAAATAGTTTGTTTGCATAACATATGAGTCCATGCCTCCAAAGGTAAGTAAAGAAGGGCACGGACGAAGGTGGAGTAGTCCGGTAGAGAGTCCTATTATGCTTGGGTATCAGTGTGTGTGTAGAGAAATGTGTGGGTATGCCATCTGAGGGTGGAGTGGGAGGAATGAGGTGTCGACTTGAGGGGGGGCTGTTTGGGTGCCACCCAGGACATGGAGTGTGGAGCCGGGGTTTGATGAGTAGGAAAATATGTATAACAGAGAGTCCCAGAAGACTGGGTCAGTGCAGATGGTACTGCCTGTGGGTTGGTTCAGATGGTGCCCCCCCTTGAATGGCTGTGTGAAAAGTGAAACCAGGGAGGTGTTGGTGGGGTCAGCAGGGACTAGCCTGGTGACTGGGAGCATGTGTGTAGGGGGTAGGGGAGGAGGCAAAAGTCAGAGAGAGAGGGAACACATTAAATCTGCTTGCACAATTGTTAAACTTTCAACCCCTATCACATTTCAATCTCTATAAAATTTAAGTGCACATTTAATGTTCAGTGTTTCATTGAGACCTGGATAGACATCAGCTCTCAGTTTTATCTGCCATTTTAATTCCTGGACTTGCAGGAATGTGTCCATGTTCCCTACAAACTCTGTTATTTTTTCCAGCGCTGCGAATGTGAATCCTGTGAAGTTTGGGCAAATAGCACTGTGTTTAGCCAAGGCATTCAAACTGTCCTGTTTGCGTATTGCTGCAGCGTGTTCTTCTGGGACTCTCTATTATATCACTATATATATATTTATATATATATATATATATATATATATATATATATATATATATATATTTATGAGAGAGATAGAGAGAGATGTAGTAAAACAATAAATCTGCCAAATATCACCAATAACCTCTATTCATTTTTTCCTTCTGTAGGTGCTTCTACCTAGTGACAGTGACATGGCTTCAAGAGCAGGGGAGAGTAGGTTTGTGGCTATTCCTACATTCACTTGGCTGCCAGCCATGCCTCCAGAAGTGACAAATGCTGCAGTTTGAGCTTCTTCCCATGTAGCATGAAGGTACACTGGATTTCAAGAAGAAGCATAAATTGGAGTGGTTCTTGCAAATGTTGGATGAGACTCTACCCTGAGACTGATATCCTTGTGTTACAATGTCATCATTCATCCATTCAAACAGCTAAGCTTTCAAATTAAGGCGAAGATACCTTGTTGTCGTTTTGGGCAGTCTGGCATCATATCTCACCAGCACTGCAGGAATGCAAACACCCAGTGGACAGTGCACAAGGCCAGAGAGTTACAGAATGGGTTCATGCATGGCTTAATGCAAAGGTTCAGCAGGTCAACAGTTAGCCATAATAGCATTTCTGCAGAAGATGTTCACAGTTTTAGAAGAGATGGCGTTCACCTATATGAAGATGATATTGACCTGTTCTTGACTGATCTCCATAATGGGGTGACGGCAGCAATCCAGGCTCTACTGGCAAAATGCACCTAATACCCATGGATGGAAAACAACCATGATCACAAAGAACCACTGCAGTAAGGGCAACTCTATTAGATTATATAAAATAACATACCACAAACAGATAATACAATGTTGGTTATGAACACTATGATATATTTTAATATTTTGTGAATAACTCTTCTGGGAAACATGTCAACATGTCGAGTAAGACCTCATTTTCAAGATGGTTTCAGTACTGACAACATAGTGAGACAACTGTAACTGATTGCTGCACACATGTACAGATATCACATTTTGTTTATGATTTAGCTTCTGAAAATTAGGATATTGTTTCATATTTCAGTGAATAACTCTGTGAGGGAACATGTCAACCTGCTGAGTAAAGCCACATTTTGAAGGTGAAGGGAACAGAGGGAATGAGAAAGTGATGGGTAGGTATGGTGTTAAGCAAAGGAATGCAGAAGGTCAGATGCTAGTGGATTTTGCGAAAAGGATGGACATGGCTGTGATGAATACATATTTTAACAAGAGGGAGGAGCATAGGGTGACATACAAGAGTGGAGGAAGATGGACACATGTACAGCTAAAACAGTTTGTTATGATGCAGATTATGAAACTTATGACTTTTTTCATATTTCAGAGTAGAACTCTGCTAGGGAACGTGTTGATATAAACCCAGACACTGGGGATGCACAACCCAGTGCATTTCTTTGTGCCGGTCCCAAGCCCGCATAAATGGTGAGGGTTGCGTCAGTAAAGGCATCCAGTGTAAACTTTTGCCAAATCATACATGCAGACAACAGTATAGACATACATACCGGATTGGTTGAGGCCCGGGTTAACAATGACCACCACCAGTACTGTTGGCCGACAGGGTGCTGGTGGAAATTGGGCTACTGTTGGCCAAAGGTGAAGAGGAGGAAGGCATGCCTGAAGGCAGGTAAAGGCTAGGACTGTGATAGTGAGGGTTGGAACTTTGAATGTTGGCAGTATGACTGGTATAGGGAGAGAGCTAGCTGATATGATGGACTGAAGGAAGGTTGGTATATTGTGTGTGCAAGAGGCCAGATGGAAGGGGAGCAAAGCTAGGTGTATCGGAGGTGGGTTCAAATTGTTTTATCATGATGTTGATGGGAGGAGAAATGGCGTAGGCATTATCCTGAAGGAACAGTATGCTAAGAGTGTTTTGGAGGTGAAAAGAGTGTCAGATAGAGTGATGTTTATGAAGCTGGAAATTGATGGTGTAATGATGAATGTTGTTAGTGCATATGCTCCACAAATTGGGTATGCAATGGATGAGAAAGAAAAATTTTGGAGTGAGTTGGATGAAGTGGTGATGACTGTACCCAAGGGTAAGAGACTCGTGATTGGAGCAGATTTCAATGGACATGCTGATGAAGGGAACAGAGGGGATGAGAAAGTGATGGGTAGGTATGGTGTTAAGCAAAGGAATGCAGAAGGTCAGATGCTAGTGGATTTTGTGAAAAGGATGGACATGGCTGTGATGAATACATATTTTAACAAGAGGGAGGAGCATAGGGTGACATACAAGAGTGGAGGAAGATGCACACAGGTGGATTATATCTTATGTAGAAGGGCCAGTCTGAAGGAGATTGGAGAATGTAAAGTGGTGGCAGGGGAAAGTGTAGTTAGGCAGCATAGGATGGTGGTTTGTAGGATGACATAGGTGATCAAGAAGAGGAGGATGAGTGTGAGGGTAGCACCAAGGATCAAGTGGTGTAAATTGAAAAAGGGTAATTGTGAGGTGATGTTCAGAGAAGAGTTATGACAGACACTGGGTGGCAGTGAAGAGTTACCGAATAGCTGGGTAACTACAGCAGAGCTAGTAAGAGAGATGGCTAGAAAGGTGCTTGGTGTGACATCTGGAAAGAGGAAGGAGGACAAGGAGACCTGGTGGTGGAATGAAGAAGTACAGGAGAGTATACAGAGAAAGAGGTTGGCGAAGAAGAACTGGGATTGTCAGAGAGATGAAGAAAGTAGACAAGAGTATAAGGAGATGAGATGCATGGCAAACAGAGAGGTGGCTAAGGATAAGGCGTATGAAGAGTTGTATAAAAGGTTGGACACTAAGGAGGGAGAAAAGGACCTGTACCGATTGGCTATACAGAGGGACTGAGCTAGTAAAGATATGCAGCAGGTAAGGGTGATAAAGGATAATGAGGGAAATGTACTCCTAAGCGAGGAGAGCATGTTGAGCAGATGGAAAGAGTACTTTGAGGGGCTGATGAATGAAGAGAATGAAAGAGAGAGAAGGTTGGATGATGTGTGGATAGTGAATCATGAAGTGCAGTGGATTAGCAAGGAGGAAGTAAGGATAGCTATGAAGAGGATGAAAAACGGAAAGGCTGTTGGTCCAGATGACATACCTGTGGAAGCATGGAGGTGTTTAGGTAAAATGGCAGTGGAGTTTTTAACTAGATTGTTTAATTAAATCTTGGAACATGAGAGGATGCCTGAGGAATGGAGAAAAAGTGTTTTGGTACCGATTTTTTTTTTTAAGAATAAGGGTGATGTGCAGAGCTGTAGTAACTACAGAGGGATTAAACTGATCAGTCACAGCATGAAGTTATGGGAAAGAGTAGTGGAAGCTAGGTTAAGAAGGGAGATGATTATTAGTGATCAGCAGTATGGTTTCATGCCAGGAAAGATCTCTACAGATGCGATATTTGCTCTGAGAGTGTTAATGGAGAAGTACAAAGAAGGTCAAAAGGAGTTGCATTGTGTCTTTGTGGATTTAGAGAAAGCATATGACAGGGTGCCTAGAGAGGAGTTGTGGTATTGTATGAGGAAGTTGGGAGTGTCAGAGAAGTATGCAAGAGTGGTACAGGATATGTACGAGGGTAGTGTGACAGCGGTGAAGTCTGCGGTGGGAGTGACGGATGTGTTTAAGGTGGAGGTGGGATTACATCAAGGATCAGCTCTGAGCCCTTTCTTATTTGCAATGGTGATGGACAGGTTGACAGACGAGATCAGACAGGAGTCCCCATGGACTATGATGTTTGCAGATGACATTGTGATCTGTAGTAAGAGTAGGGAACTGGTGGAGGAGACCCTGGAGAGGTGGAGATATGCTCTAGAGAGAAGAGGAATGAAGGTCAGCAGGACTAAGACAGAATATATGTGTGTGAATGAGAGGGAGGATAGAGGAATGGTGAGGATGCAGGGAGTAGAGGTGGCAAAGGTGGATGCATTTAAATACTTGGGATCAACAGTTCAGAGTAATTGTGAGTGTGGAAGAGAGGTGAAGAAGAGAGTACAGGCAGGATGGAGTGGGTGGAGAAGTGTCAGGAGTGATTTGTGACCAACGAGTACCAGTAAGAGTGAAAGGGAAGGTCTACAAGAGGTTAGTGAGACCAGCTATGTTATATGGGTTGGAGGCAGTGGCATTGTCAAAAAGGCAGGAGTCAGAGCTTGACGTGGCAGAGTTGAAGATGTTAAGATTTGCACTGGGTGTGACAAGGATGGACAGGATTAGGAATAAGTATATTAGAGGGTCAGCCCAGGTTGTAAGGTTTGGAGGCAAAGCCAGAGATACAAGATGACATTGGTTTGGACATGTGCTGAGGAGGGATGCAGAGTATATTGGGAAAAAGATGCTAAGGATGAAGCTGCCAGGTAACAGGAAAAGAGGAAGGCCTAAGATAAGTTTATGGATGCGGTGAGAGAGGACATGCAGGTGGTTGGTGTGACACAGCAAGATGCAGAGGACAGGAAGAAATGGAAACAGTTGATCTGCTGTGGCGTCCCCTAAAGGGAGCAGCCGAAAGAAGAAGAAGAAGAAGGGAACGTGTTGACGTGCTGAGTAAGACATGATTTTGAAGATGGGATTCATACTTACAACATAGTGAAAGAATTGTGGCTGTATGCTACATACTTTACAGATATGACATTTTGTTTATTACGTAGGATATGAAAATTATGATATTTTTCATATTTCAGTGAATTTAGGTGATAAGTAAGGTATCATTTTGATGCCACTATCAAAACAGACAGCTTCATGTAATGACTTGAAATGTGAGTAGCACCCATGGACAGATGCCACACTTTGTTTACTTTTTGGATTATGAAAATTAATATCTTTGTCATACTTTCAACAATGTCTGTGCAAGGAAGTAAGGTGAGGTCATAGGTGAAGACTAATATTGACAGTAGAACACATAAAGACAAATTTCTGCAAAAAAATCCTGCTCATCTATCACAAGGGCAGAAATCAAATAGCATGTCACATTATATAAATTAATGTATCTCTCATTATTATGCTCTTATCTTTGAAACAGGACATGGGGACAATACACAGGATAGATCATTTTGAAGCTGACATCAATCCACACAACCTGTATGCTGATATATAACCTCTGTCTGTAACAGGTGAAAAGACATGCTTTGTTTAATTGTCGGATTATGAGAAATATGATATCATATTTCTGTGAATATCTCTGTAAAAGAGCATCACACATTACTAGTTAAGATATAATTTTAAAGCTGACGGTCATACAAGCAAATTAATTACAAATTATATGGGTCTGTATGGTATGTTCACTGAGATATTGTGATCTGTTTTACCAAATATGCAAAAAATATGCATAACATCTGCATTCGTTAGCAAATATTAAATAATGACTTAGATACACACTAGCAACATTTATACCATTGCAAAGACTGGTGTCTGCTGAACAATATTCACTGCTACACTTTTAGTCTAGCTATTCTGGTTAAAGAGTTATGAATATTTTGTTTTCTGCATGGTATTGGAAATGGTTTATCTGAGAATGAATTCAGGCTGCACTGCTGATGTCCTTACATTCACCGCTGCAGTATTCCTTACAAATGGGATTCCATGCCATGAAGCCCTCCATCTGGCCACTTTACAAAAGATTGCCATTGCTTTAAGGTAGGCTGAACGTCACCTGCTTACTCTTGCATAAAGTAGGGCATAAAGGTGATGTTCATGCATACCATCCTCAGAACTTTAATCCCGCTGGTTTGTTGCATACATCCATTTTTTTTAAACCGTTTTTCTGTTCATTTGCTTTTTTATGCTTACTCTTGTTTGCTGGAGTCCTCACAGTTAAAGATAAGTACCCAGTTGGGATTTTGGTTACTTTTTCTGTTTGTTTAGTGCTGTTTGGAGTTTATGTCATCCAGGAAGGGTAAATGCCATTGTGGAAGACTAATTGCCCATAAAGACCATCACAATAAGTGTCTTTTTTGCCTTGGTGCTGCTCATGACCACACGTCTTGTTCAATTTGTCAGGCATTTGTCCCCCAAACTCTTCATAGTAGGCCTACTGCCCTTTCCTTGTACCTTGAGAACCAGCAACTTAAGCTTCTTGCTGCAGGTACTATGGATGGAACTTCCTGCTTCGCGGGTCAGCCATCTGGGAAGAAGAAGGTGCATAATGTAAGGCCGGAATCTTCTGCGGTCCAGCCTCTGCTGGGTGTTTCTCCTGAGGTTATTATGCACCTGGAGGCTCACCTGGTTGTTTTGTCAGATTCTTCTACAGTGTCTGGGTTAGAAGCCAGTGAGGATCTGGCAGGCTTTGCAGGTGTCCGTTTTGGGCATTCAGAGGGAACCACGGTTGACTGTTTCTGAGGGGGTCTAATGGGGTTCTGCAGTTTCTCTTTTGGGAAAAGGTTCCTACTGCAGTTGGGAAATGCTGTTCTGAGTCTGGGCCTTCTCAGATTTCCAGGACACCTGTCCCTTTGAAGATGAAACAGAAAACTAACCATGTCTCTTCTGCTCCTAGGGATCCACAAAGTGAGCGGCAGGCCTTTACTCAGGGGTTATTTAATGCTTTACTGTCATTGTGGTCTCCTCAAGGGGTTTCAGTTCCTGCTCCTCCTTGGTTTGGCTCTTCCCCTAAAAGGCTCAGAGAATACCATTTTGGATTCTGATGATGACTCTCTTGCTTAGTCTGCCCAGATTCCTTCTTCTTTAGACTATGGGTCTGAGGAGGAGGAGTCTCATACTCTTGATAATCCCTCTGAGGAAATTTCCTTTGGGGACACGCACTCCAGGATGATGGAATTTTTTAAGTGGGATTGTGCCCAGGTTTCGGATATCCTTAAGAGGTAGTATGAGTTACCGCAAATGGGCTCTCCTAAACCTACAGCCATTCCTCCTGTCTTGCCTTCTTTATTGGATGTTTTTTCCACTGCCTCTAAAGTGCCGGATTCTCTGCCCCCTGCTCCCAGGAAGTCTGGTGCCTGAGGACTGTTCCTTTTTGTTTAAATGTCCTGCTGCTGACCCCTCTGTGGTGCCTGTAGCCTCTGATAAGCCATCTCAGTTGCTTCCTTCATCCAAGTTACTGTCTTCTGATAAGGACAGAAGGACCATGGATAAGCTGGGTAAGAAAGTTTATACTTCATCTACCCTGACATTTAGGCCTATTAATTATCAGACCCATATTCCTAGGTATGTCTTGGCTCTACTTTCTTAGGCCTGTCGGGTTCTTTCTGATCTTCCTGACTCTAAGGGTAAATCTTCGGCTCTTTCCTTGCTTGGGACTTCTTCTCAGGTAGTTCGTCATTCTATCAAATTAAGTTATGATGCTGCAGATGGGGTCTATATCATTTAATTGAAAACTCATTTCATTGAAGCTTAATTCATTGACACATATTCACTGAAAGCTCACTTCACTGAAAACCCAATTCACTGAAAGCTCACTTCACTGAAAACCCATGTCACTGAATCTCATTTTGTTGAAAGGTATATATGGCCTATTCCCCACTGTTGTGCAATCTTTGAGTTAGTATATAAAGTAAGGGGGGTGTGGGGGACACAGCCACATAAATTGGTTATATGTTGTCTTCTGGAAGAATTTTTTTTCATTACACTTGTAAGTATCCATCTAAATGCTGTAAAATATTTACAATATGTGGGGGGCTATGCCCCCCACATCCCCCCTTACTTTATATACTAATTCCAGGATTGCACAACAGTGGGAAAAAGGCCATATAAACCTTTCACCGAAATGAGAACTACCATTCTAAGCCAGCCTTTGTTCGTAGGCAGTCTCACCCTCCTTCTAAAGGTAAAGAAAGTAGTAAACAGACAATAGTGGATATATTTTCGTATTACTTCCTGCTAAAGCTATGCAGACTGCACAGATTCTAAAGCCTTCCTTTCCTGACATACCAGGTACTGTCTGACTATGCATCCATTCCCAGCCGCATTCCTCTGTCTCTTCGCCTTTCTCTTTCTCTTCCTGTTTTGGCTTCGGATCACCCAGGATTCTTGGGTTTTGTCAATCATTTGTCAAGGGTACTTCATGGTCTGGATTTCCCATCCTCCTTTTTTGGGCGTTCCTATGCCTCCTCAGAAACAGCTTCTTTTTTTCCCAGAGGTTCTTCGGGACCTCTTGTCTCAGGGTACTATTCAAGAAGCACCTGTGTCCCAAAGGGGGTTTTATTCAAGAATGTTTCTAGTGCCCAGAAAAGAAGGTAGTTGGAGACCTATTCTAGACCTCTTCCATCTGAACATCTTTCTGAAGGTGCCTTCCTTTTGGATGTTGCCCCTTCACTCCCTTTTTCCTCTCTTGCTCCTTCAGGCCTTTCTTGTGTCTATGGACCTCAAGGATGCTTATCTCCATATTCCAATCCATTCTCATTTTAGGAGATTTTTGCATTTCTCTGTTGCTTCCTGTGCTTTGTGCTTTGGCCTTTCTACTGCCACAAGGGTGTTCACCAAATGCTTCACTCCTGTGATTGCCTTTTGCAGGCTTCAAGGGATCCAAATATTTCCTTATTTGGATGACCTGCTGATTCAGGTGTCTTCTTCAGAGGTCTTTGCAAAATCTTCATTTTACCATTTCTATTCTTCAGAGCCTGAGGTTCACAAGACATGTTACAGACCATTAACAAAGGTAGAGTGTGAAACAATTCCTATAGGTAACCTGTCTGCTACTTTGGTGATGCTATGAGAAGTAAAAACATTTCAAAAATATCAAGAAAGGAATAAATACAATTGTATATTAAGTGCAATGTATACTCATCCCTGGCTCTGGAAAGGTAGGTCCTTCTCCTCTGATACAGGGTACTATTTTCTACAAAGATCACCTTTCAGAAGTCTATATGATAAAGAGTAAAGAGACAGGCTTTGAGGTGATAAGCACAGGGCATTGTTTTTAATCCCTGAAATTTTTTTGTAAAGAACCTTTGTAGACATTCCAGTTGCTACATGTGTCTGTTTAGGTACATACCAAAGGGGGCATTATGTTCTATGATGTGTTTGATGAGGGCTGAGTATAGTGGTATGATGACCTCTCTAGACTTAGATGCCACGCCCTTGCTTATAAGTTGGACAACATACAAGGATTTTCTTACTACTGTGGACACATGCTAGTTGAAGGCTTAGGTTACTATCTAAATGATTTCCCAGATCCCTGACTAGTGAATCAACTTTTAAGGGTATTTTATTGATGACATAGTTAGCCAATGTGGTAGACTTCCCAAAAGGTACTATAATGCATTTCTTGGCATTGAGTTTTAAGCCATGGCTTTGCCAACAAGTGTCTGTATTAGACCTTCCTGAAGGGTGTTCTCATCTTGGAAGAATTCAATGACTGCTCCTAGTTTGCAATCATTTGCAAACTTAGTTAGCCAAAGTCCTTTGACATTGGCTTTGATATCCGAGAAGTAGATGCCAAAGAGGAGTGGGCCCAGCACAGAGCCCTGGGGGACTCCACTCATGACTGGCATCTTTATGTAAGTGGCCTCTCTGATTCTAACCTCCTGTGTCATATCAGTGAGCCAGCTAGCTATCCAGCTTGTTATAAAGGGGTTTATACATAGTTCCATAAGTTTGTTGACAATTAATGAGTGGGGTATTGTATCAAATGCTTTAACCAGATATAGGTAGGTAGCATCCACCATTTTCTCCTCATTCATTGCCTTCGTAACTTTTTCATAGAAGTCTACCAGATTCAGTAAGCAGAACCTTCTTTTAACAAAGCCATACTAAGATGGAGCCAGTGTCTGGAGGTCTCATATGTCCTTGTTGATAATTTCCATTACAAATCTTTTCATGTCTTTGCAAATAAGACTAGTCAGACTAATGGGTCTGTAGTTTTCAGGATGTGTTGAAGGTCCTCCTTTAAGAAGTGGGATGACCACCACAGTCCTCCATTCATGTGGCACAAAGCCTGTTTTAAGACTACAGTTAATTACTCCAGGGGTCATGATAAGTCATATTTTAGACTATTCAGGAGGCATCCTGGGATGGCCATTGAGGCCATGTTCTTGCCTTTAATGAGTGCAGCCAGTGTATTCTCCCTAGTTATAGCTGGAGAGGTTATTTCTGAGGCTATTTTTGAGGAGATGGTTGGGGTGAGAGAAGGTAAAGTTGGAAGTGAATTTGACCATTAACAGGTTTGCTATATCACTAGGCTCAGTGAATGTGGCACCATTAAACACCAGTTTGAGGTTTCTGACATAGCTGTTGAAGGCTTATGGTTACCTTTCATCTGGAAGGCTATCTTAAACTCAAAACTGGATTTGCTTAACCTAATTAGCCATCTTATTTGACTATTTACTTTAATGAGAGAGTTTCTATCTTTATGGGAATTACCCTTCCTGATTTTTTCAATAATTTGTTTTCCTTTTGTTGTATATCCTGTTTAATTTGGGATGACACCAGGTTGGGGTGGTTTATTTCTAGGGCTGGTCCTGTGCTTACTTCTAGTAGGTACAGCAGCCTCTATGGAGTCATTGACATGGTGATACAGAGTTTCTGAGAGCAATTCAGCATAGGCTGCTGTGTTCACTTAATAAAAGGTAAATTGCATTGAAATAGTTCCTAGCTGTTTATGGAGTTGATTTTGATTTTGAAGGAGACAACTTTATGGTCAGATCCTACCAGAGAGAATGAGATTGGGGGGGGGGGGGGTGCAGTAATATTTGTAAGCATGAGTTGGTTGGAGCCTGTATGGGTGTATTCATTATTCTGTCAAGGATGTATATATTTACGAAGAACAGGAATCTCTGTGCCTATAGACCTGAGGCTATGTAGAATTCCCAATCTATAGAGGTGTAATTAAAGCCTCCTATTTGTAGGGTGTTAGGCTAGATGGTGAGTGTTGCCAGTAGGTCCAAGTATGCATTGTGAGCTTTTTGGGACATGAAGAGTCACCTATAGCTGGCTAGAATATGGTACCAGATTTTGTCTATGGTGATCGGCAAGTGGAAGACCTCCAGAACGTCTTCCTGTTTGACCACCTTAGAGGTATGCTTATTATTGATGTAAATTGAGACACCTCCCGCTTTTGCCCTTTTCTGTGCAGTTACTGGTCTGAAAGTGTGGAAGGCACTGAAACCTTGTACTATTGGGTATTCTCTGTCACTTTAAACCATGTCTCGGTGACTGCACAGATGTCTATATTCTTGAGTGTGAAGAGAGCTTGGAGGGAGTGTAGTTTTTTGTTTAGGCTTCTGGCATTGAGCAGTAACAGTTTGAGGTTTGGTTGAGCTTATTTTGCTATGTCAGTAGGTTTGTCAATATGGCATTACGTAAAAAAGGCACTATGGAGGTGGATACATTTATTTATTTTGTTTGCATTTGTTAACCAAGTAGTGCCTGGCTGGGCAAATAACCCCTTTTCAGAGGAGACCTGGGGAGAAAAGCTCCATAACAAAACTACAAAAAAGATTATAAAGATTTACAAGGAACACACAAAAATGTTAACACTTGCCTATGATCACAATTTACAATTTATTCAGAATGTAAACAGAAAATGTTACATTTCCTAAGCCTTACTACAGACAGTAATGTTGTTGTTGTTTGTCTTTTTGGCTTTTCCTGGTTAGGTGTCACCACAGTGGAACTCTGGTTCCCATTCACGCATGTCTTTTGGAGGCCACTCGACCATGGGGAGAACATGCAGACTCCACGAAGGCACTCCAGCCGAGAATCGAACAGAAGAACCTCTTGCTGTGAGGCAACAACGCTACCGCAATATGAAACTCATTAGATACATAACTAAAATAAACCATTGTGGTATTTTCATTTGGTAGAAGTAAGACAAGAAGAAGACATCAGAAAAGAAACATTTGATTAATGGTATGAGAAACTAGCCAGGAGTATTACAGGAGCATAGCCATTGTTAAGTAAATTATTCCTTTAGGAGTTGTTTGAAGCTATGACTATCTATGATTTTTAGGATATTCTGGGGTATTAAGTTCCACTTCTTGGCTACTTTATAGGAGAAGAGAGAGTCACCAAAGTAATTATGTTACATTGAGTATAAGTTTATCCGATGAGGGTCCTGGGGTTGGTATTTAGTTGCACTAGGTTGGAGAGTGTAGGGCAGTTTTCAGGTTTGTGGATAATAGAGTGGGCAATGGTGAGCTGATTGAGCAATAACATATTAGGAAATTCAAGCCAGTGTAGTTTTTCAAGAGAGTTTTTGACGGTTTAGCCAATATTTGAAATCCTAGAGTGAAGAGGTGTAAACCATTCTTGGCAAAGCAACATGATCTGTTAACCATGTCTTTCCAAGCTGACAAATATTGGATACCCTTAGAATGACACCAGAAGGAGATCCAGTTCTTGAAATCAATCATTTTTTGCTCATATTGTGGCATCATCATGAGTGATGGTAATATGTTGCTCAATGATAGGCTCATACCAGCCTGAGACACATAGTCTGAAAGATCCATAATGTCCCTCTTCATATAGTCCAGGGAGGTACATCTCAGATTATTTATACTTACATGGACTATGATGGAATCATATTAGTACCTGTAGTGTAATGACTTGAGTGCATGTGTGATTTGGCAGATTCTGGCTCCAGATAAGCAACTAAGAGTTATCTTCTCCTTGTTCAACCTGGTTAGAGGGCATCAGTAAATTATACAATGCAGTCCCCTATGACGAGCGTCCCGGAAGTCTGTTTGCTTACCTTAGGGGCTTAGTGTATGGGTCTCCAGTGAGACTGACAATATGTGTGGTGTGGGTTTTTTATGAGTGATTTAGGCTTGCTGAGGCATAACTTTGATAATGGGTGATCTAGGCAATCTTTGGTGTTTAGGAAGATTACTTTCAAGTGTCTCAGCATATGTTAGTCTAAGTGTGTTGTGTACTATATGAGGCGGATGTTATTTTTTTGTGCGCGCGCGTGTGTGTGTGTGTGTGTGTGTGTGTGTGTGCGTGTGTGTGTGTGTGTGTGTGTGTGTGTGTGTGTGTGTGTGTGTGTGTGTGTGTGTGTGTGTGGTTTTGACAACCTGATGTGCACTTGTATGTGACAGTTTAGCCTCCATTGTCATCATGTAAGTGCACCACTTGGCATACTGTATCTGCTTCTATAAGGATTAAGTGGTTGTCATTAAACATGTGACAATTATTACATTGGCTCAAGAAGTCTATATCCACCAAGTTGGCTACAGAAAAGTTAAGAATTTTCATATCCATACTGTCCAGCCCTTTTTATTTGTGAGATACAAGGGGGTGATATATTGGGGTTAGAAGGCTATTGAGTGTGCTTTGTCAGAGTAGATCATGTAAAGAGTACTACATTCTACTAATTTTAATTTTATAGTGAATTCAACTTAATCTGTATGTATTACCACTTGACTCCAAAGTAGATGCTCTGAGCTTATTGGCACACAAAGTATTTATGCTATATTATTGCTTTACAGGATATAATTGTATGAACTGTTCTTTCTAGGTGTTTGCTACTGTACAGGGCACTGCTAACTCATGTGAACGTGCAAAAGTGAAAAAACAGAAAACTAACTAATAAGCCCTCAGGTCAGTAAAATGACTACACTAGGAGTCCATTTGTGTATTTCCCAACTCAGATAGACCAGGCAAAGACCTCTTGCCAAAAGATGAATAAACCCAGTCCTCCTAATGTAAAAGTTGAAGAGACCCACAAGTGCAGTGCTACCACAAACCATTTAAACAGGCAGCTGGAAATCCCTTGCTGAAGGCAATTTCAAGATAATCTTACAGTAACAGTGAGAGGAAGAGCATTTTTATTTTTAACAAAATAAAACAAAAATCAGTGAAATGCATACATAAAAGCAGGAAACAGTAGTAAGCATTCAAAATAACAAGTGCAATTTAATAATCAAAGGTACTTAACTTTGCCTGGATGGAACTGGACACATGTAAAACACTTCTTGAGTGCAGGCTAGGACTCCAAGCTTTGCTGAGCTCCAGGAAAATGAGCAAGAGACAATATGTACTAAAGGAGGTTTACTCAAGTGCAATACTGGTTTTCTGGGTGGGCTCTCAGTATTGTGTATCTATGGAAAACAATGGGTGGGAAGAGTAGATAAATAGCTTATAGCGTCTATACAAATGAAAGAGGGGAGGGAGGGATGGACTTTGGAAATCAGATTGCCATAAGGGGTGGGGACTAGAGACACAGCCTTAATAAGGCTGGGAGGATTAGGAAAAAACAACCAGGCTAGCTAGAGATGCATACAATCAAATAAAGGTATTATTGGAGCTCTTTCAGAAACTTCAGCTTAATGTGTTATTGGGGTGGGGTGGGGGGCAGAGAATGCAACTTTAAGCAGATAAAAGAAGTAGAATATAAAAGTACCGAATCACAAACTGGAGCAGAGACAATCCTTTCATTACTGACCTTCTATTACTGTTTATGGTACCAGACTATGCAGAAATTTACCAGTAACAAGGTTTAAGGAAAAAGTGCAATAATAGGGTGATATAAACTGTGAGCTTTGGCCGGTTAAGACCTGCATGCTATCAACTTGAACGCCTAAGTGAAGCTAAGTAACTTTTATCTGCACTTTTATCAAATAATACAAGATTTAAAGTAAATTGTTTGTGTTGCATTGAGGAATATCTAGCTGGAAGCTGTGACTCTGTTTGTCAGTAGTACCTGTGGTATTTTCAGTTAAGGCTTGTTAAAAACCTGCATAGCCAGTGATAGGTGGGGGTAGTTCCTTCATTGTATTCAGTTTCTGTCTTATTTTCAGTTAAGGCTTGTTAAAAACCTGCATAGCCAGTGATAGGTGGGGGTATTTCCTTCATTGTATTCAGTTTCTGTCTTATACAAGTGGTACAGTGAATTACCTTCTGTTTAAACTGTGAGCTTTGGCCGGTTAAGACCTGCATGCTATCAACTTGAATGCCTAAGTGAAGCTAAGTAACTTTTATCTGCACTTTTATCAAATAATACACGATTTAAAGTAAATTGTTTGTGTTGCATTGAGGAATATCTAGCTGGAAGCTGTGACTCTGTTTGTCAGTAGTACCTGTGGTATTTTCAGTTAAGGCTTGTTAAAAACCTGCATAGCCAGTGATAGGTGGGGGTAGTTCCTTCATTGTATTCAGTTTCTGTCTTATTTTCAGTTAAGGCTTGTTAAAACCCTGCATAGCCAGTGATAGGTGGGGGTAGTTCCTTCATTGTATTCAGTTTCTGTCTTATACAAGTGGTACAGTGAATTACCTTCTGTTTTAACTGTGAGCTTTGGCCGGTTAAGACCTGCATGCTATCAACTTGAACGCTTAAGTGAAGCTAAGTAACTTTTATCTGCACTTTTATCAAATAATACAAGATTTAAAGTAAATTGTTTGTGTTGCATTGAGGAATATCTAGCTGGAAGCTGTGACTCTGTTTGTCAGTAGGTTCCCATCCGCCCTTCCAGTTTTTGTGTTGGTGTTAATCTTGGTGGCTTTGAAACTGCCCGCCCCTCTTGTAAATTTACACTTGGATACTCCTCCTGGGCCCATCTCATTTGTTCACTCAAAAAAAAAAAAAAATCTGCTTTTACTGTATTTGTGTTTCTTCCTACTTTATTTTGCTTTTGCGTCATCTTAAAAGTACTCAATTGTATTTATTACTGCTTGGTGTAACTTACTCTAAGCCTTTTAATTTAAGCACTTGGGCTTCAGACCAGTTGTTTTACATTAAGAAGGTTCGTGCTCTGCACTCCTGTGGGAGGAGAGGCTGGACTCTGCCCTTCTGAGCTGGGAATTTCTGGTTAAAGGCTTATAGTGCCTGCATATTTGAACTGTTTCTTGCTAAATTGGTACACCTTATTTGCTGTAGCATAGACTAGATCCAGGCCTGCTGAATCTAGCTTTGTTTCTATAACTTGAGCACTAATCCAGGCATTCTTTAAAGTATTCAATTGTATTTATTACTGCTTGATAGTAACTTGATTAAAGTGTAGCTATCATTCTAAGTCTTTTGGATTAAGCACTTGGGCTCAGACCAGTTGTTTTACATTAGGAAGGTTTGTGGCCTGCACTGTGGTGGCAGAACAGGTAGCTTACATCCTTCTAAGTTGGGAACTGCTGATTGAGGGCTCAGTGTCTGTTATTCTAAAAGTGTATTAGTTCTGATTTAAGCACTTGGGCTTCAGGCCAGTTATTTTACATTAAGAAGGTTCGTGGTCTGCACTCTTGTGGGAGGAGAGGCTGGACTCTGCCCTTCTGAGCTGGGAATTTCTGGTTAAAGGCTTATAGTGCCTGCATATTTGAACTGTTTCTTACTGAAATTGGTACACCTTGTTTGCTGTAGCATAGACTAGATCCAGGCCTGCTGAATCCAGCTTTGTTTGTATGCTTGTTTGCTTGTTATTTCCCTGAAATGCTAATTCCACCTAAAACGTGGCTTTTCATCGCTTCTGTGGATCCCTAGTTACATCTGCATTGCTTACTGTACTTATTTCCTTGTTTCACTTGAAAAAAAGTTACTGTTTGTCATTTTTGCATTTAAGTTACCTGTAACACATTGCATTTAAGTTACCTGGCACTTGCTCACTAAAGCAATTATATAAGTCAGCACTAAAAAATTAAAAGCACTACACCCTCACAAACTCCCCTTGAGTACCTTGTTCCCCACTGGCCCTTTTTTCAATTATAAAGGAATTCCCAATACTATTCTAGCATGTCCAAAGGTCAGTTGTCAATCTCCTCTCCGGTCCAGCTGGTGAATCTGGGAATCTTGAGGCAATGTTACAACTGCCTCATGTACACAGACAACCCTCTCCTCCTCCCAACAAATTCCAACACATGTGAGAGATGCAACCATATAGCCAAACTGGAGGCTAAGCTCTCTCAACTGAGTACTGGCGAAACCTGTCAGGAGGAGAAGGAAATCACACTCACTACAATTCCAGTCTCACATAGACCTACCACGACAGCAAACCAAACACATAAACACACAAAAACATACTCGGAGGCTCTAAATAAAAATCTGCCTAAGCAGCAGAGACCTCCAAAGCAGACACCCAAGCAACCGCTACCACAAAACAAAACACGTGCAACACATAGCTCACAAAGCCAGTGTGCTGAACAGTCACAGCCCTTAAGGCTAAAAAACACACCTGATACACTTGTAATAGGTGACTCTATCGTCAGGCACACTGACGTCCTGCTCACCAGGCTGAACAAGGAGAAGGTCACGGTGAGCTACCTGTTGGGCGCTAGGATCCACCACATAATACAAGCACTCAGGTCACTCCAAGGCAAGTATAAATATGACTCCGTCATTGTCCATGCTGGTGTGAATGACCTGAGACGTACCTCCCTGGACTACATGAAAAGAGACATAGAGGAGCTCTCTGAGCATGTGGCCCAGGCTGGTATGACCCTGACCTTGAGTAGCATCTTACCCTCACCAAGAATGATGCCACAATATGAAGACAAGATGATCAATTTCAACAATTGGCTTAAGTATTGGTGTCATTCAAAGGGGATCCAATGCCTGTCAGCCTGGGATGACATGCTCGACAAGCCACGATGCTTCACTAGGGATGGCTTGCACCTGTCACCCCTGGACTTTCAGATATTGGCAAAGGCTCTTGCTACCCCCATAGTGCCTTTTTTAGGCAAGGCTCAAAAGACAAACCCACCTCCATAGGTATCACAAGGGATAAGAAACTAAGAGCAATGCTACTCAATGCCAGAAGTCTAAACCTCAAGATGCATGCACTCGAAACTCTCCTTAGCATGGAGAACATCGATATCTGTGCAGTAACAGAAACCTGGTTCAAGGCTCCCAAGAGCACCCCAGCACTGCCAAGTTATACCTCATACCATGCTTTTCGGCCCCAAAACTTGGACCGAACCAGAAAAGGAGGGGGAGTATCAATATTCCTCAAAGATACCCACACCTCCAGGTTAGTGGCACAGCACAAAGCATCAGAGACTATCCATGTGCAACTAACAGTGGGTGAAACTGCCTTCCAGTTTATAGCCTGCTACAGACCACCCTCCTAAACCCAGGAACCCCACTCGGCCTTCCTGAGAACACTGGAAAATATGAAGGTCTCTCCAAACACCATTATATTGGGTGACTTCAACTACCCAAACATAGACTGGGAGCATTACTCTAGCTCCAACACCCTAGCTCAAAGGTTCCTAGAATTTATAAACTCAAACGCTATGGAACAACTTGTTACCACTCCCACAAGAGGGGAAAACATACTGGACCTGATCATCACCAACATGGGGACTCTATGCTCCAGACCAGAAGTGTATCCCTCACTGGTAAGATCAGACCATAAACTAATCTCACTGGATATTCACATTCCGACCCCACCCCCTGCCCAGAAAACCACAGTGAATAACTTCTCTAAAGCAAATTTCACACTCCTCAAAACCGAGGTGGAATCCTTCAAAGCCCCCGGGCCTGTGGAAAATACGGCCCAGACCGCAGAATCCTTTATAAACGCATTCTATGAACACCTTCAGGAATGCATGGATCATGCAATCCCAAATAAAGCCAAGACCCAATCCTCCAAAGGCAGACATCCTGTCTGGTGGACCCCAGCCATAAACAAACTATACAATAGAAGGAGGAAGCTACTACATGATAGAGCAAAATCCCAAAAAGGGAAGGCATCTCTGATCAGTGTTAGCAAAAAACTACGGGCACTCATAAAATTGTCTAAGGCCAGCTTCGAGAGAAAAATTGCACAGGACACTAAGGATAATCACAAGGCTTTCTTTAGTTATGTTAGGAACCTGGGTGGGAATTCCCAGATATGCTCAGAATTGGTCCAAAATGACAAAAAATACACCAAACCCACAGATATTGCCAACATCCTAGCTGACAGGTTCAGTGCAAACTTCTCCCCCCCCCCACCAAAAGGGCAAATATCTATCCCAGCAGAGTGCTGCCCCCCTGACATCTCAGATGCTCAGGTAAGAGCCGCCCTCTCCAAAGCAAAAAACACAGCATCAATGGGACCAGACGACATGAACTCCAAGAAGAGCTAAACCCAAACATAAAACTACTGTTCAATCTCAGCCTTACCACAGGATATGTACCCAAAGAGTGGCGTACAGCAACAGCGGTCCCTCTCCACAAAGGTGGTGCCTCAACGGATCCTGGAATCTATCACCCCATAAGCCTGACTAGCTTGGTCTGCAAAGCTATGGAAAGGATCATCATGGACCTCATAAAAAAAGATATTGGTGACCTACAGACACTGGATCCTACCCAGTTCAGCTTTGTTAAGGGCAGATCCTGCCTCTTAAACCTGGTTGATTTCTTTGAACCAGTTACCAAGGCCATTGATGAGGGGAAGGTGGTCCACACAGCCTACCTGGACCTCACAAAAGCCTTCGATACAATACCCCACTCGGGCATTATAGATAAGCTCACCAGCTTAAATATAAACCCCTATGTCACTAGATGAGTTGCAAACTGGCTCAAGGACAGAACCCACGTGGTTAGAATTGCTGGAACCATGTCAGACTCCAAACCAGTTACAAGTGGCGTCCCACAAGCCTCAGTCCTGGGACCTCTCCTGTTCGGTATATATTTCTCGGAGGTACAGGGCAACATGGAAGGACTGTGGTTGACCAAGTTTGCAGATGACTGCAAACTGGGTGCTATAATCGACTCTCCAGCCAACGCATCCTCCAAAAGGGCCTCATAGAAACAGACAACTGGTGCCAGAGCCATGGCCTCAAGCTAAACGCCAAGAAGTGTATAGTCATCCCCTCTGGCAAAAACAAAGTGCCCACAAATTACCACATAGGTGGTAATCCATTAAGTACGGAAGAAGTAATTAGGGACCTGGGGACCCAAGTTGATAGCAATCTCTCATTTGACAACCACGTGGCCAAAGTGGTTAGAAAAACATTTTATACAGCCCACTTAATCATGAAGGGATTCACATCTAGATCAGAGGAGGTCATTGTGCCTCTTTACTCATCCCTCATCAGGCCCATAATTGAGTACAATGCCCCTTTTGGGATGTACCTTACCAGACACCTGCAGCAACTGGAAAGACCCCAAAAGTACCTCACCAAGAGGATCAAAGGGCTCAAACAGATGCCATATGCTGCCCGGTTAAAGAAACTCCATCTCAACTCAGTGGCATACCGCCTGCTCAGAGGCGATCTGTGCCTGACATATAAAGCCATGTCCAACCCGGAATTAATGGACATGCTGCACCTCAGAAAATCCAAATCCCATCGAGCTATGCGCTCGAGAGACTTGAACCTCAGCACTGAAATAAATAGGACATGCTGGAGGGACAGATTCATAACCCAGAGGCTCCCTTCACTCTGGAATAAAATCCCAGTCCAGGTTAGGCAGAGTCCCTCATTGACTCTCTTCAAGAGGAATCTTGATGAGTGGATGGGAGATAGTAGGTTTACCCCGGGTATCACTTCTGTGTCACTGTTAGACAGAGGCACAGTATACTAACCTCGAAAAAAGGCATAGCAAAATTAATTTAAAATGGGTGGCGAAAGCCAAACACACTCTGGCTAGGCTTATAAATGCCCTAGGGCAGATAGCCTAGTATGAACCTATGAACCTATGAACCTATATAACGGTTGAGGTATTTACCTTACCTAAATAAGATGCAGGGTCTGATTCTCAGATGGGGTAATTGACTAGGTTTAAAATGGCCCACAACAACAGTTAGACTAGTATTAACCTATGAATAAATGATTAAGGCTCAAAATCTCACAGGAGTACACAGCTCTGTCATAAGTGTGAATTAAACTACAATAATATGGGCCAGCAGTGTATAAAATACAAATGAACAGCTTTTACAGGTAATTTTACTTGTGGAAATAGAAGTGTGGAATAACAGAGAAAAAATAATCTTCCTACAACTGTTAATAAAAATACAAGACTAAGGTCCCAGAACAAACTTAAAAATGCAAACAGATGGAACAGAGCAGAAAAATACAAAACATTACTATAGATATCACTAAGTGCAACTCAAATATTTAAGCAGAATCAAAATAAATTAATTTTCTCTCTTTTTCTTTTTCTTTTTGAAAAGCTGGTTACTCACAGTTTCACACATCTCCACGTCTTGGATAAAAGACATTGGGTGGTGGTAGTTCTGTGCTGGAAAGAGGAAGCTAACTAGAGAGCAATCTAAACAAATAAAGGTAATATTGGAGCTCTTTCAGAAACTTTAGCTTAATGTGTTAGTGGGGGATGTGACAGACAGAATGCAAATTTAAGCAGATAAAAGATAAACAGAATATAAAAGCATTGAAGCACAAACTGGAACAGAGACAATCCTCTTGCTATTGACCTTCTACTAGGGTTTAAGGCACCAGATTATGCAGAAATTTACCAGTAACTCTGTTTTACTATGGAAATCACACATTTCCCTAATTGTACACTAGTGTTCCCTTCCTCTCTGGTGCAAATGAGGATAACTGTGCCCTGCCCTTTTCACTTTGCTTCTTGGGTTGCCTATATTTAATACACATCGTGGCTAGTCTACAAATGGGTAAGAACATTCTGGTTGTGAATTTACATGCATCGTTTTTACTGTAGTTTATATGACTTACTATAGGCCAAAGCTATGTGCCACTTTGCCAGTTCCTTGGGGTACAGTGCCCACCTCTGTCCAGCATGGTAATCCCCTACAGCTTGATTATTCACTAACTCCTTATCTGGCTTGCCCTCCATTGCCTGGTGCACTGTGAAAAGTTACTTCTGCTTATAGCTTCCATGAAGCAAATAATTTGTCAATATTATGTTGGGTAACACTGCACATACTAAAAATATTTTAACAAATCTGCAAAAGTTATACTCCAGGGAACTAACAGATACATCCAGATACAAACACACAATCATGATGATTCAAGGTTTGTGATAGGACATAGTTGTATGCATTGTTTTTCATGGTTTGTGCATTACTGATAGGTAACATAACTTAGGGCCCAGGGCATATTCATTGTTATCAATAGGATGCTCCTGGAGAAAATAATCTCTCTCATACTGTTGATACAAATTACATGTGTCAGTATGAGGTAGTCATGGTAGTTGCCCAGATAGCCTTAGATACATTGTAAATAATAAACTTTGCATTATTGACAACCTAGTTGTTGACAGTGTGATGACATTTACAGTTCACATACCTTCTCAGTTCACCAGGTGGAGCCTTTATTTCAATGTGGGTGCATTCTAGGGTCCCCATTATTTCAAGAAAACAGGTCAGATCATAGCAATCCCACATTATTTGTGTTGTCTACTCTTGTGGTATGTGGGAGCCACATATCTCACATGCTATAGCTGATAGAGTATTCTAAAGGCTGATGCCTGGTATACCCTAACTGTATCCCCTTTTGGTTGCCCGAAGGTCCCTGTAGCTATTATTCATACAGCCATGTCTACCATAGTATCTACTGTGATAGATAACCATGTCTCCCATGGGCTTGCAGCTTTGTTGATTGCTGAATGGTCTCTATAATTTGTATTCATAAAGCCACATATACCCTAGTATTCACTTTGATAGGTAATTTATGACTTCAATGGGCCTGCAGATGAAGCTGATACATGCCTATCAGATCCTGTATAGTGTCCCTATTCGCATGGTACTTGTCTACAATGCTGATGTTGGGAAAGCCATGGAAAGTTAACTGGTGTTAGATGACACTGCATCTCTGAGGGTGACAATACACACCACCTTGACTACTAATAGGAATAATGGCCTGTTGCTAAGTGCATTAACACTGGGATTTCATTGCTGTCTGACTCTCTGGTGATGGACTTCACATCACAGATATTATGCATTTCTGATTTCCTCCACCATTTTGTTTTCTGTCAACTGCATACAAGGAGACAATCACTTTAATAATGTTGCTTATTATGTAATTATACCACTGTTAGCATACAATGCAAGCGGCTATGTTGATTAGCCTCTCCCAATGTGAATTTCACACACATTGCATGTGGCTGCTTGTTCACAATTTCCTATCACAATATTGCAAATGTTTCTGAGTCCCTGAGTTGGTAACACTATGAAGAAATTACTTTTAGACATCCTCAAAGAGGTTTTTGAAAACTATACAGTGAATTAGTAGGGTAAGGCATAATATTGCAATGCTGCCCTCAGCAAAGATAAAGAAACAATGACATTGAGTGACATTGTGCAGAGGTGAAAGGAACACTCTGAGAAACTCATAAGCCCAGAAGACATCCCCTCTCCAGGGGAGTAAGTTCTATAAACAAATAGTGAAACATTCATTATAGGTGATGAGGTTATTGAGGGTTAAATAGTTCCACTATGGAAAGGTTGTAGGAGTGAATGAAATCTCTCTAGAAATGCTGAAGGTATTGAACATTATTAGGTTGTCGTGGTCAGCACACCTTTTCACCATTGCACTGATTGCAACTCCAGACTGGCAGACTGGAGTAGTACTACTGTTTTTGAAAAGTGACACAAAATTATTGCTCTGGTTCTAATGGAATTATCCTCCCTGGAAAAGGAGATGCCATGGTGATAGAAGGAAGGCATTCTCATTCTCCTCCAATAGTCTATCCTCTGATTTAGGATGAGTGAGCAAGTTCTATCCTGCTCATCAAACAGTGGATCATCTCTTAGCCCAACACAGACATGAGAGGGTCATGAAATTTTCACCAATAATATCTGCATGCACTTTATGGATGTGATGAAGGCACATGACTGCATACCATAGAAAAGACTTGTGAACAGTGCTAAACTAGTATGGACTGTATTTGATGAATGAGAGTTGTGTCTGGATTCTTACTGTTAAGTCAGATTTGTTCAGAGTAGGGCACAGGCTTCAACCAAGACTGTGTCTTGTCTCCCCTCCTGTTTCTAACTTTCATGGATAAGTGTATAAAAGCACATACCCAGTTTGAGGATTTGAGAGTTATTTGCTGTTGTTTCACATTATGAGGACCATCTGAAGTTGCTGTGATCACTTTTATGCATTTGAACAATTTTCTGCTGAATATGAAATGAGTGGAATGAAAATCAGCACCTTGAGATAAGAAGTCAGGGTGCTCTCCGGGAAGAGAGTGACCCCTGTTCCTATCATAAAGAGTGGGGCACCTTTTTGAGGTTTAATCACAAGTGAGACTAGAGAGTATTGGGAGATTGAGCAATGGACTGATATGGTGGTGATAGTACTAATTGTGGAGTGATGAAGTAAGAGCTGAGCCATAAGACAAAGATCTCAATTTTCCAGCCACTCTGTGTAGCCATCATCACTTATGGTCATAAGCTGGAGGTAATGATCTAAAGGATGAGATCAATGATTCAGGCACCAGAAATGAAGTTCTGGTAACTGGGCTCACTCTCTGTGATACATGAAGGAGCTAGGCAATCTTGGAGGACCTGAGAGGGCAGACATTGCTTATTCACGTTCAAAACAGTCAGATAAAATAATTTGTGTATCTTGTGATGATGCCCAATATGGATTTCAGACATATATCATTGAAAAGAGACTGAGATTAAACCCTGGAATCATTGGAGGGAATTATGCATCTTAAACATCTCAAACAGGTTAGAAAACAGTGTAAACGAGGTCAATGGGAGAAACAATCCAATGAGAAAAATACAAAAAATGCTGGCCCACAAATGCAGAATAAATTTATTATACAAAGAAACTTACACAAACAACACTTTTGGGACAATTCCCTTTGTCAATGCATATACAAAACAATGGCATTCTGTGACTTTACACCTATCAGAAAACACCAATCATTGTTCCCAAAAAATTCAAGCATAAAAGTTCTTTTCTTAAAACCATTTAAACATACAGCACTCAATTCTAAATAGCTGTAACAAAACTAATGCATAATGTGTGTGTGTGTGTGTGTGTGTGTGTGTGTGTGTGTGTGTGTGTGTGTGTATATATATATATATATATATATATATATATATATATATATATATATATATATATGGGTTACCCTTACTTAATCGACAGACCACACCATCGAAACTCACTCCATCGACGCCGCAAAACATCGACAACCCGATGGCCAACAGTACTCACACTGTAAGTAACCATTTGCCCATCCAGCAGTAGAAACCTACCATTAAAACAAACATACACATGTGGGGGGCTATGCCCCCCACACCCCCCTTACTTAATATTCCAACTCCGAGAATGCACTACCTGCGGGAGTACGGGGCAAAGTTCAGGTACCGGGCCAAACAGTTACTTACCGTGTGAGTAACATCAGCCGTCGGGTTGTCTATGTTTTGCGGTGTCGATGAAGTGAGTTTCGATGGAGTGGTCTGTCGATTAAGTAAGGGTAACCCATATATATATATATATATATATATATATATATATATATATATGTGTGTGTGTGTGTGTATGTATGTATATGGGTCTACTTGATATGGCCGACATTTCAGAATGTAGAAAACCATATGGCTGAGACCATATGATCACATTCGAAATGTCGACCATACAAAAAAAAACACAACAAACTCTTACCTTCACACTGCTCTGCCCCCCACATCCCCCGGAATTTAAATATACCAACTCTGAGATTGCACTACAGTGCAGAAGATGGAAATCTTTCCATTCTGCACTGTTTGCAGACACCGGTTCCGCATGGTCGGCATTTCGAATGTCGATCATATGGTCTTGGCCATATGGTCTTCAACATTCTGAAATGTCGACCATGTGAAGGGCACTCATGTGTATATATATATGGATTACCTTTACAACGTCACAAATAACATGTGCGACTCATCATATATCTAACTTTAAAGGTCAGAAACTTTACTTTTGAATGCTGAAAACACCGCAAGTGCTAAAAAATGAATTTGACATTCCAGGAATTTTGAATGTTTTCAAAACACCTGACATTTCTGGATGTCTACAATCACCATTATGCAGAGGGGCTTGCCCTCTGCACCCCCCCACACCCCCTGCTAATTTAATATACTAACTCCAAGATTGCACTACAGTGAGGGAAGGGGTACATGTTCCAATCTCCACTGTAGTGTGATCTCCACTCAGAATGCTGAATCCACAAGTGAATTCACAATGGCATTCACTCATTTGTGATTTCATCAATTCATACTTCGTTATTATGAACTTTTGAAATCATACTTTTGCACATCTGGCCATCGCAGATGTGCACTTCAACCTTATGAAGGTAAACCATATATATATATATATATATATATATATATATATATATATATATATATATATATATATATATATATATATATATATATATATATATATATGGTTTCACTTCAGAAGCCTGAATGATCACAAGCCTGAATTGCATAAGCCGGAAAACCAAAAGCCTGAAATTTCATAAGCCTGAAAATGTAAAAGCCTGAATCCCATAAGACTGAAAATATACAGAGCACAAAAAATGACACACAAAAACACATACAAGACAAAGGATAGCAGTTTTCACCAAGTATGGATAGGTGGTCAAGTCCACCTGCCCCCCCCAATGTGGGGGGCTGCGACCCCCACATCCCCTGCTAATTAAATATATCAACTCCAAGATTGCACTTTAGTGTAGCATGGGTGGTGCAGGCGGGCTTGCCCCCCTGCTTATATTTGGTGGAATATAATCTGTTTTGTGTTGTCTTCAGTCAGTATATGTATCCTATCTGTTTTCAGTCTTATGGGATTCAGGCTTTTGAGTTTTCAGGCTTATGAAATTTCAGGCTTTTGGTCTTCCGGCTTATGCAATTCAGGCTTGTGATCATTCAGGCTTCTGAAGTGAATATATATATATATATATATATATATATATATATATATATATATATATATATATATATATATATAATTTGTAGTATAAACAATATAAAAAAATATATATATATAGATATATATATATATATAAATGGATATATACATAAAAACTGTAACAAATAGGAGTTTACAGCTTTTTTACATAGGGACAAATAACGCTAATAGCCTCATTTGTTTATGTTTTAATATTGGTTTAAGGCTTATAGTGGCATTCATACCTGGTGTCTTATGTGCCTGCATTCTCAAAATCAAATTATATTTGGCTGCTTCTGTATCATTACTAATATCACCCACTC
This sequence comes from Protopterus annectens, assembly GCF_019279795.1. Lineage (NCBI taxonomy): Eukaryota > Metazoa > Chordata > Ceratodontiformes > Protopteridae > Protopterus > Protopterus annectens. Next base: position 383,336,094 of record NC_056736.1, read on the forward strand.
TTATTTCTACTAATTGTTTTTGAATAACCCTAAATATATGTTGCAAGCCATTCTGTTTAACATGTTTAACGAGAGAGCTATTTGTAACTCCCCTTTTTATATCAGACAAGTGCTCAGATATTCTTTCTTTAAGCTTCCTATTGCATTTACCCACAAAATATCCCAGGTATACAGAAAAAGTAGCCAAGCAAACTATATTTTCAGAATTGCATGTTGCATAACAATTACATTCATGTTTTCTACTACTATTAGGATGTTTAAACTCAAAGCAATTTAAAATTTATTTACAAAAAGAACAATTATAAGAGGGGAAAGTAACCTTCTTCTTCCTGACAGGGGAGCTTTCTACAGTATTCCTCTCTTTATTGCATAGTCTTTGTTTTAAATTTTGACATTTCCTATAGGCAAATTGTGGTGTAGTTCCAAAGACTCTATTTAGTTTAGGTAACGCTTTCAAAATACCCCAATTATTTTTAATCACATTTATCACTCCATTGGTTCTAGTACTATAACTAGTAATATATCTTAGATAGTTAGCCACTGTTACATTATCTATGGGTACCCTTTGATGGCTATTGTGTGCAAAATAAGATCTAGCCCTTCCTTGCCTTTCACTAATGACCTGTTGGGAAATTTCTTTCAGTCATAATATTCATATGAATATCATTATGATAATTATGATCATTAATTATTATTATTAATCATTATGATAATCATCATAGTGTCTAGAGTGAAACTCCTCTGTCATTTCAGCTATCAGTTGATTGCATACCTGAACATCTGTGTTTAACCTACTCCCTCATAAAAAAATGACTCTTAACAATGCCTTTAAAGACATGATGTGGCCGCCTACTATGCCTATATAAATATCGATTGGCCTGCACCTTTTCATATAATACTAGTTGATACCTCAGCTTCCTGCTTAGTGATTTTTATGGGTCAATAACAATGGATTGAATAGGTAAAATATTGAATGTCTGTAACACTGAAAATGCCGTTCATAGAAATCTGTTTTATAGGGGGCTATGCCCCCCCCGGTAAATATATATACCAACTCTGAGATTGCACTACAGTGAGGAAAGGGCAAATTTCCCGATTTTCACTGTACCATGATCTCAGAAAACGGATTTCTATGAATGGCATTTTCGGGTTACAGATATTTTACCTATTCGATCCATTGTCATAGACCCAATTTTAATATCTAAAAAGTTATTTTCATCTCTAGAGTATGTAAGTCTAAACTTCAAAAAATCTGTAGTGTTATCTAAATAACATACAAAATAACCTAATGTTTGTTCATCACCTCTCCATACCAGAAAGATGTCATCCACAAAATGTTTGTAGAATAAGATGTTCATAGTATACATTCCAGTGGGATTAAAAATATATAAACTTTCCCATTGATTCACTAGTGTCACGAATAAAACTGCAAACTTTATTTAGAAAAGGGCTTAAAATATCCTCCAAGTACAATGAAATTGGCTCTGTCATCCATCCTTTACCTGAGACTATATTTCTTTGTTTATACACACAACCACACACACAAACACACACACACACACACACACACACACACACACACACACACACACACACACACACACACACACACACACACACACACACACACACACACACACACACACACACACACACACACACACACACACTGGTGGATACGGGCATATTTCGACAGAATGTTTTCCATGCCAATAAAGGATTCTGAGCTATAACTTCTGATGCCTCAATGGACATTAATTAATTGATCTTTTTTTCCTCGGTTGGCAAAAATGCAGCTCCATGGTGTTGGCTAGGAGTTTTGTGTGGATTGTGATGCATTTATTCTGTGTCAAAATGCTCATTCAGACTACTGCTGCTGCAGCAGCTGGGTGGATAGTCCATAAGGATGCCAAACACATTTCCACCTGTTAAGTTATTAACCAGTGAGGTAGACCTCAAGGCTTTCCTCACAGCCTTTGAATGGTGCACTCACCAGATGAGATGGGGCCAGAGTGACTAGGTTAGAGGCTTCTTAGCCTATTTCGCTAGAAAAACTTTAAATGTTTTTATGAGCCTTATCTGGAAGTTGACTTAGAGGATTAAAAAGCTGTTAACAAGCTGTTTCTTCCATCACCCTCCATTGTCTAATTGTGTGACTATGAGCAAGTCATTTAAACAGACACTATCCCTGGGCTGATTCTGAAAAAGGTCCATACAGATCAGTGCTCTCCCTCTGAAAAAAATACAAATAGACATGGAGGGACTGGATTTTAGGATTATACTAAGGTTGAAAATGCACTTTTAACTCAATCTGCTCTTATCCCGAGACACAAGTTCAAAAGTTTAATCTCTGGACATTTCCTATTAACAAAACAGTAAGACTTCAATTATATGATTTGATACATGTACTTAAACTATGGTTGGAATATAGCTAATGATACATTTAAAGGGCACTAGCCTGCTACTTTAAGAAGGTAGATTTTTCAAACTGACCGTTAGTACACTGAAAATTATTTGTTGTACTAGTAGAGAAAGAGATCATTGTGCAATGACACTATGTATAAAACTGAACAGTCTAAATCTATAGTAAAGCCCAAATAATATTCTGGTAAACAGAAGGTAATACATGTAGACAAAATCTGTTTTAAATGTGGGAAAAGAGAGTCACATAGCTATACTTTGTAACTGAAATAATAATAATACTGGTTTTCTTGTAAAAACAGTAACCAATAAAAAGCACTCTACTAATGACATTGAGCATATGAAATGTGATAAAATATCTGCCAGAATAGTTGGGTCAGCATTCTATTACTGTGTTTTTGCAAGATTAAGCACAGTGCCTTAATTGATGGCAGGAAACTGTAATGGCAACTAGACTCAGGCAGTCTAGTTAAGCTTGTTAAGGCTCAGTATGTTTGTAAAAAGAAGACTCTTAGTAAAAAGCCATTGACAAAGTATGCATTCAAGGAGATAAGAAACAGTGTCCCATCACTCATGTAAAAATACAAATTAGATTTGGAAATGTTCTTCCAATTGCTGTGATTACCAGCTTAACACATACTATTGTGATGCCTGTGCACTGGCCCAGCAATCAAGGAACCTCAATCCTCACCACTAACACCAGTGAGGGGCGTCCACACAGGGGAGGATAACAAATGCACACACAGTAAAGTACAATTTCCCTTAAGAGCACACAGAGACCACAGTCAGTCTGGGGCTGGTTTCTCCCTTTCTCTCCAGATCCCCAGTAAGACTCCCCACTGGTGCAGCTATAGGGTCTAGATCTCAGCCTAGTAGGCAAGGTATAACCTCGAGCACCCTCTCTGTCCAAACAGTGCTTCATGTCCCTGCCCAAGTAGCTGACACACACACACTTTGAGATATGAGTTATATAAAAACGTTTACTCTCACTCAGATACTCCTTACCCTCCAATATGTTCCTCCCCCTCTTCTCATCTTTCTTCTTCTACAAAAGTAGTAAAAATCCAACCTCACCACACCCAGCTAAATCTACAACCCAACACTCCCACCTCCCCTCACAGCACAAGTAACACTGATAGCCATTACAGCCTGGGGAAGGCTGGCACAGATTCCCCAGCTGTGCACCCTTTCTGCCCTGTCTAAAAGGAAGTACCAGCTGCCACCACCCACTAGTATTTATCAGCTACTAACAAGGCCCTTATCAAAGGGTGTCCAGTTATTACTGTGCAATATTATTATACAAATGATAAGTGTGACTGAAAAGCAAATCTTATTGGAGTGACTTGGACAGTATCACTATATGCATCCAATTTACTCTAGAGCTTAAATTATCTCTACACAAAACAGCCACAGTTGAAAGGTTTAAACATATTTAATAATAAATAATAAAAACACAAGACAATACTTCTTACTATACAGTGCTAGTCAAGAGTTCAGAGATCAGAGAAATGCTTAAAATAATACAGTAGTAATCTAATCTTCCTAGTTCCTAGCTATATCTAAGAGAAAACACAGTTCTAAAATAAACTTACATATAGAGCATAGACAGAGTGCTGGTGATGTTGGATGTTCTCAAGACAAATGCTAAATGCTCTGAGTCTCTCTGTTCTTAAACTGATAACACTGTACCACTGACTCATTTCAGATTACATCATTATTGTCTGTTTCCTGAGCTAACAGAAGCTCAGAGTGTAACAGCCCTTTTGATCTTCCACCTGGTCAGGAAGCTACAGCAATAAAAGACATTATACATGCAAATTCTGGCAATTAACTCCAGTCTGAAAACAAAAGCAAACATCTCGGCTCTGGGTTTTGTGATCAAACAATTATACAATGCTTGACTTATCAGCTTTCCTACAGCACAGTGCACTTTTGTTACATTTTTGCAGTTCCACATTTAACACCATTTTCTTCCATTTAAGAGAATAAGCCGGTGGCTTATATTAATATTTACAAATGACAGAGTTATCTGCAAAATTCTATCTGGATTGTCTGGCAACCTTCACCTATCTTCACAACTATCATTACAGGGAAAGATTTTTTTCTACTTTAATGATTGTGAAAGTTATGGGAAGAAGGTAGTCCCTTACATAAGCCATCTTATCAGCGTAGGGAACAAAACCAGCATGTGAATACTTCTACAGATATACCAGTTCCCAAGCTGGTAAAAGCAGGGAACAACCACCACATACAGTAAAGATCAAGGTATGTTAGAAAGCCACAAAGATACAAACACTTGACAAGAGGAAGAACTTACAGCATTTAAAAGGATATTATAAGTTCATAGGTTCATAGGTTGACACTAGGCTATCTGCCCTAGGGCATTTACAAGCCTAGCCTGAGTGTGTTTGGCTTTCACCACCCTTCTTAGATTAGTTGACTGTGCCTCTGTATAGTAGGTCACAGAAGATAGCCCATTTAAGATTAGTTTACCATGCCTCTGTCTAGCAGTGACACAGAAGAGATCCCAGGGGTAAATTTATGATCTCCCATCCAAACGTCAAGATTCTCATTAAAGGGCTCTGTCTGACATGGATTGGGATTTTGTTCCAGAGTGAGGGGAGCCTCTGGGATATGAATCTGTCCCTCCAGCATGTTATATTTATTTCTGTGCTGTAGTTTAAGTCACTGGAGCGTGTAGTTCTGATGGATTTGGATTTCTTTAGGTGGAGCATTTCCATTAATTCTGGGTTGGACATGGCTTTATACGTCAGGCACAGATCGCCTCTGAGTAGGCGGTAAGCAACTGAGTAGAGCTGGAGTTTCTTTAGCCTAACTGCGTAGGGCATCTGTTTGAGTCCCTTGATCCTCTTGGTGAGGTACAAATATTCCTATGGTAGAGAAATCTGCAAGCATAGAAGCAGTATATAGAATATTGTATCATAAAACTGTTACAAAGCAAAGAGTAGAAGTATCACTACAGCCTGAATGTTTGCAGAAAGCTCAGTAAAATGACTGGCAGAAGTGAACAGAAGGAATAACTTACTGTAAGGGTGTATTCCAAGGGAATGAAGTAAGGAAGTATAGAAAATGCAAAACTTGAAAAGAATTCTAAATTTTCAATTAAAACAAAACAGAAAACTACAGAAATGGAAAATTCTAAGCAGAAGGTGAGGTTTAAGGAAGGGAAACTTATCAATGAGAAATGTAGATAAATAAGAAGAAACAGTACCTAGACATACTTCTAAATCAATTTATGTCTGTGTAAGACATAGGAAAAAAGGGGAAACTCCAGGCAACACATTATGACCAATAATTGTATACAGCTTTCTATAGTAAGCATACCTCTATTCTTTACAAAGTAGTGGATGATCTCTCTCTTATTCTGTCATTTACTGCTATAGTGGCTCAACTCACTCTGTTTACCATTGCTTCACTTGGGCTCACTCCACTCCACTACCCTACCCCCATTCCCAACCATCTCCACATCAATTACCTTTATAGCTAAACATCTCTATCCCACCCCCTCTGGACTCCAACTTCCTATAAACCTTAACCAATCAGATCCTACCCCTCTTAAATTAAACCCTCCCACCTCTCTCCACACTATACCTCCCACCTCCTACCCATACTCAGTACACCCACCTCTTTCTTCAGCTTACAAATCCCACATACCTTTCCTCTATCAAACTTTTACCCCCACTCATATACTCCTTACCCTCCAATATGTTCCTCCCTCTCTTCTCATCTTTCTTCTTCTAATTTTATCCAACCTCACCACACCCAGCTAAATCTACATCCCAACACTCCCACCTCCCCTCACAGAACAAGTAACACCGATAGCCATTACTCTCCTCTCTCATTTCACCTGTACTCTTCTCCAGTACTGAACTCACTCTCCCAAAAAACAAATTGCCTCCAAAGATCTCCTCACTCTACAAAATTAAACAGAATTTTCTCTCACCCTACCACTTTATATCATTTCTCCTCCACCCTCACAACATCCTTCAACTCTCAGGTGACATTCACTCTAAACCTGGCCCACACTTTAACTCAACTCCTACCACTACTTCACAAACACTCCAGTAGGTACCTAACCTTAGTCCCAAACATCTTTCCTTTTATTCAATCAACATCCATAGCATTCTTAACAAGATAACTGAATTCCACTCCTAGATAGCCCAATACTCCCCCAACATAGTTACTCTCTCTGAAAGATGACTCAAACCACATAACACTGACAAATAATTTCTTCCCCTGGTTACAACATTCTATGCCTTGACAGAACACACAAAAAAGGTGGAAGTGTTGCCATTATGTACTCAAACCTACTAACATTATCCCCATCCGACCCTCCCCCTCTTTCACCCAGCTGAACTCACTATCACCAACTCAACAACCATAAAACCCTAAACATAGTTGCCATCTACATAGCCCCTGAAGAGAACATACCCTTATTAGAACAAATCCTCCAGTGGATGTCTGACAATATACCCAATGTATTGATAATAAAAGGCGATGTTAACATCAATTGGCCCCTCCTCACCACTAACACCCTCACCACCAGCATAATCCTATATGGCTACACCCAACTTATCTCTTCTTCAACTTTTCTTCATAAACACACTAATGCCAGTTCTATCTTGGACTGGATTCTTGAATCAAAGCCTAACCTCTATCACCACCTTGAATCCCTACCAGACTCGATCAGTTACCACTTCCCTATATGTATCTAAAGATTCTCTCCCCACCTCACTTGATCTCATAAATTTAAAGAATGCCAAAAGTTAACCAACTTCAACCCTGATTGGTCCTTCCTCTCATCCCTACCTCTAGATGAAGCTGTTCTTCAGTTCAGCTCCATCTTTCTAAACACACTGGGCTCTCTTGCCCCTCCAAGAACTGTCAGTCAAATTACAATGTTCCCCTTATCTCACCAACTCTACTCAGTCTCTTATCCAAAGAACAGATTCTACCTGGAAACTCTGGACTAAGACTAAATCTCTTACACACTACCAAAATATAGGGAGATCTGAATTCTAACAAAAAAAGACACATAAACATTGAAAAAAGAGAAATTCTACCTCTTGTCCCAAACTACAGAACCCAGAAAACTTAAAAATTCTAGATTACTGCCAGCCAAATTCTCAAACCAGGAAATCCCTCTACTTCCAATTCCTGCCCCAATAACACACCCCAAGAAACTGCATCCATTTCCATTTCATACTTCATAGATACCATCAGCAAACTTATGCAAAATTTCCACCTAATCAACCCCACACCTCCCACCACCCCAATACAAAACAGCCCATTCTCACTATTTTTATTTATTTTATTTTATTTTATTTTACATTTGTTAACCGGGCTAGTCCAACTGGGTACATGTCCATTTTCAGTAGAGGCCCGGGGAGTTAAGCTCCAAACTTGGACAATAAAATTAATACAATAAAATATAAGGATACATGAGCAGGATTAAAGGTATTAACAGTACGTGTAAACAGGTTATTACAGAAAATGTACAGTGCACACAATACAAGGAATGGAAATACAATCAGAGTTGTCAAGAGAAATTAGTAACACAGTTTAAAAATGAATAGAGTTGCTTAATGATTAGATGGGTTAGGCAGAGTAGAGTATATAGAGGCACTTTGACTAGTCAGGTTTAGAGCATTGACATAACCATTGTGTTTTCAGGAATACTTTCAATTTGTTTTTGAAACAGGATAACGAGGAAAGTATGGAGAGTTCATTTGGAAGGAGGTTCCAGGCTTTTCCAACTATGTTAGAAAAAAGGGAGTCACCAGCTTTGTTGTTTGTTTTGGTAGTATGTACTAGAAGTTTCTGAGAAGACCTTAAGGATTCCAGGTTTTTATAGGGGGTGATTAGTGTTGAGAGGATAGGTGTTTTTGAAGGTTTGTAAAGAGTGTTGTGGGCTATAGTAAGCTGATGGAATTTAATTAGATTTTGAAGTTCAAGCCAATCTAGCTGTTTTAAATTAAGGCAGTGATGGGTTCTAAATGGATTTCCAGTTGCAAATCTAGCTATATTGTTGTAGGACATTTCCAATTTGTTGAGATTATTTTTTGAAAGGTTAGTAAAGATGGGTGAGGCATAAAGTAGAGAGGAGATTAGATGAGTGTGTGCTATTGTGGTTCGAGCTGAAGGTAGTGGAAAGGATTTTATCCTATAGAGAGAGCCTAGCTTTTTATTGACTGTTTTTATAGTATTATTAATATGGATGTCAAAGTTTAGATTATTGTCAATGGAGACTCCTAATAGTTTTGTGGATGGGTCTGGGGATATAATGATATTATTGGTAGAGTTTACTGAGAAATGCAATGGAGGGGATTTCTTAGTAGGAGAGAAGAGGAGGAGTTTAGTCTTTTTGGGGTTAAGGAGAAGGCATCTATGTGTGAACCATTGCTTAACTATGTTAAATACTTGTTGGGTCAGATAGAGAAGTTCAGAAGGGGAGGGGGCTGAGCATATCAGAGTAGAGTCATCTGCATATTGTATGCATGTAGCTTGGGGGATGGCAAGGTGAAGATCGTTGATGAATATAGAAAAAAGTAGAGGACCAAGGATGGAGCCCTGGGGGACTCTGAGGTTGACAGGGAGATAAGTAGATAGAGACTTGTGCCATAGTACAGCTTGTTGTCTTCTATCCAGGTAGGACTGGAACCACTTTATGGAGGATGTATCTAGTGACAGGGATTTTAGTATTGTGATGAGAATTTGGTGATTTACCATGTCAAATGCTTTAGACAGGTCAATGAAAAGGGCAGAAGAAAGTTTGTTAAGGTTGCAGTTGTTGTTAATACAATCTGTGAAGGAGAGAAGGGCAGTTGTAGTGCTATGTGAGGGTCTAAAACCATGTTGACAGTTGGCTAGTAGGTTATTATGCATTAGATGGTCAAGTAATTGTGGATGCATTTTTCCATAGTCTTTGCCAGAGGTGAGAGAAGGGCAATGGGGTGGTAATTGGAGAGAGGCACTAAATCCTGTTCCAACCAGCTACATTAAGAAACTTCTTCTCAAAGTTAAACCATGTTCCCCATCAGCTGACAACTTGCCATCTCTATTCCTACAGGCTACTGTTAACACCATAGCATATCATGTCTCCATCCTCATAAACTGCTCATTCAGTGAATCCACTGTCCCTACTCTCAGGAAAAATTTCCACACCATATCTATCCACATAATGGAAATTCTGTTGAGCTCTCTAACTATCGACCCACTGTCATATTCTCTCCCCTCTCCAAAATTCTCAAGCACTGTGTTCATAAACAAATACTGGCTTATCTCACTCAAGAAAACCTGATAATCCCTACCCAGCACGGCTTCCTCTCCCACCACAGTACCACTACTGCAATTATTTCCTTTAATAACTCAATCTCCCAAACCAGAGACAATAATAAACTAGTGTCCTGCCTCTTTGTAGATCTCTCCAAATCATTTGACACTGTCTCTCACCCCATCCTCCTCTCCAAACTCTCACAACTCAACCTCTCTTCAGCTACTATCTCCTGGCAGAACAGTTACTTCACAGACAGCAATCCGTAAAATGGCTCACTGCTCTATCTCTTTCTCTCCCCGTCATCAAAATGGACATCCCACAAAATATATTTTAGGCCCTCTCCTTTTTAACATCTTTACTAAATAACTTCATGCATCCTGTCCTCAGTCATCCCTCATACAGTATGCAGACAACTCCACAATCATCTCTGTCACTGACAATCCCTCTGACCTGCTAACCCTGACACAAACATCTTTCAACCTCACTGAAACATGGCTTACTAACAACCAATTCATACGTAAGCCTAAAAAGACAACATTTCTTCTCTTCCTCTCAAAATTCCTTTAACATCTTAAATCCTCATTCACCATCTCTTCCCTTAACAACACTACTATCATAGCTGAAACTCACACTAAGCTCCTTGGAGCAATAATAGATGACCAGCTTAAATTTGACCATCATGTACTTCACTTTGTCAACAAAACCCACCAAAAGCTTGGCCTATTGTATAGAAACAAAAGGTTCATACCCAGCTCCAGGATCTCACTTGCCCAAGCATACCTTCTCCCTAACCTATTCTACAGCATCCAAATCATAACTAATTTACAGTCCTCACTACTTTACAAATTTGAAACCACCTACAACAAAGTTGCTAATCTGCATTCTATGTCACACAACTGTCATGCTTTCCAGACACTCAGCTGACTAGAGTTTCCTAACCAACTCTTTTTTTCCTCAAAAATTTTTTTATTTTCAATTAAAATAACATTTACATAATATTTTTTAAATATCATTTTAAACAACTATATAAAATATTTACAATAGCCTGACATTCAGTTATATACACTGTATGTTATTAAATATAGAATTAACATATCAGTTATCAGAGACACAATACTGATTATTGCAGACCAACAAAGATATATCTTTCTTCCAAGGATTATTTACCAATGGCCTGAGATAGATTCATAGTTCTTTGATTTTTATTTCTATCAATGCAATTCTCTACACTAAAGTGTAGAATTCTTCCAAGGTCGGCGGTGTATTTGAATTTCACCTTCTGGTTACACATTTTCTACATATAGCAAGTATTGTCCATAACAAATACATATCTGTCTTATTCAAGTAGGGACCTTCATTTACATTTAGTATACTCAATGCTTTAGTTAAGGTAAAGGATTAATTATATAAAGCTTGTAAAAAATGATTGATTCCATTCCAACATGATTTAATTTTATTACATTCATAAAAAATATAAATCCAGTCTGCTTTATTTGACTTTTCACACCTCCAGCAAAAAACATTTGCAGTAGTACTGATATTTTTAATTCTATCTAGTGTTAAAAATGCTCACTGTAAGTATTTCCAGTTTTTAATTACACGTCTAACACACAGTACTGGAAAATATTTGTTAGATGTGTAATTAACTGATAGTAAGATTTTAGCTTTAATTTCTTCTGTTAACTGTAATGACTGACCTTTTGTTAAGAAGTGCCAGTACGATGGTTTGGGAATTGTTTTATATGTTATTAACTCTTTATATAGATTTGAAATAGAATTTGGGCAGGATTCACGAAGGCTTGCACGGAGTGTAAGAGACGTGTAACACTCCATGCAAACCTCGCGATCCAGGAACAGCCCTAAACTCCGTGTAAGAGACCAGCTAAAACGTCTCTTACACGGACTGGGCGTGGATATGCTAATTACCTCACTTGCAGCCAAAAGGTATGCAAATGAGGTATATTAGCGATCCATGAAGCAGAAACCAGCCCATGTAAGAGACGTTTTAGCTGCAGAAATGTACTCAGTTGACAACTGAGTACGTTTCTGCAAAAATCACAACAGAGCCATGTCAGCATCAAATAAAGGGTGCATATGTGTCAGGCAGCATGCCAATGGCCAAATATGTGGCCATTGGCAAGGTAACCCGATGCAAAATTTATAAAACTATATATTTTTTTTTGCCAATGTTTAAACGCAGCACAGCCCTGCGCAAACGGGCTGCGCTGTATAAAACATAAAAATGAAGGTTATAAACCCACAAATGTGGGTTTTATGCAATACATGGAATGACAATGCAGGGACCAGCAGACCAAAAACAACATGGCCACCGTGTAGTGGTTGCTAAGGGGGGAAGCTGAGTCTAAGACATGTAACTAAGCATTAGTAGACAATCTCATGTAAATGAGGGTTAGGATACTGAATCCCACAGTCACATAGCAAATGAGCACAGTCTGAGTAGTGTAAGAGATACATAAGGGGGAGGAATAGAGTAGGAGATAGGTGACATCACAGGGGGGAATGGTAGAAAGAAATGCAGTTCATTGGAGGTCAGTGTAACATGACAGATGACAGACACAGATCAGGGAAAGAGGAGTGCCACAAGATAAGCATGGGAAAGTCAAGAAATGGAAGGTGTACACTGTTACTTACACCAAAGTTTCTTGCTGGGCATGCATGCGCACATGTGCGCGCCATGAAGCGGGAGTAGGGCAGTGTCGCGCGTGTAAGGCAGACTGAGCATGTGGGAGCGTGGTGGCAGATGTTTAACACTGTTTGCGCTGGTGTGCACACGTTTTAACCCGAATAGGCAGATCCTGAATCGTGTAAGCATGTGTGCGCGCGTGTAAGCCACTGTGAGTGTGTTTCTGCTGGTATGCACGCTGCTCCCCCCTGAGGAAACAGAAAGGAAAAAGGAAGCAACAGAATTAGTAGGAAGCTATCAGGGAATACTGCTGGAGCTAGCAGGTGAAAACAATTAGAAGCAGGCAATTACACAGGCAGAATAGTAGCCCAGCCCAGCACTTAAAACTCTGCAAACAGCAGTGCAGGATGTTTCTCTCAAGTGACACTGCAAGACAGGAGTAAGCTATTAGAAGTGAAAACTGAAAAAGCTTCACTCAGAGCAGAAATGTTAGGGGCTGCCATAGCTGTCATAATGAGACATAGGTGACTTGCTGAGAGTGGTGACAATGCAGATGGTGCCAGACAACCCACAGTGAGGAGACGGAGAAGAGTGTACAGGCCCAGGGTCACCTACCATGGGTTACATGAGCTGGAGATAGTAGAGTGGACAGAGAGCTCCTGCAGAAAACAGTTGAGCTGTGCAGGCCACGCCTCACAGACAGAACCAACAGAGGGGAACCCATCCCAGTGGAAACCAAGGTATGTGTTGGCCTAAGAATACTAGCAACAGGTACCTTCCAAAGACCAACTGGTGATATGATGGGGATATCACAGGCATCAGCCTCCAGGGTACTGCACCAGTTCCTGGATGCCATGTCAGCACATGTCGGTGATCATGTATATTTCCCCAATGTCCGTGAAGTATTGGCCAGCAATATGCGTCTCTTCCAGCAAATAGCTGAATACCCTGAGGTAGTGGGTGCAATAGACTGCACGCACATACGCATCAAAGCACCAGCCGGTGAGCGAGGTAGGGCCTACATTAACCGCAAGGGCTTCCCCTCCATCAACTGCCAGGTCGTGTGTGATGCCCAGGGCATAATAATGAATGTGTGTGTTGGCTGCCCTGGGAGCTACCATGATTCCCACATCTGGCATTTGACGCAGCTGTACCAGACATTTGCCAATGGGGACATCCCACACGGACACCTAGTGGGGGATGCAGGTTATGCACTGGAGCTGTGGCTGATGACACCCATCAGAAACGCACACACACCTGAACAGGAACACCATAATGAGGCACATGCACAAACACGTAATGTAATAGAGCGTGTGTTTGGGCTGCTCAAGTCACGGTTCCGGTGTCTGGACACATCTGGTGGAGCCTTGCAGTACACACCAACTACATGTACCCAAATTGTCATGGTATGTGCTATGCTACATAATATGATCTTGCGAAAACAGCTGCAGCAGGACCAGCATAGGTCTGGGCCAAACAGCCCCCCACAATTGCCAAGGCCATCACAGGCAGAGCGTGACTTGGAGGAGGAACAACCTGAGCCTGCCCCAGTAGGCAGAAGGAGGTGTGCCCAGTATGCCCTGGCCTTGGCAAAGAGGCAACGCATAGCACATACACTGGCTCAGTAGGAACCCTGGGAATGATACCCCCTCTGACTCACTCAAATAATAACAGGGATGCCTAAAATGACATGACCTGCTCACAAACATGTACAGGGAGTGTAATATGCACATCCGACAGAGGCAGCCCTGCAGCACCACCTGAGGCATGAATGCCATGTGTTAAGTAATGTAACACCATGTACTATATGCACACCTGAGGACCCTGACTAACATCCACCCTCACCAAGCATGAAGCCACAAAATGACGATGGGATGATCAATTGCAATAACTGGTTGAAGTAATGCAGTTAGTCAAAGGGGAGCCAATGTGTTTCAGCCTGGGAAGAAATGCAGAGCATGACATGATGCACCACCTGCTAGGGGTGGCGTGCACCTATCAGTCCAGGCCCCATGGATACTGGCAAAGGCTGTCAGTACCCACAGCATGCCCTGAATAGGTAAGTCTCAAAACACAAACCCACCTTCATAGGTACCACAAGGGATAGGAACCTAGATGTAATGCTACCCAATGCCAGAAGTCTAAACAGCAAGATGTGTGCAGTGTAAACGCACACAGTATGGAGAATGTTGATATCAGTCCTGTAATAGCAAACTGGGTCAAGGCTCACATCAGCACCCTAACACTACCAGGTTACACCTCATACTGTGCTGTACAGCCGCAAAACATGGAACAAGCTACAAAAGGAGGGTGACTAGCAATAAATGTCAAGGATAACCGCACCCCCATGTTGGTACCACAACAAGAAGCAGCGTGGATTAGCCATGGTCAAATACCAATGGCTAAAACCGCCTCCCAGTATATAGCCTGCTGCAGACTACTGTCCTAATACCAGGAACTGCACCTGGCCTATGTTGGAATACATGAATATATCAAGCCCCCCAAACCACATTATATTGCTTGACTGAAAATACCCAGACATACACTGGGAGCATTATACTAGCACCAACACAGTAGGAGAAAAGTTCCCAGAATCCATAAACCAAAATGCCCAGGAACAACGTACCACTCCCACAAGAGGGGTAAGCATACTGGATGTGATAATCAGCAACATGTGTACTGGATGGCAAGATGAGAAGTGTATCCCACACTGGTAAGACCAGACCATAGAGTAATCACACTGGATATACACATCCTGACCACAGTCCCTGGCCAGAAAACCACAGTGAAAAACATGTGTAAAGCATAGGTTGCACCCCTCCAAACCGATGTGGAATCCATGAAAGGCCCTGTGCAAGTGCAGAATATGGGACACACTGCAGAACATGTTATACAGGCATTCCATGAACACAGCCAGGAATGCTTGGAGTATGCAATCACAAATAACAACAAGACACAATGCCATACACGCAGGCATCTGGCATGCTGGACTCCAGCCATTACCAAACCATGCAAGAGAATGAGGAAGCTACTACATGATAGAGCAGACATAAAAAGGGAACTAATCACTGATCAGTAGTATGGCAATAAAATATGTCCACACATACAATCAACTAAGGCCAGCTACAACAAGTAGAATCTGTGAATCCAAAGGCAATGTGACACCTGGCCCAAGTACACAGACAACCCACAACTCCCCCCAATAAATACAAATATATGTGGGAGATGCAACCATGTATCCAAACCGGAGGCTGAGCTCCCCCAACTCAGTACTGTCAAAACTAGTCAGGAGGAGAAGGTAACCACATACACCACAAACCCAGTCCCACATAGACCTATCACAACTGTAAACCAAACACATAAACACAGAAAAACATTCCCGGAGGCCCTAATTACAAAACACACCACACCAACAGAAGCCTCCAAAGCAGATCCCAAGCAACCACAACCTCCAAACATAGCACATGCAACACATAGTACACAAAGCTGGTGTGCCAAACAGTCACAGGCCAAAAGGAGAAACAACATGCCTGATACAGTTGAAATAGGTGCCTGTATAGGCAGACACACTGCTGTCCCACTCACCAGACTGAACAAGGGAAAGGGTACAGTAAGCTGCCTGTAGGCTGCCACAATATGCCACATAACACAAGTACGCAAGTCACCCCAAAGCAATCAGAAATATGATGCACTGATTGTCCATGCTGGTGTGAATGACCTGAGATGTACCTCCCTGGACTACATGAAAAGAGACATGGATGAGCTCTCTGAGTATGTACCCCAGGCCGGTATGACACTGGCCGTTTGCAGCATCCAACCCTCACCAAGAATGATGCCACAGTACCAACACATAATGATCAGCTTTAACAGGTGGCACAGTTACAGCTGTCAGTCCAAGAGGGTCTAATGTCTGTCTGCTTGAGATGTCATGCATGACAAGCCATGCTGCTGTTCCAGGGATGGATTGCACCTGTTACCCCCTGGGCGTCTGGATACTGGATAAGGCCTTTGCCACCTCCATAGAGCCGTACGTAGGCAAGGCCAAAAAGACTAACCCACCACCCTAGAAAACATAAGTGGTAAGAAACATAAGGGTAATGCTGACCAATGCCAGATGTGTAAACTGCAATATGCATGCCCCTGAGGCACTTCCCAGTATAGAGAACATTGATGTCTGTGCAGTGACAGAAGCCTGCTGCAAGCCTACTGATAGCACACCAGCATTACCAGGTTATACCACATATCATGCGTTATGGCCCCTACACCTGGACCAAAACATCAAAGGAGGGGGAGTATCCATATGCAGCACAGACACCCATACGGCCAGGTAACTGACAATGCACGAAGCAGCGGAGACCACCCATGTGCACCTAAGTGTAGTCAAAACTGCTGTACAGTCTGTAGCATGCGACAGACCACACTCTCACACACAAGAACCCCACCCAGACATGCTGAAGACACTGGACAGTATGAATGTCCCACCAAATACCAGACAAGGTACTCACAAATTACCACATAGGTGGTAAACCATTATGTATGCAAGGAGTAATCAGGGACCTAGGGACACAAGTCGACAGTAACCTGTCATGTGACACTCACAATGCCAATGTGGCTAGGAAGACTGTCGATATTGGACACCGTATCATGAAAGGATTCACATCTACATCAACAGAGGTCACTGTGCCCCTGTACTGTTCCCTTATCATACCCATAATCTAGTAAAATGACTCATATGGGATGTACCGTACCTGACACCTGCAGCGGTTCTGAAGACCTCAAAGGTACCCCACCAAGAGGATAAAGGGTGTCAAATATATGTCATATGTTGCCTGGCTGTAGACACCCCAGCTGAATACAGTCACAGACTGCCTACACAGAGGCATTGTATGTCTGTTGTACAAGGCCATGTCCAACACAGGAGTAATGGACATGCTCCACCACAGGAAATCAAAGCCATTGGAGCTGTGAGAGTGACAGATGTCAGCCTCAACACATAATGAAATAGGATGTGCTGGAGGGACAGATACATAACCCAGAGGCTCCCCACACCCAGAAACAGGATCCCAATCCATGTTAGGCAGAGCCCCTCACTGACACCCCTTAATAGGAATATTGCCAAGTGGATGGATGGTCGTAAATGTACACTGGGGGTCTTCACTGTGTCACGTCCAGACATAGGTACAGTAAAGATAATCATAAATGGCCATAATAGTCACATAGCAAGGGGCGGCAAAAGACACACACACTCTGGTTTGGCTTACTAATGCCCTAGGGTGGATAGCCTAGTATGAACCCATGAACCTATGAAGATACAAATTGTACAGGACACTAAGGATAATCACAAGGCCTACTTAACTGATGGTAGGATCCATGCTGGGAATCCACAGATATGCTCCGAATCACACAGATATTACAAACAAGGTGCAGTGCAAACCCCCCCCCCAAGAATGCAAAATATCTATCCCAGCAGACAGCTGGTCCCCTGACATTGCAGATGCTGAGGTAACAGCCATCATCTGCAAAGCAAAACACACAGCAGCAAAGGTATGTGATGGTGTCCTGGGCTGAGGCCAACATGGACTCCAAGAATAATGGAATGCCAAATCAAACTACTGGCCAATGTCAGCCTTACCACAGGATATGTACCCAAAGAGCAGTGTACAACAACAGTGGTCCTTCACAACAAAGGTGTTGCCTGAATGGATACTGCAAACTACCACCCCAGGATCCTGACAAACTTGGTCTGCACAGCTATGGAAAGGATCAGTATGTACCGCAGACATAAAGCTATCATGGACCTACTGATACCGGACCCTACACAGTGTGGCTGTCGTAACTGCAGATCTTGCCCCTAAACATGTTTGACCCATTTGAAACAGTCATTATGGTCACTGATGAGGGCAATGTGGTCTACACAGCATAGCTGGACCATGCATATGCTTCCAGATAATACCCTACGAGTTCAGTATGGATATGTTCACCAGCTTAAATATATACCCCTATGTCAGTAGAAGGGTTGCAAACCTGACCAAGGACAGAACTGACATGGTCAGACATGCTGCATCCATGTCAGACTACAAAGCAGATATGAGTGGCATCCCACAAGGCTTTGTCCTGGGACCCCCCCGTTCCATATATATGTCCCATAGGTACAGGCCAACATGAAGGACTGTGACTGAACATGTATGCAGAGGAGTACAAACAGCCCACCATATCTGACCCCCAGCTGACACAAGCAACCCACAAAAGGGCCACCTAGAAACAGACAACTGGAGCCATAGCCATGTCAGCAAGCTAATTGCAGAACTGTGTATAGACAACTACCATGGATATACAGTAAGTGCCCACAAATTACCACACAGGTGTTAACCCATTACGTACCTAACATGTAATGAGAGACCTGGGGACACAAGGTGATAGATATCCTGCACTGGACAAACATGTGGCTGTAGTGTTCGCAGAAACATACCATATACCCACCCAATCATGAAGGTTGTCAGATGTAGATAAGGGAAGGTCACTATGGCTCTGCAGTCATCCTTCATCAGCGTCACAATTGACTACAATAGCCCCTGTGGGATATACCTCAGCAGACACCTCCATCAACTGTAAAGTCCACAACAGTACCCCACCAGGAGTAGCAAAGAGCATGAACAGATGCCATGTGTTGCCTGAGTAAACAAACTGCAGCTCTACACACTGCCATACTGCCCAGCCAGAGGCAAGCTGTGCCTGATGTATGAAGCCATGTCCAAGCTGGAATCAATGAACATGCTGCACCTTGTACAATCTGAATGGCAGTGAGCTATGCACATGAGAGACCTGAACCCCGCACTGACATACATAGGACAAGCTGTACAGAATGATCCATAACACAGAAGGTACCCCCACTCTTGAGTAAACTCCCAGTACAGGTTAGCCAGAGAGTCACCTATCGACACCCTTCAAGAGGAATCCCGATGAGTGGATGGGAGATGGTAGGTTAACCCTGGGTATCACTGTTATGTCAGAGGTAGACGGAGGCACAGTATACTAACCATGACATATGTCATGGCAAACTCCAGTTACAATGTGTGTCGAAGGACAAACACACCCTGTGACTAGCATCAGAAATGGCCTAGGGAACATCGCTAGTGTTTGCCAATGTCCACCTATGTTGTGGAATACACTACCAATGTTGGACAAGCCTGGTGTAGGTAGTCCATATCTGAACATAATGCAACATTGTCATATGTGCACAACTGGCCCCTACACAGTCTGTTGTGCTCACTATGAAGATGTCAAGCAGTGATAGGACTAAAGCCCAGGATACTGTCCACCACAGTGAAAGTACTGCACCAGTACAGTATACGGTACTACAGTGTTAGGTCATTATGAAAGGATGTTGACAACTGTATGCAAAGTATCCCATGCAATCCCTGCAGGCACAGTATAATCCCTGTTGTGGCAGACACAAAGCAGTTGGCCAGTTAGTACACAACATGACACCCAACACACAACCATAAACATGAGATATTGTTGAAGTTCACACACACCCAAATATGTGGTGGACTTCAGAGTTCAACATATGGAAAGCTCACACTGGGCATGCTCGCACACTTTGATAAATGAGGCATATGTCAGACAACATGCCATGGAAAGGCTGAACTGGGCATGCTCACACACTTAGGCCATATCTCCGTTTAGCAGTTGGCCACACATATCTGGTATTTGTACATGTCATTCCAGGAACCAACCACAACACAGCAATCTGCCCAGTGCACACAGTAAATGACTACAGAGACATAAGTGATATAGTGGATCGCCCTCATATTCAAACATCTTCCACAGATACACAAGTTGTTCATAGGAACAGGGAATGCTATGGCAATAAAGACCTGCAAACAGTATAACAGCACAACAAATATTGTGCATCTGACAATTGAACATATGGGTGTAGAGGTCAATACTAGGCTTGTTGCCCTAGGGAATGACAGCTTAGCCAGAGTGCGCTTGGCATCTGCATCCCCAGTACAGTAGGCTACTGTGCCACTGTAAAGTAGGTCACATAAGGCAACGTGTGAGGCTAGTGAGCTGTGCCTCTGTCAAGCAGGGGCACAGTGGAGATCCCAGGGTTTGAATGTGCTAAGCTACAGCCATGTTGTTGGTGTGTGCTGGAAGAGGGTTGCTGACGACCTCTAACAGTAAGTGGCCGTCAATAACAGACTGAGGGGAGCCCTATCTGCATTGTCTGGACAATTCCACTGTCAACACTGTGTTGTGATGATTATGTGGGAATGAAGTGTCATGCCAGAACTGTTCACAGATGTCCTCCCTCTGTGGGCTACAGCTCTGCAATGTATTAGCTCACTCTGTCTGTTGGACAGCTCATATATGGCTGGTGTACACCTGACAGGTGTCTTGTTGTGGAGCAGTCATGGGTATATGTGGGATAGCATGATCAATGCAAACCTTACACATGCTCATAGAATGCAATTGTCAAGGATTATGCAGAGTGGCCAGTATAGTCCCCCAGCATGGGTCCTTTGAAGTCGTCCACCCCAGTCTTCGCAAGTGTAGAGTCTGCTTGTGCTAAATACAGTTTGTGTGCAGTGACAAACTTGCCTGGGGGTGGGGATGGGATATGGATGTCCAGGGAAAGGTGGATATGGTCAGATATCAACAATGGTGGTCTAGCTCTGGTGTGGAACAGTGAGTACCCATGTTGCAGATGGACAGGTGCAATATGTATTCCCCCATGTGGCTGTGGTGTGTGGTTCTGCCATAGCACATGGACCCACAAATTGTAGTGGCTGTAGGGTAAAGTGGTAGAGGCCTGAGTAGTTCTCACACACAATATGCCTGTACCTGATGTTAACAACTGGAATGGTGTATGTGAACACCTGCATATCCCGGCACTGTTCCCAGGGAAGCAAAGTGTTTGTCCTGGATGTGGGAGTGGTGTTCTGGACTGGTTGTGTTGTGTGTTACAGGTCCTGTGGTCACGAAGCATGGTATAGAACATAACCTGCCAGTGCGATGTGCATATCTGACCCTGACGTAGGTGGCTGCAAATGCATATATATGCTATCCCCCACCTGACAGGTAGTACTAGATGTACATAGCTCTGTAGAAATAAAGATGTCAGCACCCTATAAATACTGCAGGTGCAGACCAGATGCCCAGTAATTCGGTTAGCGCGCTCTGCTAATGTGTCTCCCTCAAGTGTCATAATATAGGTAGGTAGGAGTTTGAACCATGCAAATGCTCAGTGTGTGTGTGTGTGTGTGTGTGTGTGTGTGTGTGTGTGTGTGTGTGTGTGTGTGTGTGTGTGTGTGTGGGTGAGCGGGGTTGATGTGTGTGCAAGTCTGTGTGAGGGAGATGTCCCTTTTGGCAACTGTGAAAGTACTCTACAGGATGCACATTCCCCTATCTAAGCACGGATGATGTCAGCACCCTATAAGTACAGCAGGAGAAGGGAAACCTCCCAGTAATTTGAATAGCGCGCTCTACTAATGCATCTGTCACGAGTGTCATAACATAGTTAAGTAGGGGTGTGAATCCTGCAACTGCCCAGTGTGTGTGGAGGGGGATTAGTGTGTGTGCAAGTCTGTGTGATGGAGATGTTCCGTTTGGCAGCTGTGAAAGCACTCTACAGGATGCACATTCCCCTATCTAAGCACGGATGATGTCAGCACCCTATAAGTACAGCAGGAGAAGGGAAACTTCCAAATAATTTGAATAGCGTATTCTGCTAATGCATCTCTCTCAAGTATCATAACATAGTTAGGTAGGAGTTTGAAACCTGCAAATGGCAAGTGTGTGTTTGTTTGGATGTGAGGAGTTTGTGTGTGTGCAATTCTGTATGAAAAACATGTTAGTTTTGGCAATCAGGAGATCACACTACATGATGCACATTACCCTTTCCAAACACTAATGATGTCAGCACCCTATAAGTACAGTCGGAGAAAATAACCTCCTAGTAATTCGAATAGTGTGCTTCGCTAATGCGTCTTTCTCACGTGTCGTGACATAGTTAGGTAGGGGTATGAATCCTGCAAGTGTGTGTGTGTGTGGGGGGGTTAATAGGGTGTGAGTAATTGCAAGTGTGAGAGAACAGATCCTTTTGGCAAATACAATACACCAGATGCTGCATATTCCCCCAGTAAACACAGGGGATGTCACCACACTATCAGCACAGCCAAACAGGGCTAGTTGGCCAGTAATGCCAATAGTGCGCTCCGCTATAATAGGGTGTGTGTAATTGCAAGTGTGAGAACAGATCCTTTTGGCAAATACTACATTACACCAGATGCTGTATATTCCCCCAGTAAACACAGGGGATGTCACCACACTATCAGCACAGCCAAACAGGGCTAGTTGGCCAGTAATGCCAATAGTGTGCTCCGCTATAATAGGGTGTGTGTAATTGCAAGTGTGAGAGAACAGATCCTTTTGGCAAATACTATAATACACCAGATGCTGCATATTCCCCCAGTAAACACAGGGGATGTCACCACACTATCAGCACAGCCAAACAGGGCTAGTTGGCCAGTAATGCCAATAATGCGCTCCGCTATAATAGGGTGTGTGTAATTGCAAGTGTGAGAGAACAGATCCTTTTGGCAAATACTACAATACACCAGATGCTGCATATTCCCCCAGTAAACACAGGGGATGTCACCACACTATCAGCACAGCCAAACAGGGCTAGTTGGCCAGTAATGCCAATAGTGCGCTCCGCTACTGGGTCTATTACCATTGTCAGAGTACAGATAGGTATGTTTTGGAAACCCACAACTGCCACGTGTGGTTGTGTCACACATTATGACCTTGTGTGGGTCTTTGTGCATAACAATGCATGCCATTGCCTAAACCAGCAATGGCAATGCACACATGATGTATGTGTGTGACACATACACATAAATACCTGTGACCTGCAGTAGTTACCATGTCTGACACGTGCCTCGAGTGGATAAATGGTATTTGCAAAGCATAACAATATGACTGTGTCTTACTGTGCAGGGGCCGCACGCGGTATGTGTCTATACAGTGTGGGAGTATATGGTAAACTACCTACAGCAGGGGATACACATCTGGTCTGGGCCATATAGTCTACATGTAGTCGATGTACAGGTGCTGCATGTTCCCATCTGTTGTGGGAGTGGTAACATGTTATTCCACTGCAATTCAGTGACCACATGCTGGGAACCTTTCAACTAGTGTGTTGTAGCTACAGTAATGCTCACGCACAATATTTGACTGGATGCAGTCCAGCCATATAAAGACAGTTCTTGAGACTGTCATATTGCCAGTGTTGTTATGGAGGATAGGTGGGTTTCCTGTGTATGGGAGGGTTGTGTGTGCCAGGCTATGAACCAGAAGGCAGTCTGACACACTGTTAGCTGCACATGAATAGGCCCTGATGCTTTCTGCTGTGCCAACAACCTGGAGGTGTGTGTATCTGTGGTGCCTTGGGATACCACCCTCCTGTCCATGTGTGTTACATGTGTAGGGAACGATAGGCATGGTATGAGGTATAACCTGGCAGTGATGGGTTGCACCTGTGAGCCGTGAATCAGGACTCTGGTACTGCACAGTCATTGCAGTTCACCGTGCTGAGGACAGTGTCCAGTGCATGCATCTTGCGGTGTACACTGCTGGTGTTGTGTAACATCACTGTTAGTGTCCTATCCTGTGTGATACCTGTGGAGGTGGCTATGTAATCCGTGTCCTGCAGCATAAGGCACTATGTGTGTATCAAGGGGCTTCGCCAATATACATTGGCCCATGGGTGTCACGTGCAAGCTGCCCGTCGCAAATCATTGTGGCTTCCCTAGCATGTAAGCACACGTTGACAGCCAGTGGATACCCTATGAATGACATTGGAGATTGAGCAGAATGTAGACATAGAACACCCTTCCTACATATAGTGGTAGCATACCTGGTGAGGGTATGATGGCAACCAAGATCAGGCTCATACTGGCCCGTGCCACATGCTGAGAGATCCCTTCTATGTTCCCTATCATGTAGTCCAGGGAGGTATGTCTCAGGTCATCCATAGTGGCATGGTCAATGACTGAGTCATTATGTGTCCATGCCTCTGACTGACCTGTATGCATGTGTTTTGTGGAGGACCATAGTGCCCCACAGGCATATCACTGTGACCTTCACCATGTACAGCCTGTTGAGCGGGACCCCACTGCAGCGGCCAAGAGAGGTACCTGACACATTTGTAGCAGGTGTGTTGTGTAGCCCTACAGGCTGTGAGTGTGTGGCACACGGGATGTGTGTGCCATGTGAGGCATGTGCTCTGTTCCGATGTAATGTATGCCTGTGTGCCAGCTGCGGAGGTGTGTGATGCTCAGGCAGGATGCTATTCTGAGTATCCAACTATGCCCCAGTGTGTTCAGATTGCTGTCAGTGCGGGTCTATGTCTGACTGGTATTGTAGTCACTGTAGTATGTCATGCCACCTGACAGGGTATGGCATTACTGGGTTCAGAGTGCTCAGTCCCCAGATTGGCTATGTGGTGGCATCCCACACATGTGTTGTACGTTCCTGGCCAGGGGTGAGGATTGACTGCATGCATGTGGCAGCTGTGACATTGCCACATGACTCACATAAACCACAACTGGACCATAGAGGTGATTCACAGGTTACCTTTGCACATTCTACCATAGTAGTGTGATTGCCATGGTGATTACCAACACATAGGGCCAATGGGGAACAACATACTGAAGGTGTGTATGTGTGGGTGTACTGCTACTGATTTCATAGCACTGGCATATATGACTGCACACGTGGGTAAATGCCAGGTAAGACATGTGCAATGTGTCACAGGCAACGTACATGCGAGCAGGACAGACAGTGACGTTCTGTCATGTGTAAACTTGACATACGTATCGTACGCTATGCAGATGTCACTAGGAGTCCACAGAAGCACTGTAACTCTGCATTGCAGGTGGAAGCAGTGTTCCAGGGAACCCCAAGCGAACATGCATGCAAACAAAGCTACAGTATGCAGGGCTGGAAGTAGTCCATTGTACAACAAAGAAGGGTAACACTAACAGTAGGTAACAATGCAAATATGTAGGCACTATCAACATGTACCCAGGAATGCACAGTGCAGATGTCCATGGTAGAACTGATATTATGTCATAGTTAATTGTGATTTGGATTACATTGGTACTGCACACATATCAACATGCGCAAACATCCACATTGCATAGTCGTTGTGGGCAACTTGCCACCATTACTGTACATGTCCATCATTGCGTATCACTACTTGCATTAGCTTCCCCCCTGTGCTACCCATGTATGTGGCTATCTGTTGACATCCTTACCACCGGTATGCAATAATGTGCAGCTGTTACACTTTGGTACTTACTATGGGTGTAGATAACAATTCAGGACAGTCATATGGTTACTGCATCAGGCATGCTGGGATATACACACAGTCATATCAGCACAGTGTACTGTTACCAACATGATACTACTAATACACTTCTATGTAGTCACCCTGTACATCAGCAATGTGTTTACCTGTTCCTGCACTGATGTTGGAGATTGAAGAAGGTGCCACAGTTTCATCATATGCACAGGGTGTGAATTAGGTATGCCTGAGTCTGCCACTGATACCACCAATTGACATGTGTGTGTATGTGTGTTGGTGAGGGGCAGCAGTACAGGGTGGGGCACTGTTGGTGCACTGTGTGCATGTATGTGGTAGCCATAGGTGTTAACATTTCGCATGTGTGTATGCACGCACACAGTTCCACCTCATGGCTGCCGTATACAGGGGTTTGTGGACAGCCACAGACTGCACCTGGCAGGTCATACAGATCAGTGTCTGTGGGCACGGACATGGTACCTGTGCCTGGCAGGGGTGCTACGGACCGTATCCGGTACTTAGCCAGACTGGGTACTGTCATCAGAAGCAGGGGAGTGTGTTGACTGGACACAGGTCCCTGTTGGGACTGTCCAGAGCCACGTGCACGTGGTCTCCTGTGGCGTTCCGATGACAGCACAGACCCAGAATTGCTGGGGCTGCTGCTGGCACTGTGGGGGCGTCCACGGGCCTGTTGTCATCCGCGCCGACTGCCAGCTGCTGCTGTTGCTGGCATACGGCCACGTCGACGCTGCAACCGCCCACCATTGCCCTGGCTCATGGACATGCAGTTGTGGAACTACTGTAATATGTCCCCACAACGTCTGTCTATGACATCGGTGAAATTACGGATAGCATCCGCGATGTCACACATACTGTCAGTCATGGCTGTGCGACATGCTCTCAGCTCCTCAGACCCTGTCTGGTGTACCTTTCCATACGCGACTGTGCCTGCATGACAGCCCAAAACATAGCTGAGGTTGACAGACCTATTTGGGCACGTCTGCCAGAGGCAGTACACCCACAGATGCTCCCACGAGAACCCATGGGCAACTGTCTGTGTGGTACCATCGCAGGACCCTACCCATGGCTGCTGTGTGGGGAAGCATGTCCCACAGATACCACATTACCCTGGTCAATGCCCACTGTATCCTGTCCATCACCTAGGGACAATGGTGACATAGGATGTACTGGCAGGATGACTGTGCGCAATGATGGGGTTGACAGCTGTGTACTGTCAATTGGCTGACCAATCGCGGACCCTGACACACCTTCCTGTGCCATTACACAGATATCATCATTACCAGTACCTGTGGCACCAGATTCAGGTTCCCTGCTGCAGGACACCAGAGCAGCACCAGAACCTGTGGGAGGAAGACAGGAAACACAGTTTACAGTGTCCACACAATGTTACCAGTGATGCACTTATGCACACATGCACACATGCACATGTGGACACATGCACACATGCACACATGCACACATGGACACAGGCACACATGCACACATCCACACATGCACACGTGCACACATGCACACATGCACACTTGCACACATGCACACATGCACACGTGGACACAGGCACACATGCACACGTGGACATGTGCACACATGGACACATGGACACATGCACACATGCACACATGCACACGTGGACACATGCACACATGCACACATGCACACGTGGACACAGGCACACTTGCACACATGCACACATGCACACATGCACACATGCACACGTGGACACAGGCACACATGCACACCCCGCAGTATACACACAGAGCACTACTGAGTTACACTAGTATTACTAGCACTATCAGGACTATTATAGGTATTGTTAAAACACACTCACCAGCATGGATGGCCTGCCTTGCTGTAACACCGGAGGGACCTGCAGAAATGAGGAGATTAATGTCAGTGGGCACAACTGTGCCATTGATACTGCATATGATACAGTGCAGCAGTACACCAGTTGCCTTTCACACGTCAGCTGCTGATATTGCCAATATCACACCTGCACAATTACATACTATGTTGACAGCTACATACCGCAGCTGGTTACGTTACCGCTACTACTGCTTCCTGCTGCTGCTGGCACGGCTTGCTACTGTCATTGCTGACAGCTTAGACTCAGTGTGTGTACCGTGTGTTGTTGTTTGTGTTTTTTTTTTTTCTCTCTCTCTCTGTCTCTGCCTCTGTCTGTCTCTCTCTCTCTCTCTCTCTGTCTGCCTCCAGACAGTGCAATGAACGTATTGCATGTGTGGAGTGTGAGTACAGGATGCTTTTGTAGGTATCTGCATAAGTCCATGTGATGGCCTCTGCACCAATTGTAAGCCAGCATTTGCTAATTGCATGCAGCCAGTTGTGTACTGATTGCAGTTCTCACTGTGATTTCAGGACAGTGCTATAAAAGGGTATGTGAGATAGGCGTTGCCCTTTCAGATTGTAAGGGCGGGGACCATGCTGGTATGCTGTGGACACTGTTCTGTGAGTGTAAAGGTTAGTATCTCTCTCATGATTCAGGCTGTGTTGTAGATTCACATTTCTCCATTCCTCTCTCCTGTTTCCTGTAGTAAGTGTGTATGCACACTGACACCTACAACTATATATATATATATGTAAATATACATACATTTATATATGTACATTAACTGACATTATTACCTACTAGCTACCAACTAGCATGGCTGTTTCTGTTCACACACTACTATTATGGAAATCCACTAGTTTTGACAGTAAGTATAAATGACATGCTTTGTGTACTACACATCCTATATTCCCTTTACATTCATTCCTACTATTACATGATATATTTATTTTAGCACAATGCTCTTGCATAAGAGTCATGGCTTAGTGGTAGGTCATGCAGACTACTGTTTCCAAGGTCCTGGGTTTGGGACTGACAGTGGGATTTTATTTTGCTTTTTAACTGACTACAGGACCTGTCAATCAGAGTGACTAAGGCACTTTTAAGCAGATGTAACTGGGTTAGCGCTGGTTTGCGCGGAGCTCACACATGCACACTGGCGTTTAGCTCCGCGCACACATGTGCACACCCACTTACAACCGCTTAACAGTGCTTACTCTGGCGCACACCCGCGCTATTTTCTTTGAAAGAAATGAAAATGGGGAGACAGGAAAGTGGTGAAAAAGGGGTCACAAAGAGGGTAAGACAGTAGGGAAACAAGCTTGGGATTTGCAGGAGGGATGTAGGTAAGGCCCATAGCTGCCCATTTCTTCATCAGCAACAGCTGTGCATATGTATGTAATTTGGTGTGACATTTGAAACCTTCCACCCCTGAGAGAGGTGTCAGGACAACAATAATACTTGTTGTACAGCCAATTGTAATTGATAGTTTCCATGTCCAGCAGACATGTGTGCGGAATGGGCAGCTATGTATGGGGCGTAATTTAGTTGTGGGAACAGAGTGCCCTTTTTTTTTTTCAGGTGAGAGTGATATGTCAGGTGAAGGAAGTCGGTATAGCTGGGGAGGTAGGTTGGGTAGGTCAACAGACAAGACAAACAAGATGCATACAGGGGCGGTGTATGACATGTGTGGGGGGGTTACACAATTGACGGGGACGGATGTTTGGATATCCAGAGCCCATGAGCCCACAGATGGCAACAGTGGAACTGATATCCCCACCCATGGGCAGTTGCCACTGTTCCTTCACTGCCCAGGACGGGTCTGTGCTGGGGGCTGTGTAGGCCGGGCAACAGGCATGCCCATAAGTTGTGCCACCTGTGCCTCAAGCTGGCTTAGGGGCCCAAGAACAGAGTCCTGGATCTCCCTACGCACCGCAGTCCGGATGCTACGGAGGGTGAGTGGTGGTTCTCCTCCGGCCACGCTTGCAGAGGGGGGACGAGCCCCATCCCCTGCAGCGCTTCCACCCGCAGGTAGCACAGGGCCACCGGAGGAGGGTCCAGACTGGGCACTAGTGCCAGGTGTACTCGCCAGCTGAGGTGGGAGAGGTGGGTCCGCTGGAACCCGCCTTCCCTGTCGTCCTATGTTTTGCATTATGTCATGACAGTTTGGGTTAGTAACATACAATACCATTCGCAATTAGTTGTAACAGCATGCATTAGTATTCCCATTAACCAAACACCCAGATATTCACACCATTGAACAGCGAGCATAACACATGCATAATTTGAACAGCAATATACAGTCCAACAACATGCAGGGTTGATTGATGGCAACAGGCAGATGCATCAACGGACTTGCAAATATTTATGACCCAACAGGACAAATGTCCAGGGGTGTTAATTGTGATTGCACATACCATTTTCACGTGGAATGGGTTATATGTGGTTATAGGGTGGGGTGAAGAAAATAATATTAACACCTTCGAATACCAATACATATGCTGTGCATTTCTAATAGCTGCACATATACACACTACTGTTCTAACTAACTGTTCTAACTACAGTTTCCTATATGATAACTACTTCAATTTGGTGATAGGACTGTTACTGCTACATCAATATACATTTTATTGTTCTTCATACACATTCATATCTGGCTACATTTGCTTTATATAGCTATAGACAACTGTGGATGTTTGGTATGTCAGACAATAATACTATCTGCATATTGCAGACTGAGAGCAACATATCCAGATTTTGGGATACACATTCCAGCTGCAGCAACACTTTGAACAGATTTCGCTGTTTGGTTCTGCTTCTCACATTCATTTCATTCTGTACTGACTGCAGTATACTTTATTCAGGGGTTATTACTACTTTATTGGTAGATTCATAACTCTTTCTCACACTCTCTCACTTGTTTTCATTTTACTATTCAGGATGGTACTTACTTCTAGGCTTTATTGACATGTTTTACCTGTAGTTATTACAATCCTTTCCAGCAGTCTCACTTGTCATGTTTCAGTATTTCAACAGGGGTATATTTCACACATGTGATTTGCACATCTTCTGCAGCTGTACTTTTCAGCCTGCTGCAGGTTGTGTACTATTATATTACAGGTGGGGCATCTTTATTTCAGACTTTATTTCAGACATTTTCAATTTTCTGTTTGGATTACAGACTGCAACACACTTTTGTAATCAAGCAATACTTGCAAACACTCTTACACTGTTACTTGCACATTTTATTACTTAGTGACTACACTGCACTCTTTTGCTAACTGTCATACTTTTATATTTCTTTACAGTTACTGGAAGAGGATTACTGACCTGCCTGGTGGCGCAACTGCACCAGCCTATCACCATAGGCTCTGCGGTTCGCAGAACGGACACCTGCAGCTGTAATATCAATGAAGTAATATTGGAATACACATCTCCATAATATCAGCTAGTTTAATTTCTTACATATGTAATTAAATGTAACTTACTCAGTAGTGGGGCGTTGGGCATTTGCCGGGCTTCCTGGATCCAAAGATTCAATTGGTCCTGCTTGGTGGTGATGGACCTGCTCACCAGTCCTTGGAATCCCTGTGGCACTGGTGAGATCATGAGCCAACCAGCCCCACGCCTCAGCCTTATGTGCTCCCCACAGGACCTGGCCCTGCATGAGTTGGGCCTCATGATTGTGGACTAAGAGCCAGACCATGTATCTGGACTCCTCAACGCCCCACCTCTGTGCTCGAAAGCAACTACCCTCACCTACTCCTGACATTCTGGCTGCAAGTTAGTTCTACAATCATTTATGCTGTGTATTCCCGCCTATGGGGCTTATATATATGCCATTTTTCCCGCACATATCTGTGATTGGCCATTTTGGAATTGTATCAACTTCACAAAACCTGCTTTGTCATGCTCCACTTTGTATTCATTCCTATATATTTGCTATTACTGCATTTCTAGGTACTGCTGTCATGGCTTAGTGGTTCAGTACCTTGACTATGGTGCATAGTATCCTGGATTCGAACCTGGCCACTGCTTTTTTTATGACTGTCTGGACAGGCTAGGGGGTGTGTCTGTGTAAAGGCAGTTTTGATACAGCTTGCTTAACGTTGCCCATCGGTTAGCTTGTTGGCGCTGTGCGCAACTCCACGCAAACGGGTTATGCTGGTTTACGCTTCATTTGGCTGTCAGCACGCATATTACGCTCAGCTCAGCTAGGGGCACACAGTTTCAGCGTGTTAAACCACAGCTCACCTACGGGCACTCATTTTGCACCTGTTGAACCATTGCTCACCTACAGGCAGATGCACTCACCTTGTTAAACTGTAGCTCAGCTATAGGCACATCTCGCATTTTTTATTGTTTTGTTATCTCACATTTCTTCAAAATAAATGGACTATTTCATTACATTTTACATAAACTATGATTTTATATGTGTACATATTTGTCAGGGACTTGTTTCGTGCTTATTTTAAAAATAAAAATTGATGCTGTGGGGGCTCAAACCATGAATGCCTGCTCTTCAGCCGTCGTCTCTACCACTACGCTATTGCTTCTTGGCTTACTTTGCATATTTAGTTCTTATATCCTTTTCCACTGACTGCTAACTGTGGCTAAGCGACGGGCACTCCCGCGCAAACAAGCGCACTCACGAGCAAACATCTTTACAATCTAAAAAAAATATCTAACATGTTCATTTATATATTTTATGTTCATAGTCTGTGGGGGCATGTGTTGTGTTGTGTTTATTCACATTTCCATGGCCTCTGTCATGGGTGTTTACTTTGGGCAATTTTACTCTTCTGGGGGCGTGTCCGCTTGCAGGGCTCAGCCTACGGACATGCCCCCTACTGTCTTCCATGGACCGTGTTAGCCTTAGGTGTGATTCAGCATGCCCTCATGCATATGCATGACATGCTGACGTCACACCGTTTAACTGCAGCCTCCGTGTAAGCCATGTATCTCTTACACGGAGGCTTCATGAATCCTGCCCTTTCTCTTTTCACAACTATTATATATAAATTCATACAGAAAACTTATTAGATTTGGAATATCTTTAAATGAGGAATTAATTAATCTGCATAAATCTTGAGTGTACATTAGAATGCTTTGTAAGGTTAACCAGTCCTGTGTTGAAATATTGTAAGCAGTTTTTATCATATGTATATCTAAAACATTTAATTTATTTACACATTGAAACCAGCATAAGAATCCATTTTGTTCCCAGGAGGTTATTGTTTCCCTGTATATTTTGTGAGGAAAGTTCATAGTGATGGTAAATGGAGTTAAAAGGTCAAACCAAAGTTTTAGATCTATGTTTGCATTGATAAGTTTCCTAAAGGAATTGATGTAATGATTGATCAGTGTTGTTTTAGAAGGTTTTGTTATATTATATTGTATATTTATGCATAGTATGTGCCAGGGTTTGTTTGATTTGTCTACTATTAAACATTTTTTAACAGATTAAATTAATTTGTTAATATAGCTGTTGTTAATTCTTTCCAATTGGCAAAATAATTTGGGTTTATCCAGTCTATTGTAGTTTTAACCACAGATGCTTTTATATATGTTTCTGTTTCTGGGAAGTTCAATCCTCCTTGTTTCCAGGGTCTAATGTAATGAGTTAGAGCTACTCTATTCTTTTTGGGAATACCATAAAAATTTTATTAAACATGATTTTATTTCTTTAAGAATGCAGCTTTCAGGAATTAACTGTATTGTTAATGCTACATATACTATTTTTGGCAATAAAACCATTTTTATTAGGTCATTATTATTAGGTCATCTCTAAAACTACTTAATCTAGATGAAGCAATCTCTTACTTTAATTCTACTTTCCTTCAAATTCTAAATAACCATGCTCCTTTCCACTCCTCCAGAATCAGGACAAGAATAGCCCCCTGGCTCACAAAAGAAACCAAAGAAAAAATGTTTCTACGAAACAAAATATGGGCAAGATGGAGAACCTCTAAAAGCTCTGTAGATCATCTATACTTTAAACAACTAAGAAATGCCGTCAAACAGGATATAATCTCAGACAAAAAAAAAACTACTACTCCCACCTGCAACATTCACAGTCTAATAATCCTAAAAAATTCTGGTCTGGCATTAATAAGCTTCTCAAACCAGGACATGCCACAACTCCTTCCCCCTGCTCTATTCCCAGTAGTAATCCTCTGCAAATAGCTAATGCCTTTAACAATTACTTCATTAAAGCTATTCAAACTTTAACTCAAACTCTAGTTCCCATGATCCCCACTCCTACACAACACACTAACAGTCCCTTTCCCTCCCTTCATTTGCAACCTGTACCAAACTCCTTTATCTGCAAACTCCTTCAAAAACTCAAACCCTGCACTCCCTCTGCTGATTGCCTCCCAGCAGAATACCTTCAAATTGCAGCCAAAGCCATAGCATACCCTGTTTCTATCCTGATAAACAGATCCATCTCTGAAGCCTACATCCCCTCTATATGGAAATTCTCTCATATAATCCCTTTACACAAAGGAGGTTAATCTACTGAAATCTCCAACTACCGTCCTACTGCTCTACTCTCCCCACTAGCCAAAATTATGGAAAAATGTATTCACCATCAGCTACTCCAGCACCTTCTCCAAAACAACTTGCTTGCTAACTGCCAACATGGAT
Organism: Protopterus annectens; assembly: GCF_019279795.1. Classification (NCBI taxonomy): domain Eukaryota; kingdom Metazoa; phylum Chordata; order Ceratodontiformes; family Protopteridae; genus Protopterus; species Protopterus annectens. The sequence continues at coordinate 383,370,340 of NC_056736.1, forward strand.
TTAGGCCCTTTCATAGCACTACTTCTGCCCTTTTAACTTTTACTGATTGCATAAATAGGAATCGTAACAATAACTGTCTCTCAGCTGCTCTATTTATTGACCTTTCCAAAGCCTTTGATATGGTCAATCACAACCTACTTATTAATGTGCTAAAAGCCCAATCTCTTGACCCACAAGCAATCTTTTGGTTCAAATCTTATCTGTAAAATAGACAACAAGTAGTACTCTGGGACAATAATCTATCCACACACCTCCCGGTGAGCACTGGAGTTCCTCAAGGTTCTATCCTAGGCCCTCTTCTTTTCTCCATCTTTATTAATGATCCCCATACTGTTTTTCCACAATCCACCTGTATACAATACACTGATGACTCTACTCTTATCTGTACTGCCAAGTCTTCTTCCTCTCTCCACACCCTTACACAAAATGTATTTAACACAGTTGAAAATTGGTTCACCCAACGCTGCCTTCTTCTTAACCCCAAGAAAACTAAGCTACTACTCTTTACTCCCATCATAAAATCTCCTCAGTTCCACTTCACTATTACCTCTGACAATGGAACCTGCATTTTCCATTATTCTACTGCTCAACTACTTGGCATAACTATTGACCATAACCTCAGCTTCGATGCCCATGTTAATAATATTATAAAAACTGTTAATAAAAAATTAGGCTCCCTGTATAGAATAAAACTCTTCCTTACACCACTAGCTAAGAAATCCATTGCCCAGACTCATCTTACTTCCACCCTATTCTATGCATCTGCCATTTACACCAATCTATCAAAGCATAATCTCACCAAACTTGAAACTAGCTACAATAACATAACCAGATTTGCCACTGGCCCTCTGTACAGAACCCATCACTGCCTCATCCTTAAACAACTCAGATGGTTAGAACTACAAAATCAACTACAATACAATCAACTTGTGATTGCACAAAAAATAATGCACCATCCTACTAATACTCCCATCCTCACTAATCTGATCTCCCCTTATAAAAGTCTTTCAACACTACGTTCAGCTAATAAGCTACTTATTGCCAGCAACCCTTCTAAGAACAAAGCAGGCGATTCCCTCTTCTCCAATGTTGTGGGTAGAATCTGGAACAAACTTCCTAATACACTCACCTCACTCTCATCCTCTCTAATCTTTAAAAAACACCTTAGAGACCACCTTAAAATACATTGGCTTTGTCCCTGCTCAAAGCCTGATTGAATCTACTTTTCTTCTCTCCCCTCCCCTGTTTCTTTTTCTCCTGCTTCCTTAACAATTACCCTCCCATATCTTATGAACAACACTACTAAAAAGTTTTGCTAATGTTCTAATGCCTTAGATTTTGATTGACTTCACACGAACCCTACTAAAGCATTAAGACTTGTTTATTTCTTACTTCTACTCTAATGAAACCTTACATTGTTCACAATTTATTAATTTTTTCTTATCATGTCTTATGTAATGTGAAACTAGTCATTTTTAGAATATTTTGAATGTATTAATTCACTCATGTTGGAGCTTTTCTCCTCGGGCCTCTCCTGAAAAGGGATATGTATCCAGCTAGACTAGCCCAGTCAACAAATGTAAATAAATAAAAATAAAAAATAAATTTATTAATTGCAATCTGTCTTCAAAAGTTAATATAATTTTGTTCCACTTTTCTATATATATATTTTTATTGTTTCAATAATGTTTTTATAATTTATTAATATTGTTTTGTTTATATTTTTGCATAACACTATTCCAAAATAATTTAGCATAAGTTATTTCCTATGATGGATTTATCTGTAACGTGTAGTTCTTTTTTCTTATTTAAAAATAGAAATTTTGATTTTGATCTATTAAATTGTAGACCTGAAATCTTATAAAATTTCTCCATTACTTCTTCTAGATGTCCTAATGACTCTCTGGAGTTTGTTAGGGTTAATAAAATTTCATCATCAAAAAGCATTATTTTAGATATGCACTGGTCATAGACTTCTATTCCTTTTATTCTTGGATTATTGTGTATTATTTCTGCAAGTATTTCTATAGCCAAAGCAAATAAAATAGGAGAAAGGGTGCATCTTTGTTTAGTACCTTTCGTTATATGGATATATTCTGAGGTGAAAGGACCTACTTTATTGTAGGCTAAGTTATTAATATATATGTTTTTTAGTAATAAGATAAAGGGAGGAGGAAATTCAAATAATGCTAAAGTTTTAAATAGATATTCCCAGTTGAGGGAATCAAAGGCTTTTTCTATGTCTAATTCGATTACAAGTGTTTCTCTATCTTCTTTATTCACATAAAAAGAGTAAGTATCCTTTTAATATTATCATGTGTGTACCTGTTATATAAAAATCCAGTTTAATCATTATTAATTGTCTTTGAAAGTGGGATTTTCATTCTGTTAGCTAGGATTGACATGAATATTTTGTAATCATTATTCAGTAATGATATAGGTCTGTATGAGGTGCAAAGGTCTGATGGTTTATTATCTTTTAGAATTGGTGTTATGAGAGAATATTTCCATGAGGGTGGTATTTTTGCTTCTGACTGGACTTCTAGCAAGGTTTTATGAAAAAGAGAGATTACTGTTGAAGGGAAGAGTTTGTAAATTTCCATAATTATGCCATCTATCCCTGGAGATTTTTTAGATTTTCTTTCTTTTATCTTGTCAACAATTTCTTTGTAGGACATAGGTTTTTGTAGATCTAGTTTTAGGTTTTCTGGAATATTTTTTATATTGATAAGGTTTGTATCTAAGTTTATTTGATTGGTATCTAAATCTTCTTTTTTGAAGTATTCCATATAATTGAACCAAAATGCTTCAGGGATGTCTCCTATAGCTGATACTTTCTTCCCTTTCTTTTCAGGATATATACTACTAATGTTATTTGCTTTACATTGTATTTAAATTCTTGTAGATAAGTTATGTAGATATCGGGGAGGTGGCTAATGAGTTTATTTTTCATTTTTCCAAGGCTAGACAAGTTTTGTGTGTTAGAATTTCATTATTTTTTTATTTAATTCCTCTATTTCTTTTTTGACTTCTGGACAATCCTGATTTTTTTTTAGATTTTGCTGTCAAGAGTCTGGTTTGTAAGTCTACTCATTCAGATTCCCACTCTCTAACTTTCTTTTTGTACCAGCTAAGGGTCTTACCAAATAAATACGCTTTTAATGAGTCCCAAACCATGACCCTACTGATTTCTGTTGTATTATTAATTTCAAGAAATAATTGTAGTTCTGACAACAGCCAGGGTCTGAATTCTTTAATTTTCATGATATATGATGGAATTATAGTTGAGAGGATTAAAGGTTTAAACTCTATTTGGAGCTTCATTATCAGAGAGTCATGATCTGAGAAGGGGCATGGAACTATTGAGAAGTTGAGGCTTTTTTGTTTGTAAATCTTGAACTACGAATAATTTGTCTATTCTCATTTGTGTTCCAAATCTATGGTCTTTATGGGAAAATAATAAGTATTTATCATCTTTTACTTTAAAAGTGTCTATTAAATTAAATGAATCAATCCATCTTTTTAAGGATTTTTGACATAGTTGCTATGCGAAAAGACATCTTGGTGGCTTCAGAAACTTCTAAGGTACAAGTAAAGGCTCCTCCCAGTAAAAGATTTCCTTTATAATTGTTGGAAATAAAATCTAGGTGTTTTTTAACTGTTCCTGCTCCAATTCCTGGGAACCCATATAAATTAGCTAAGGTCCATATTCTGTTATTAAATTTAATTATAAAAAATGCTAGTAGACCTTCTTTGTCTTCATATTTATAAATAACTTTTGAAGTGATTATGGGCCAGATTCAGGAAGGCTTACACGGAGTTCAAGAGTAGTGTAAGCCTCCGTGTAAGCCTCCTGATTCAGGAACAGCCCAAATCTCCGTGTAAGAGACAGCTAACACGTCTCTTACACTGACTGGGCGTGGAAATGCTCAATACCTTATTTGCAGCTCAAAGATATGCAAATGAGGTATTTGAGCGATCCACGAAGCAGAAACCAGTCCGTGTAACGGACGTGTTAGCTGCAGAAATGTACTCAGCTGACAACTGAGTACATTTCTGCAAAATTAAAAACGGTGCTATGTCAGCTCCAAATAAAGGGTGCATATGTTTCATTAAGCATGCCAATGGCCAAATATGTGGCCATTGGCATGAAAAAGTGTTGCAAAATAAGTTATATAACTTTTTTTTTCCACGGGATTTTGTCTTTAACTGCAGCGCACCAGCATAAGCGGGTGCGCTACCTACAACTGAAAACCGAAGCTTATAAGCCCACAATTGTGGGATTTATGTATTACATTGAATGTCAATGGAGGGACTTGCAGACCAAAAACAATATGGCCTCCGTTTAGTGGTTGTCAAGGGGGGGAAGCTCCGTGTAAGACATGTAACTAGTCATTGCTAGGCAATCCTATGTAAATGAGGGTTACAATACTGAATCACACTGTCACATAGGTAATGAGCACTGTCTGAGTAGTGTAAGAGTTAGAGACGGGGAGGAACAGAGTAAGAGGTAGGTGACATCATGGGGGGGATGATAGCAATAAATGTACCAGATTGGAGGGCAATGTAAGG